>NC_047679.1:4882826-5194854 GCF_011762505.2 Arvicanthis niloticus
CATTAGAAATTGAACAAATGGCTAATGAAGCAGAAGAAGGGTAAATAGATGGTGGTCTCAGAGAAGAACAGAATTCTGACAGGACAGGCTTAGAAGGAATTTCCCAGCCATACTACTCAGTTTTTTCAGAAAAATTTAGACCATGAAGAGCGGAAGCTAGTCTGTCCTCAGATGACCATGTATCTGGACAGGGTCATCCAAGAGGCCAAAGCATGTGGACTTCCATTTGTGTGGGAATCCTAGATTGAGACATGAATAGTTCAGAGATGAGCAATTGTGGAAACTAAGGCTGCCTAGAAGGTCTGCTTCTCCATGCCCTTTGCACAGTTAATGTCAGTGGGATTCAAATCTTGAGAACACACATAGTATATAAGGAGTGATATACAGAAACACAAAAATAATATATTACTATTTAACATACCAATGCAGTTCAAGATGGGTGAGGAGGAAACTAGAGTGAGGCAGAATATGTGTGTGTGTGTGTGTTTATACTCTAAAGTTAGATAAATGACCTGTTTTTAAAGCATCCATGCTCTAATATCTATAAAAGTAAACCATGAACAATGTCACACACACAAAAAGCCTCAGTATGTTTCATAAAGAATAAAAATATACACACGTTTACAATTTAATAAAATCAGACAACAAAAAGTCTTTTCATCTGGAAATGTTTAAATGTTATAAATCGAGTATTTGCAAAAGTGTAAATAAAAGAAAAACTTTAGAAGAACTTAAATGCAATGATGATGAAAACATGACCAATTGGGATATATTGGAGCTGGGATCAGTGGTTAAGGAGGTATACTGATCTTGGAAAACAATAAGGTTTGTTCCTAGTACCTATACGTGGTGACTTGCAGACTATGCTCATATAATGGACACAGATAATTAAAATGAATAAAAATAAATCTCTCAAATGGTTGTATCTACTCATAAATTAAATACATGGGAAACATCCGGTGATTACCTTATAAAACGGACAGTCTCAAATCCTTTATAAAAGTAAAATTGAACATCTAATTTTAATTCAAAAGATAACAGACTAAAGGCCAGGCATGACAGCATAAGGTCACAATTCTAGAACTCTCAAGGGTGAAGCAGGAGAATTATAGGCCAGACTGGGCCACATAACAAATTTGAGGCCAGTCTTGGCTACATAGGAGAATGTAAGTTGATAAAGTAGCTCCTTGTTTCACTAGAGAGAAAAATGAACACAATTCTGTTATAATAAATGGATAGTCATTGTGGGGTGGGGAGCTAGATTTATATCTGTATCATAAACTAAGAGGAATAACAATTGCTTAGATATATAAGCACAAAAGTAAAGAAATTAATCTGCACAATTTCTTTAAGACAACACCACAAAAATTTCACTTACAACCTGATTAGTAACTTGTATCCTTCACAACAGAAGATAGCACATAAAATGATTGATAGGGCTGAGATTGTAGCTCATTCATCCAGTGCTTTCTCAGCATGGTTTCATCTCTAGCTCATGTGCTGGACACACACGCACACACACACGCACACACACACACACACACACACACACACTAAAATATAAAATAAGAAGGAAATCTTTTCACATAAGAAATACAAAACTAGCAAAATCAGAAGGCTATGAAAATTGAAGCATACTGTGCCTCATACTAAGTTATTTCATGTGTCAGTGTTGCACTACTGATATTCTCCTCTTTGTCCAATCTTTTAATTTTTATATGAGCCCTGCTAAAGCATGGAACTAAGTAATAATTTCCCAACCTATATTGTCATTTCTGAACATGGTTTTCAGCTATATCTTCTCTGCAAAAATTGTAACATTATTTTTTAGCTCTTAATGTATTTCTACAGCCCTAATTGTTTTTGTAATATCTGGAATAGCAGTTTTTAACTTCCCCAAATTTATTAAATAACTTAAATTGTTCTATTATATACTTTATTTGTAGTGATTACAGTTGATCCAAATTTAAATTGTAATTTTCTCTGAGTACCTATGAACTACTAAACCGCACCTCTTAATATCTGCCAAGGTTTTCCATCAGAAGATGAAATGACATATACAACAGATTTATGGGGGATGGAGGCAGAGCAACTGTTGGCCATTTGTAGTCTCCAGGAAAGTTTCCACAGAGCCAATGAGAAATCCTTGAGGCAATAGTGTGGTGCTCAGTGACAACGTCTGCTTAACATCAACTGACCAAACCATTTTCCCTGCTTTCTTATTTTATTATTATTTTTATTAATTATTTTATTTATTTACATTTCAAATGTTTTCCTCCTTCCCAGTTCCCTCCTTCAGGAGCTCCCCATCCCACCTACCCTCCTCGTCTTCACCTCTAAAAGGGTGCTCCCCACATACTCACCTACTCCCACTTCACCCTTCTAGTATCCCCACTTTCCGCAGCATCAAGCCTCCACAGGACCAAGTACACCCCATCCCATTGATACAAGACAAGGCAATCCTCTGCTACATATGTAGTGGGAGCCATGGACTAGCCTATGTATGCTCTTTGGTTGGTGGCTTAGTCCCTGGGAGCCCTGAAGGATCCAGTTAGTTGATATTGTTGTTCTTCCTATGTGGTTACAATTCCCTTCAGTTCCTTCAGTCCTTCCCCTAGCTTTTCCATTGGGGTCCCAGAGCTCAGTCTAATGGTTGGCTATAAGTAACTGCATCTGTCTGTGAAGTGTTGGTAGAGCCTCTCAGAGGACAGCCATGCCAGGCTTCTGTCTGCAAGCACATCTTGGCATCAGCAATAGTGTCAGGAATTGGTGCCTACACATGGAATGGATCCCAATTTGGGCCGGTCTCTGGATGACCTTTCCTTCAGCGTCTGCTCCATTTGTTTGTCCCTGCATTTCCTTTAGTCAGGAACAATGGGTTAAATATTTTTCCATTTTTTATTGGATATTTTATTTACACTTCAGATGCCATCCCCTTTCCCCATTCCCCCCCATTAGAAACCCCCTATCCCATGCCTCCTTTTCCTTTTTGCACTTATACATTTTTAAAAAATGTTAATCAAAGGCTTTATAAGTTTGGTATTGCTCAATCAGAGGTGTAACCCACTACCCAACCTAGATATAACAACTATCTTTGACTGGTGGGGATACATGAACATCTGCCTCCCTGTCTCCCACCTCTTTCTCTCTCTCATCACCTAGCTTCTCCTCTCCTTCTTCTCCTCCTCTTCTTACTCCTTCTCTTCCTCTCAGTACTCCTCCCACCTTAGTTCCTCCTACATATCACCCTTCCTGTTAAAATGAAACCTTTCTCTCAAAATACAATTAGAGCATAATTATGCCAATTTGTACCAGTGAGGTACATGATAGTCCTAGTACCCAGTCCATCATTTTGTTGATTAACCAGAACCTCTGTCAGCTATCCTAACTAAAACACTTAGTTCTGTACCTGGCTTTTTCCTTGACTTTAGGATGAATGTCAGCTGACGACCATCCACTCAAATCTTTTCTCTCAAGGTAAATAGCCAGGATTGGCTATGAGGCTATAAGTTTTCAACCCCATCAGAAATCCAGAATGACGGATATAAATATATATATATATATATATATATATATATATATATATATATATATATATATAATGATAATATAATATATAATAAAACTATAATTGTGAGAAGCACAAAGCATAGCTTCTAAAACTTAGCCAATTTATAGAGACCTCTGAACACCTGGACACTCCCTCTACTACAAAACTTTGGAGCATCTGTTCTTCTGCCTTCTGGCCCAGGATCATCTGACAGACCTTAGTGCTGCAGAATTATTAAGGGCTGATTACTCTGTCTAGGCAGATATAATCAGTCGACTATTCTGCAAGTCTGTCCTTTTCTGGACAGTAATTTGTCTGTAGAAGGAAAGAGGCAATTCTTGTCTAGTGGCTGTCTCACCACAACTGGAGTAACTCCAAAGATGCTCAATTTCTTCTTAGAATTCAATATAGGAAGCTGTCAGGAGCAGACAGGTCTCTAATCAAAATGAACATTAATACAGAAATGTTTGTCACGTCAATTCTGTGGATTTCTGATGTTTTGAAAACCAACTATCCATGTAAGGTAATCTGGACTGTTGTCTGTTACCTCCACTCAGCTATCTCTATATAAAACATAGAAAACCCTAACAATAAACTCAAAGCCATGAATTTGCTATAGTCCCTTAACTCACAGGCTGACCATCTCAAATCAGTTAAAAAAGTTAAAGAAGGACTGGGTCTAAGCCTTGTATTCCTAAATGTGTTATACTGGTACAATGCCTATGAGAGTAACAATATTCATCTCACTTTTATATCAATAAGAAGCTCATACCAATGAAAACCTTAAAATTTGTAATCAAAGTAAATTGGTGACATTTAAGAATTTATATCTTCATCTTGATAATAATTGTACAGATTTCTACTAATAGGTTATGGCTATGCAATAAATCCTAGCTAATCCTCTCTATTCCCACAAAACCACTACTTTTCCCTAGAAAGACAGCCCAACATTTACCACCTTAGTCCCCAAGCCCAGGGAATAGGGGTGCTGACTCTTCATTAGCTTCTTTAAGCTGATTATGGGCATTGAGGTATTAGAAGAGGAGTGGGGGGAAGAGCATATTGATAAGCCTCTGATGCTGTGTCTTCACTGCCTCCAGATGGAATTCCCGGACCTCAGAGGTTTGAGCAGGTCTGCCCAGCTTGCTTGTTGAGTAGATACAGCAAGGCTGATCATTCGGCAATATACAATTCTCAAAACAAATTTTAGTATCAAGATAGATTTTTTAAGAGGGCTGACATTTTATTAAGGATGTTGGTTCTTTTTTCCCCCCTTTTATTGGATATAATGTTTACATTTCAAATTTTATCCCCTTACCGCATTCGCCCCACCACCCAGGAACCCCTTATCCCATCCCCCCTCCTCCTGCTTCTATGAGGGTGTTTACCAACCTACCCCCCACTCCCCCTCCCCACCCTCAGATTCCCCCACACACACACACACACTCAGTGTTCAGCCTTCATGGTACCAAAGATCTCGTCTCCCACCTATGCCCAACAAGGCTATCCTCCCTACATATACAGCTGGAGTCATGTGTCCCTCCATATGTGCTCCTAGGCTGGTGGTTTAGACCCTGGGGAGCTCTGGCTGGTTGGTATTGTTGCTCTCCTCATGGGGGCCACCAACCCTTAAGGCTCCTTCAGTTTACTCTCTAACTTCTCCATTGGGAACCTTTGATCATATTAACGGTTAGCTTTGAGTATCTGCCTCTGGGTATGTCCGACTCTGGGGGACCTCTAAGGAGACAGCCTTATCAGGCTGCTGTCAGCTTTCCCTTGCTGTCATCCATATCAGCGTATATTTTTGGTGACTGCACATGGAATGAATACCCAGGTGGAATGGTCTCCATACAACCTCTCCTTCAGACTCTGTCCCACACTTTGTCTCCATATTTGCTCCCTTGGGTATTTAGTCACTCCTTCTAAGAAAGACCTAGGCATCCTTACTTGTTCTTTCTTCTTCATGAGCTTCATGTGGTCTGTTAGTTGAATCTTTGTTGTTTCAAACTTTTGGGCTAATATCTGCTTATCAGTGAGTAAATACCATGTGTGTTCTTTTGTGATTGGGTTACCTCACTCAGGATGATATTTTCTAGTTCCATCCATTTACCTAAGAATTTCTCGAATTCATTATTTTTAATAGCTGAGTAATATTCCATTTTGTAAATGTACCACATTTTTTGTATTCATTCCTCTGTTGAAGGGCATCTGGGTTCTTTCCAGCTTCTGGCTATTATAAATAAGGCTGCTATGAACATAGTGGAGCATATGTCTTTGTTTTATGTTGGGGCATTTTCTGGGTATATGCCCAGGAGTGGTATAGCTGGGTCCTCAGGTAGTGCTATGTCCAATTTTCTGGGGAACCGCCAGACTGACTTCCAGAGTGGTTGTACCAGCTTGCAACCCCACCAACAATGAAGGAGTGTTCCTCTTTCTTCACATCCTTGCCAGCATCTACTATCACCTGAATTTTTGATCTTAGCCATTCTGACTGGTGTCAGGTGGTATCTCAGTGTTGTTTTGATTTGCATTTCCCTGATGACTAAGGATGTTGAGCATTTCTTGAGGTGCTTCAACTGAGTTCCATGTCTATCTACTAGAGGTGGTCTCTTCTGGTTCTATTTCCCCACTGTTGGGCATTTCAGCTAATTTCATCCCCATTGAGTCCTGGTAGCTTTTCACATTTCAGGTCTCTGAGACTTTCTAGAGGTTACCCCTCCCCCAGCCCCCACTACTGCATATTTTGATTCATTCTACTGCCCATACCTGATCCTGACCCTCCTATTTCCTTCTCCACCCTCTCCCACCCAGGTTTCTCCCTCCCTCTCCTTCTCATGATTATTTTATTCCCTTTCTAATTGGGTTTCAGGTATCCACACCCAGGTCTTCCTTCTTGTTAAGCTTCCTATGGTCTATGAGTTGTATCATGGGTATTCTGAACTTTTGGCCTAATATCCACTTATCAGAGAGTACATACAATTTATGTCCTTTTGGGTCTGGGTTACCTCACTCAGGATAACATTTTCTAGTTTTATTCATTTGCCTGCAAAATTCATAAAGTTCTCATTTTTAATAGCTGAGACATATTCTATTACCTAAATGTACCATATTTTCCTTATCCTTCTGTTGAGAGACATCTGGGTTGTTTCCAGCTTCTGGCTATTATAAATAAGGCTGCTGTGAACATAGTGGAACATGTATCCTTGTGGTATGTTGGAACATCTTGTGGGTATATGCCAGGGTCGTCAGGTAGACCTATTTCCAATTTTCTGAGGAACTGAAGGTTTGGTTCTCCAAGTGGTTGTATCAGTTTGCAATCCCACCAGCAATGGAGGAGTGTTCCTCTTTCTCCACATCTGCTGCCACTTGAGTTTTGATCTTAACTAATCTGATTGCTTCACAAAGATAGAAAGAGCAATTCTCAAATTCATTTGAAATAACACAAAACCTATGATAGCAAAAGCAGTTATCAAGAATAAAACAACTTCTGGAAGAATCACCATCCCTGACCTCAAGCTGTATTACAGAGCGAGAGGAATAAATGCATAGTATTGGTACAAAGACAGACAGGTCTGATCAATAGAATAGAATTGAAGACCCATAAATAAACCCACATATCTATGGACACTTGATCTTTGACAAAGAATCCAAAGCCATACAGTAAAAAAAAAAAAAAATTAAAGCATCTTCAACAAATGGTGCTGATCTAAGGGGCAGTCTGAATGTACAAGATTGCAGATTGACCCATTTTTATTTTCATATACAAAGCTCAAGTCTAAGTGGATTAAGGAATTCCATATACAACCAAATATACTGAATCTAATAGAAGAGAATGTAGGAACGAGTCTCAAACACTCTGGCAAAAGGGAAATTTTTCTGAACAGAACACCAATGGCTCAGGCTCTAAGATCAACGATTGATAAATTGGGTCTCATGAAACTGAAAAGCTTCTGAAAGGCAAAGGACACTGTCAGTAGTACAAAGTGGCAACCTACAGATTGGAAGAAAGATCTTTACTGACCTTACATCTGATAGAAAGCTAATATCCAAAATATACAAAGAACTCAAGAAGTTAGACTTCAGAGAACCAAATAACCTTATTATAAAATGGGATACAGAGCTAAACAATGCATTCTCAGCTGAGCAATCTCAAATGGCGGAAAGCACCTAAAGAAATGTTCAACATCCTTAGTCATCAGTGAAATGCAAATCAAATTGACCCTGAGATTGCACCTTACACCAATTAGAAAGGTTAAGTTCTGTGCTTTCTTTTATCCTGTTCTTCAATGGTAAATGGTGGCTAAAGTGTGACACACAAATGCAATCCCATATGATTTTCCCAATTGTACATATGTCCGATTACTTCAAGGCATCTTCTTTCCCATATCCTGAAATGAGTCATTGCCACTTGCCTTAGTGCTAATGTGTCTCCTCTTACTATATTCTTGATATAGTAGAATAGCTTTCATGAAAAAGCTATACTATATCGTCAGCTCTCCCATGAAATAATGCTCTACTGGATCTGCCAGCTTCAAGCAATATATACATTACAATAAGCCAATTTTCTGCAGTCTCTTAAAGTCCACCTCTACTGCCTGATATGGCACATCAAACATTATTTCACCTACCATTTTATTGGCCATCACCCTAAGCTCCCAAGAGCTACATTCCAGAATATTTGCCCCACTCCCTTGAATTTTTCTGTTCCAATTACCTTTAGCTATTTAGTTATATAGTTTAGCCCCTTTTAAATATCTTCAAAATATAAGCTGTAAATATTACCTGGCTCTTATAAATGTATACCAAGTAATTATTGAAGCTATCATCATATGCAACTTCATTCTTTGCTTTTGGAACTAACTACTGTATAATTTTGGGATTTAAATTTAGTTATTCACCTAGTGGGCCAGTGTATTGGTGAAACAGTTTCTGATATGGGAAAGCTTATGATTTGAACCAGCTGTTAACTTGCGGGGTGAAAGCCTGTAACATCTTTCCATATGTGGGAAAATTCTAGTTCTTAATGAAGGGACAATAGTTACTTTTAAAGCTTTGATGGGTTGGAGATCTATGCAGAGCTATAATCCCCAAAGACATTCATTCTGATGTCTCTAGTGTATGTTACAAGGCTCACAGTTTCTCTGCCAGGGTCTAAAACTTGTGCAACAATCATGCTTTTCTTTAACATTGGAATATCTCTGTATTTCTGTTGGTCAGTTAGATATTGTGCCTATCCTTTTCAGCCAGTTTCTGTTCTTTAGGACCTGTAGCCTGTTTACTAACCTGCCAGAAATCAGTCTGGTCCTCTTGGTCTTTAACTTCTAACAGCTTGTAGTCTCCCACCATCACCATGCAGAAAGTCAATAGAACTTAGTCACAATGCCTCAACCCCCCACTTCCTCTTTCCTTACGAGTGTTATTTCACTTGTACCTCTCAAACCTCTGAATCATCAAACCAATTAAGGAATCATCCTTTATTGGGAAACATTACCAGGAGATTATAGGTGGGAGAGGCTTCCCTTTACCAGCTAGGTACTGAGTGAGCCAGTCCAGATACCTTTTTACTTGTTTTCCCTGACCTTTACCAGGGCCATCAAAGTTAGGTAGCATCTTCGACCAGCAGAGCCCAAGATGAAGTTAAAAATGTGAAGGTGAAGTTTGTAGCAGGACCTCTCTAGGAAGGGTTAAAGTAGATGAGGAGAACATAAAGGTAGGAAGCTTCCAATCTATTGTAAGAAACAGTAAAGGGGAGGATGAATTGTGCAAAAAGACTCAGAGCTGCAAGGCAGCACTGATAAGGTTTCTAAAACCAAAAGTTGTTCCTCAGAGAAATCCAAGCCTCGGGAGGAACAAGCTGACTCCAATGCCTCAGCCATTGCTTAGACACTGGCTGAGAGGAATAGCAGCTGGAAGCTGTCAATCACTGTGCTCTCAGCTTCACACAGCGGGTTCTCCTGAAGGAAACATGAGCAGCATGTTTCCATGGTTGCTGCACTACATAACCAATCAAAGTCTCCTCCATTCCCCTAGGGTTCTGTTGTCTGCAACGCCTTCTGGTTCCAGTTTCTGTATTGTTCCATATACTTAACTGTATATACTAGAAACTGACTGGCTGATTAGGCAAAAAGACAGCTTTCCTTTATAAATGTTAAAAAAAAAAAATCAAGACGTGCTGGAGATTGCTCATAGAATCCTTTAGAGTGTCTTCGGCTGAGTTTCCATAATCAATTGCCAGAAAGCAAGCCATAGAATTAGAGAAGAACATGGCTGTTCCCATACTGTTACCAAATCTTGTACAGCTGCGATCTATGCATCTAAACTGAAATGGCTGTTGCAGTTTCCCTAAAGTCGCTTCTGCATCAGGAGCTCAGTGTTCCCTATTTTCCTTGACAATCTGATGATTGTCTGACCCTCCACAGGAAAGCAGATTAAGCTCATATGAATAGTTCAAATACCATCAGAATTCATGTCAAGTGAATTTATCCACTGAACCAAGTTTGACTAGTTTTAATTGATAAAAACTCTGCTAAATTTTTATTTATATCTCAAATGTTGTTCCCCTTACCAGTCTCCTCTCCACAAATCCCTCTCTTATTGCATAAAACTATTATAATAAGATGGGCATTGAAACCATTTTTTTTTTGCAATTTTGACTTTTAGTGTTCTCTCTGTCTGTCTGTCTGTCTGTCTCTGTCTCTGTCTCTCTTTCTTTCTCTCTCTCTCTCTCTCTCTCTCTCTCTCTCTCTCTCTCTCTCTCTCACACACACACACACACACACTTTATACAAATAAGGCCTCCAAACACATAAGCCTTTGCAGAAATACTCCAAAACCATATCCAAATCACAAGGCTGCTTTTTTATTGATTAGGATTAATTGTTAAGAATGCACATTTTTATATTATTCTCTTTCATTATCAATGAATTTTATTAAGCCATTCCCAAGTACAGAAGAAAGCATGAGCAGACATGACTGGTTTTTTGTGTCAGATTATTATTATTATTATTATTATTATTACTTGAGTACAGTTGTAGCTGCAAATAAAGAATATTACAAGGTCCCTTACATTCCCAACTTAAGCACTTGCCTGGATTTATCTAAGAAATTTATCCGGTATAGAAGCCTAGGCTTCCAAATCTCAGGCACAAGCTGAAAGTACAGGAAGGCTTATGATATGTGAGACAAATTCAATCAATGATGAATGAGATCTTTGATAAATATTCTAGACTTGATCTACTTCACACCAGTCATCTGGAAGTTATACTAAATGATGTTTCAGAGGTTTCTACCTAGGTTAGGCTCCAAGTAGCTACAGTTATATATTCTGGTTACTAAAAGATGGACTGCATAAGCTTTCATCTACCCTCCTTTCCATGAACCCTTCCTTCCTTCTTTCCTCTTACAACATCTCACCGACCATACAGGCCAGGGGATTCTGATCCACCTGCATTCCTGAGTGCTGGGATTATAAATGTTCACCACAGCTGTCTCCCCTTTGTCCATAGCTGACTCCTATCTTGTGTTCCCTATGTGTTTTTCCAAAATAATGAAGTTTCACTCTTCAGCTCACAGTTTGCTTTTATGGAGTGCCAGGTAAGCAAAAGCACATTTAAAGCATGTGCTTATCTTCAAAGTCATATTTATGATAAAGTAGAAGAGAATTAAATATATGATGTGCAGTACTTAGGCAGAAATCAGAAGCGCTCTAATGGCTGAGTGAACAATTAAAAGATAATTTTTAAAGTGTAAGAATCTAAAGGGTTTGTGGCCCCATGGGGAAAGGAACAATAGCAACCAACCAGAGCTCCCAGTGTCTAAACCACCAGCTTGTGAACACATAGGGAGGGACCCATGACTCCAGCTGTATATGTAGAGGAGGATGGCCTTGTCGGGCATAGGTGGGAGATGAGGTCCTTCATCCCATGAAGGCTGAATGCCCCAGTGTGAGGAATTTGAGGGCAGGAAGACAGGAGTGGGTAGATGGGTGGGGGCACATCCTCATAGAAGCAGGAGGAAGGGGGATGGGATAGAGGGTTTCTGGGTCAGAGGAAAGGGGATAAAATCTGAAATATAAATAAAATATCAAATAAAAAGGAAAAATCAATATTCAGTGTTATAGAGAAAACACACAAGGAAACATATCTACCATGATAAGTACTGTTAGGGTGTTGCTCTGGAAGATCTAGTTTCTCTCTAAACATTACTCAAATTTGAGCTAAAGACTGCTCCCTTACAGATATTGCACTGAATGGATAAAGGGACGGTCTCCAAAATTTACACCAATCAATCTTCTTTCTTGAAGATGTGAGGATCCCTGAGAAGCAGAAAAGCCAAGCAAAGTATCTAAACACATCCACCAAATGAGAATGGCCTAGTTGCAGCTGCTGTCAGCCAGAGAGTTTCTTATGGTCTAGGCCTGATATGAGTAGGAGAAGAAAGAAACATGCGCCCCTTTGGGCTTTAAGATCTTCAAACACACTGGGTAGTGTGTGAGTACCTGTCTATTCTCCTAAGCTTGAGAGATGACTTAGCGAAAGAGAGACTGCTATTATAAAATCAATCTTTATTGGGGGAAGGTGGATTCAAAGAGGAAAATCAAATAAGACAGTGGACACCATTTACAAATGTTTTGTGGGCAGTATGATAAAGATTATGACTTGCCCGTTCCTTACTCTGCACATATCCACTATCCAGGTCAGACACTTGCATCTAAAAAAAAAAAAAAAGTACCACCAAAGCTCAGGAACACTTTGAGTCACAAGTGGCAGCAACACTGTAAATGGTGACTGATGATGCCTTATCCCCTTCACTTCAAGTTCCTTTTAAAAATACTTTCCACATAGAAAATCTTTCAGTGTGTCTTATTTAACACACAGGTTAAGGGTTGGGGATTGCTGAGAGAATATACTCTTTGAAGTATATGCTAAGTTCAATTAAGATTGCAATGCTGTCTTGCCTTCACCTAGGCTTTCTGTTTTTCCATCTGCCAAGGTAATACGATTACATTTAGGAATGATACAAACTCATTTCTTTTTTATTATTTTTATTATTTTTATTTTTTTCACTTGTTACACTCCAGATTTTATTCCCCTCTTCATCCACCTCCCATACCTGTCTCCCCAAGGATGTCCCCACCCCCAGCGCCACCCCCCAGCCCCACCCACTACCCCAGCAAACATCTAAACTCCCTGGGGCCTCAAGTCTCTTGAAGGTTAGGTACATTTTCTTTCACTGAGAACAGACCCGGAAAGTCCTCTGTTGTATATTTGTTGGGGGCCTCATATCAGCTGGTGTATGCTCCTTGGTTGTTGATCCAGTGTCTGAGAGATCTCAGGATTCCAGGTTAATTGACACTGTTGGTCATCCTACAGGGTTTCCATTCTCCTCAGCTTCTTCCAGCTTTTCCCTAATTCAACCACAGGGGTTAACAGCTTCTGTCCATTGATTGGGTACAAATGTCTGCATCTGAATCTTTTAGCTGCTTGTTGGGTCTTTCGGAGGGCAGCCATAATAGGTCCCTTTTTGTGAGAACTCCATAGCCTCAGTAACAGTGTCAGGCCTTGGGTCCTCTCCTTGAGCTGGATCTCACTTTGGGTCCATCCGTGGACCTTCTTTTCTCAGGCTCTTTTCCATTTTTATTCTTGCAGTTCTTTCAAACAGGAACAATTATGGGTCAGAGTTTTGCCTGTCACTGAACCTTCTTTTCCTCAGGCTCCTCTCCATTTCCATCCCTGTAGTTCTTTCAAACAGGAATGATGATGGGTCACAGTTTTGACTGTGGGATGGCAACCCTATCCCTCACTTGATGCCCTATGTTTTTGCTGGAGGTGGGCTCTACAAGTTTTCTCTCTCCACTATTGGGCATTTCATCTAAGATCCCTCCCTTTGCATCCTGAGAGTCTCTCACCTCCCAGGTCTCTGGTGCATTCTGGAGGGTCCTCCCAATGTCCTACCTCCCGAGGTTGCCTGTTTCCATTCTTTCTGCTGGCCCTGAGGGCTGCAGTCTTTTCCCCCACCCAATACCAGATCATGTTCCCCTCTCTCCTGACTCCCTTTCCCCTTTCCCTCCCAGGTCTCTCCTTCCCTCCTTGTGGTTGCTTTCTTCTTCTTCCAAAGTGGGACTGGGGTGTCCTCACTTGGGCAAACTAATTCCAAAGTCCCTTTTCACATCCTGGTGCTAGTTTTTCCCTTAAACCAAGTACAGTCGTTAACTTACTAAATGTTGGGGATACTCAAAGCAAAACTAAGAGTTTTATATCAAAATCCTCAACGTTTTAAGTCTAGAAATTTTATACTGTTGTAGTCTGATCACATCATTGGAAATAAAGCATGTAATTTTCTCTGTATCTCTTGTTACAGCCATTAAGTGTGAATACAATCCTTTTGCATCATAGGTTATACAAAGTTATCCTTATAATCACCCACTTAAAACATTTCTTGAATGTCAATTTATGAATGGAGACAAGCTTGGCAGAAAAGAGACAGAACATAATATCCTTAGGAATGTGGTCTTTCTTTCAAGGGACTTCAGTGATAGACTGAATATGTTTATGACACAGATAATTGAATAATAAACATTTATCCAAATGAATATGCACAATGCTCAGGTATTTACATTATGTAAAAGTAAGGAGTAACTGGATTTATATAAGAATTAGTGAGTGGGAACTAGAAGTACATTCTATGTTTGGACATGGTAATAGGAAAATGTGTTTATTCAGACAATTAATTTATAAACCTGCTATTGAGCACATGAGCTTTTGAAAGCAGTTATGACACTTGGCAGTGATAGGATGAGGTAAAATGGCACTTTTAACTGAGAATGACAGTGATACAATGACTCTTTTATTTCTTTAATACTATAAAACATTCACCAATGGTCAACACAGAACAGGAACTTCAACATTATGAAAGAGCAAACTATTCCAGAGATACTCCCATTTCAAGCCTGAAGTAAGAAATGAAACCAAAGGAAAGGAGAATGTTTTCATTTTAATGCTGGTTTAGACACACCTGAAAGCATTCTGATGCATCTAGATGTGTCACAGTCTCTCTTGTGTAAATTTATTTTGAAGTGAATGTATGTAACAGCAAATCATGCATAATAAGCAAATGGTTCAAAAATATTGAGAAATAACTATAGTGGTGTTTTAATGACATTAGTCTTAATTATAGGCAAAAATCACATTTGTAAATGAATCCAAACTTTAAAAAAACAAGCTATTAAAAATCAAAACAAACAAACAAACAAACAAACAAAAAAACAACACCAAAACCCCTCTAGGCCTACCATGATAATACATGCCCTTAATCCCAGAATTCATTAAGCTGAAGAAGGAAGATCATGAGTTCATGGTTAGCCTAGGCTACATGCAATTATTGTAGTGTACATACAACAGGAGGGAGGGAATGACTGGATATTCAGATGAAGGTCTTGTTCTTGTAACCCCACCTACCACTCCAAGAGGGAGGGCTAAGGGCCAACAAGCCCAGCTGAGTTTATCATTTCATCCTTTTCCAAATATGTATAGCTTAGTTTCCCAAGATTAAAGTTGCTTGGGTCAGAAGACAGACATGAACAACAGAAGACTATTGAGAATACTGTTTGTATGTTGAGAATTCATGTAATTTGGAAAAGATGCAAGTGAAATCTCATCTCCAACTTTCCTGTTCTCTAGCATTCTGTGCATGCAGAATAGACATTTAGATAAAGACTAATATAAGGTCAACCATTCACTGATTTTAAGTCTTTTGGTGTGGAGAATAAAAAAATTAAGTAAAAATTTTTGGGAAGAGTTGTTGGTCATGAAAGTATTCAACATCAATTCTGTGTTTAATGTATCTAGATGGCTGTATCCAATACCATAAGCAAGATGCACAATAGTGCTATTATCTCTTTAAAATGACTTCATGCTACAATTATGTTCCTTTCCCCATGCTGACTTTCCTTGTTAACTTCTGGCAAGCAAAAATCTGAATATATTGCAAGTATGATAATGTAGTACATAACCTTCACATATTTGCTTCATTCTAGTTTATTGACAGCTTTTGTAATTCATGGATGGTGTTTCTGATGTTGATCGCTTGTATCTTTTCCTTGATAAATAGTATTTCATTGCATGTGTATGTCATATTTTGCCTCCCCTTTGATAGATATGTGGCTTGTTTCCAGCTTGGGTGAATTAAAATAGAGTTGCTCTAGCCAAGGAAATAACTACCAGAGAGAGGAGACAGTCTGAAGAATGCCAGCTATACATTTGATACTGAAGTAATATCTAATATCTATACAGACCATAAAAATTAAATATATTCAAACAGAATCACTTAAAAAATAGGCAAATGAACTGAAGAAGTAGTTTGCAAAGAAACAGCATAAGTATATGGAAAATATTTAACATCTGACTATAAATCAGAACTAAATTGAGATTATTTCTTATCTAATTTAGAAAAGCTACTATGCAGAATACAAACAAGAAATGCTGACAGTATATTGGGGATGGGGGTGTGAACTGATGATGGAAATGCAGCCACTATGGAAATTAGTATGGAGGTTCCTAAAAAATTTAAAGACAAAACTACAATAGAATCCAGTTATAGCATTCCATATTACAGAGATACCTTTACATCTATGTTTATTATGTCACTAGGTGCCCTTTGATAGATGAATGAACAAAGAAAATGTTTTGTAAGTGCAATTTGATACAGCCATAAGAAAAATGAAATTATGTCATTTTCTGAGAAATACAAGGTACTGGAGAGCATCATATTAAATAAAATAAATCAGATAGAGAAAGATAAATATGGAATGCTTTCTCTTGTGTGAGCAATCCAATTTTTAAAAATCTATGTGTAAATCATGAAAGCAGAAGTAGGACTATATAGAGAAGAAGGGGCAAGAAATGATGACAGAACATTGAATATGAGTAAATTGCATGATACACATTTATGTAAATGTGTGCTGATACCCATCAATTTGTAGAATCAATATGCTAATTAATACAAAAATAGACTCCCCACAGAATAGAGAAAAATTATGTGGTAGTTTCCCTATGTACATTTCTCTAGGATAGATACCAAAGGATAAAGTGGCTGGGTGGTATAACTGTATATTTAACTTTACAACAAAACTGTCAGTTCTATTTCTAAAGTGGTTTTACCATTTTGTACTTTCACTAGCAATGTGGGAGGTTTCTAGTTGCTCTATACCTTTGCAAAAATAATGAATATCTTTAGATTTTTACCAATTGAAAGAACAGTTTACTGATATCTCCTTGTATTAGTTTTGTGGTTCTGCTATGAAACACCCAAGGCAATTGGCTAGTAAAAAGAAAGCATTTGTTTAACTTGCTATCTAGAGGACACAGTCCAAAATCAGAGCAAAATGCTGACCTCATGAAAGCTATGAAAGTGGGGGAGAGGGAAAGATTGAAAGGGATATAGAGGGGAGGGAGTAAGAGAGAGGAAGTATAGATAGATGATAGATAGATAGATAGATAGATAGATAGTAGATGGATAGATAGATAGATAGATAGATAGCTAAATAGACAGATGGAGAATATGTACCTGGGTGTTGAGGCGCAAGCTGCCCCATGTTGGGTGCCAAAAATGTTGGGGACTGCTCTGTCAATGTTGGGACCCACACTGCCAAAAGTCTTGGGGGCTAAATTGTTAGAGCCCACACTGCCCCAGGCTGCTTCGGTCCATGGGTTGGGGTTCAGCAAGAGAGAGAGTGAGGACGGAGGAGAGGAATGGAGACCAGACAGAGTGTGATTCAATCCCGTTTATTCTTCAGTCTCTCTTCTTCTCTCCAAGTCCCAAGTCTTGAGTTCCTAGTCCCTAGTTCCTAGTACCTAGTGCCTCCAATTTACTTCTTCCAAGTGCTAAGTGCCTAATGTCTAATTCCAAGTTCTTCCTCCAAGTGCCAAGACTCATGTGCCTACTACCTAATAATCCTTCTTCTGAGTTCTCTAGTCCAAGTGTCTTCTTCCTCAATGCCTAATTCCTACTGATTTCTTCTGTCTGCCTCTCACCTTTTATATGTCTCACTTCTAAGCCATGCCTCTAAGTCATGCCTTTAAGTCATGCATGCCCTTAGGCCGTGTCTCTAAATCTGATCTCTAAGTCCCGCCCTTAATTCACACACCTTTAAGTCTCACACACCCAAGGAAAAATCCTGGGTATCTAAAACAAGATGTTATCAGAGTGTGCTCAGCTGTTGTAGGCTATTGTAGTCAAGTCTCTTATCAGGGTATATGGCTAAAGATGGCTGCAAGGACGATATCCGCCTTCTGTCGGCTCCCCACACCCGGGATTACAAAATACTACCCCAAATGATCTAAGGACTTCCCAATAGGTCTCACCTCCTAAAGGTTCAAAGCATCTCCCAATAGTGCCACATTGAGGATCAAACTTTAACACATGGACCATTGTTCATTAAACTATAGCACTTACTCTTTTCATTCTTTCTTCTTCCTTCCCTCCCTCATTCCCTCCCTTCTTCCCTCTCTTACCTCCTTTCTTCCTACATGTCTTTGATTTAGAGACTTGGTCTCATATATCCCAGTGTGGCTTTGGACTTAATATATAGTGAAAAAATGTCTTTAACTGCTGAACTTGTGCCTCTACCTGCCAAGTAGTATCATACCTAGCTTATGCAGTGCTGGGGGGTTGTCAGAACTAGGGCTTTGAGCATGCTAGACAAACACTCTATCAACTATCTTCAGAGCATTTATCCTTTAATTTGCATTTATCTAATCTCTTTAGGTATTGAATGCCTTTTCTGTACATATTTATCATCCTTGAATGTTATACATATTTGTTTCAGTGCACTGTAAATTTGTAAAAAAAAATTTTTGAGATAATTATAAGTTTACACACAATTGTAAAAAAATATGGAGAAATCCTTTTTAGAGTTTACTCATTTTTTACCTTTATGCTAATAATTTACAAACTAGAATATACAACAGAACAAGATATTGACATTGATACAAAACATTAAGAGTATTCATAGTTTTTCTAGTTTCCCTATTTGTTGCAACCAGCTCCACTCTACCTGGCTTGAGACAAAAGACTTAACAAGCCTGAATAGTTACTATGTTGCAGCCTGCTCTGCTCTGCCTGGCTTCAAACTGCCACTCTGGTCTTCGGGTCAGGGTCTAGAGAGAGAGAGAGTGAGGATAAGGAGAAAAGACACAAGGAATGGAGACAAGACAGAGGTTCTGATCAAGTCTCTTTATTTGAAGGGAAATCTAGGGTATTTATACACTTTTGCCACGCCCCTTGTACGTGCATGGATATGACATAAACCTTGGAGGCATGGCTAGCATGTGGATAGCTGCTTTCTAGCCGCTTTCTGCTAAAGGTTGGCTCCCAACAGGTCCCACTTTTTAATTATTTTTTCAAAAAGGAAAGCTGGGAAAACTTACAGAAACCGTGCCTGTCGTAGGTTGGAACAAAGGACCTCAGCCTCCCTTTCCCGTCCTTGGATACTCAATAGCCATTGGTTGAGCTCCTGTCTTAGGATGGTGAGGCCTCCCTTCTTTTAGGGGCAAGGGTCTCGGTATGCTCTCTTACCCATCATTGACTATCCAACTTAGCACGTAAGTTAGGGGTTAATTCTCGTCAGTCTTGATGACAGAGGTTTCAGAGTCCCCTACTTCCAGCCTATAATAATGGACCTGTATGAGTTTCATTTAAATAGCATCTATCTATCTATCTGTTGCAGTACAAAAGCCATGAGTCTGTTGAACAGCATAAGCCCAAGAGACAAGAGACTTAATGCCTAAATAGTCGGTATAACAGCAACACTCTTTTTAAAGGCAACACACAGAAATACAGAACTGATCATGGCTTTGATCTTAACAAAACAAGTAAGGAAATTCCCTGTCCCTGCTCAGTCAATCTCATACCCCCAAAACAACTATAACAACTGTGGTAGTGGGTTTAAACAATTTACCCCACTAAATCATAAGTCAGAGAATCAGGAGTCCAATAGAGCCCCCCCTGGAGATTCAGGTGGTGATGTCTCTTCAGCACTGAGAACTTCCCAAGTCAGGTTTGCTCGTTGATCTGTTCCAGTTTGAAGGTAATTGTGAAGCATCTTCATGTTTCCTTCATATTTCCTGCAAAGAAAAAATATGCTTCTCAGGGGGTTTCTCCTCCCTGGATTTGTTATTATTGTCTATTTGTTTAATCAGTCTCTCTGGCAGCCAATGTGCAGCATCTGCAGTTTGGGAATATATGCAAACAGAACCTCTTCCCCAGATAAGCACTGGATCTGGCCCATTCAAGGTTCCAGTTAATGGGTCTTTCCAGAGGACTGTTGCAAAATTCTTTTTGGTATCAGGATGCCAGAATCTATCTTTTAGGATTTTTATATTTGTGATTAGTAGGGAACAATGGAAGTAACAATAGTTGAGCTATCCTCCTTCCTGTAGGAATGGTGACTATATTTTGAGTTGCCTGTGCCATTACCTTAATCTCACCTTGATAATCATTGTCTATAACTCCAGGAAAAATTTGTAGTTCCTGCATAGTAGCACTGCTTCTTCTCACTATCATGCAAAACACATTTGGATAGAGTGGTACAAACACTCCAGTAGGTAAGGCCTGAAGTCCCATTTCTGGGGTTAATACTGTGTGGGTGGCAGAACTGATGTCCTGTCCTGTGCTTCCTGGTATTGCTCGACTAAGTTCAGAAAGGGATTGGTGTTTGCTGGTATGACACTGCTCCATAAACCTGTTTTGGCTTGCGTTGGTTCTGGGCTTGGAGCTGGCCCCTGTTCTTATTTCCCTGATTATGGGAAAGGGTGTTTCCTTGTAAGTCTCTTTTGGACCTACATTCACTAGCCCAATGCCTTCCACGTTTGCAATATGGGCAGAGCCCAGGCTGTTTGCTGGGCTGTCTCTGGGTTAACTCATTTTCTGCCTTGCAATCTCTTGCAAAGTGTCTAGGCTTGTCACATTTAAAACATGCCTTTCTGTCTCTACTTGCCAAAAAATTTTCTTACTGATTGTCCTTGCATGGCAGCCGGCATAGCTAAGCCCTGTTGGTAGGAAGGCCCTATATCAGAACAGAGTCTGATATACCTTGTAAGATCTGTCTTTTTCCTGTAGGGTCTAATGGCCGCTTGGCAGGCAGAATTGGCATTTTCATATGCAAGTTGTTTCACATAGTCTACACCTGCCTCTGCATTACCAAAAATCCTCCCTGCTGTTGTCATTAATCGATGAACAAAGTCAGAAAATCGTTCATCAGGCCCTTGCCTGACTGTTGTTAAAGATGCACCAGGGTCTCCCTTTACCAGGAGTTTATGCCAAGCCTTCATGGCTGCATTTTGAATTTGAGCATATAAACCTGGATCATATTGCATCTGGTTATCACTAGAAGCAAATTGCTCTTCTCCCACTAAGGCATCAAAAGCCCAACCATTGCCTGCCTGAATGTTTCTACTAGCTGTCTCTTTACAATTCTCATGATACTCTGATTTCCAAATAAGATAGTCTTCACCACTAAGAACTGCTCTCACTAATGTATTCCAATCACTAGGAGTCAGCCACTCCTCTGCCACAAACTCTATAATTGCAAGAGTAAAGGGAGCGGTGGCACTGTATTGAGATACGGCATTTTTTAATTCTTTAATAATTTGAAAATTAAACCCTGTGTGATGTCTCCAAGCAATCTCTTGAGCTTCTCTGGTCTCTGATACAGGAAAAGCCTCAGCCTCTCCCTCCTCTGGCTGATCTGCAGCTGAACTAAAGCTAGAGGATAGGGACTGCCTTTGGACTCTAGGTTGAGGAACACAAGGAGTCAGGGTATTTTCGCAGTTTACCTCTCGAGACCTCTTCCTTGTCTTTAATTTTTGTAGCTGATTAATTAAGTCTTGATACTCTTTTTCCAACTCTATTAGTTGTTTAAGAAACAACTAATTTTAAATTAGAAATTTTATCCTGTAACTCCTTTCTGGGATCTACAACCACTGTCTCCACAATGGGAGCCTCTGGAAGTGGATGTTTCTTGGCTCCCCTCTATCTGTCTTGAGACAAAAGACTTAACAAGCCTGAATAGTTACTATGTTGCAGCCTGCTCTGCTCTGCCTGGCTTCAAACTGCCACTCTGGTCTTCCGGTCACGGTCTAGAGAGAGACAGAGTGAGGATAAGGAGAAAAGATGCAAAGAATGGAGACAAGACAGAGGTTCTGATCAAGTCTCTGATCAAGTCTCTTTATTTGAAGGGAAATCTAGGGTATTTATACACTTTTGCCACGCCCCTTGTAGGCACGTGGATATGACGTAAGCCTTGGAGGCGTGGCTAGCATGTGGATAGCTGCTTTCTAGCCCCTTTCTGCTAAAGGTCGGCTCCCAACACCTATTGTTGAAGTGCATGTATTAAATTCTATGAATTTATAACTAGATTTAATTTGTGTGAACCACAATAAAGATAATGAACAGTTATATTACCATGTGGATCCCTGTTGTTACTTTGATTTTTTTTTATTATTAATGTATGTTATACATAGAGGGGGTTGCATGTATGCAGTGCCTTCTGAGGCCTGAAGTGGGTGTCTGATCCTCTGGGACTGGATTACAGACTGTTTTTAGTTGTACACATTTTCTTGCAAATGGCACAGTATCATTGTGTATGATTTCTTATGGTTCCATTGTGTATATGTTTACTTTCTTTATTTATTTAGCTCTTGGTGTTGATGGACATATAGGATGGTCTATTTCTTGACTACTTTGAATAGCATAATATCATGTATGGATGTGTGATCGTATCTGTGTTATATTTAGTGTTCTTTGGATGTACCTAGGACTTATGGTAGTACTACTTTAAGTGTTTTAGAGGTATGTCTATATTTAATTCCATAGTGGTTGTACTAATTCACATTCAGCATTTGTTGTCATTTGTTTTCTTGGATATAGTTATTCTAATTGGGATGAAATGAACTAACTTGTTTCAATTTGCATTTCTTTGATGTCTAAGGATGTTCAACACTCAGACTGTTTATTTCTTCTTTTAGCAACTGTTTATACAGTTCATTAACTCTCGTACTAACTCGAGGATTTGGTTTGAGGATTTTTAATTTTTTGTTTTGTTTTGAATTATGTCCTGGATATCAATATCCTATCTGAAATTTACCTGAAAATGATTTTCCCCCAATTCTGTAGGCCCTTTTCATTCTGACAGTTGTTTTCTTTGTTGAGCACAAGTTTCTTAATTTCATATCTCAATTTTACAAACATTTCCTGTAGACTTATTTTCAGAAATACATGTCTATGCCTATATTCATATAAATCTTTGACTTGGGTTTCCCTCTAGCAGTTTCAAAATTGCATTTTCTGTAATAAGGCTTTTGATTCATTTTAAATTGATTTGTGTCCAGGATGAGTGATGTGAATACAATTTCATTCTTCTGCATCTTCCAGTTTTCTTAGCACATTTCTGGCAAAGGCTATCTTTTTTTTTTTCACGTATATTTTAGTGTTTTGTCAAAAATTAGGTAGAGGTAGATGTGTGGGTTTATATCAGGTCCTTCTCTTCTATTTCGTTGGCTTACGTATGTGTTTTCATGCCAATACTATTTGTTTTTTTACTGTGGCTCTGTAGGATAATTTTAGACCAGACATTGTGGTAGCTCCAATATTGTTCTTTCTGAATGAGATGTTTTGAATATTTTGGGTTTTTTTAATGTTTCCATACTTGTGTTAGGTTTGCTTATTTTTCTAGTTCTGTGTAGAATTTTATTGGAATTTTGATGGAAACTGTATTAGACCTGTAGACTACTTTGCTATATAGCTATTTCACAATAGTAATTTTGCTAATTCATAAAAAGATAAAGACTTTCTAGCTCCTAACATCTTTTTCAAATTCTTTAATTTCCTATAGTTTCATTGTAGAAGTTTTCATATTATTATGTTTATTCTTAGATATTTCACCTTTTTAAGGTAAATGGGAATGGAATAATTTTCTTGTTTCCTTTCAGCAAGTTTATTATTAGTTAGAAAATGTATTGATTTTGTGTTCTGATACCTTGCTTACCTTTGTCAGTTCTAAGGGTTTTCTGGTAGCATCCTGAGATTTTTCAATATATGACTGTATAGTCCACTAATAAGAAAAATTTGAGTTCTTTTTCTATTTGCAACTTTTTTTTACTTTTATATTATTTTTATTTTGTTTTATGTATATGAGGGTTTTGCCTGCATGTCTGTAAGTGCATCGCATATGCTTGCTGCCAATGGAGGCCAGAAGAGGGCTTTCAGATCCCCTGGAACTAGAGTTACAGATGGTTGTGAGTTGTTATGTGGTTTCTGGGAATCAAACCCAGATGTTCTAGAAGAGCATCTAGTGCTTTTAACTATCTCACCAGCCCCTTTCTTTCTTGTGTCTCATTTCTCTAACTGAGCCATTGGATATTAGGATGATTAGGAATGGAAACAGTATCATTTTAGAATTTACAGAAAATATTTAGAAAATTTCCGAATTAGTATATAACATTGGTTATAAGTTTGTCGTATAAGACCTTTATTATGTTGAAGTATGTTCCTGTTATTCCCACTTTCTTTGGAGATTTTCACCAAGATGGGATGATGAACTTTAATGGGGGAGTGTCTTTTGTTCACAGACTAGAATGATCATACATTTCTTTACTTAAGTCTATTCACTTGCAGAATTACACCTACTGATTTCCATCTATTGAACCAACTTTGTATCCCTGAAATGAAATTAATTGTGTTATAATGTATGCTCTTCTGAATGTGTTCTTGAATTAAACATGCAAGAATTCTATAGAGAAATTATTATACTGTTTATCAAATTGGTCTATATTTTTCCTTTGTTTTGTCCTTATTTCATTGTAAAGTTGGCTTTATGGGATTTGATAATGCTCCTTCCCTTTCTACTTTGTGAAACAGATCAAATGCATTGGCCTTAGCTAGCTTTTCTTTGATCTTGGGAGATTTTTTTTTTTTTACAACTGTCTCTTGTCAGTTTCTATGGATCTGGTCTGTCTATCTATCTATCTATCTATCTATCTATCTGTCTATCTACATATATACATATATATGTGTGTGTGTTTATTTGATATGTTATATGTATATAGACATTTATATATTTTTCTAGATATTTCAACTTTTGAAATATGAATTTTCATACATTCTTAGTTATTCTCTGTGTTTTAAAATAATCTGTAGTAGTTTACCCCTTTTAATTTCTAATTTTATGAATGTCTACTCTCTCTTTCTTTTGTCTAAGAGTACATTGTTTTTATTTATTTATTTAAAAAACAATCAACTCTGATTGATTACATGTATTTTTCTTTTAGTATCTGTTTCACTAGTGCCTGCTCAGATCTTTATTGTTTCTGCTTATTTTAGACTGCTTTTGGATTGGGGATGTCATTAATTTTTTTCCCACTATGTGGGATTGTGAGATTAAACTCAGATCACATACCTAATAAGCCATGTCATTAATTCTCATCTGGATACAATGACTATTACTAGTTAAGGACAGTGGCCTTGAACAATTTTTTTACTCACAACCTTTTAAATAAATCAACCCTTGTAGCATCTAGAAGCATCAACATTCTACTTGAGACAAGAAATTGCTGTAATTTATTGGTACTTTGTTGCACTGTCCCAAGCCAAATGATGCAGTGCTCAAAAGCACCAAAACCATGGCAGTAGGTTTCCAGTCAAGCACCATTTTGAAAACTCAGTTAGCAAATTCCATTTTCCTTTGCATAACTCTAGTCCTTTGAAGAAAAATATGAAGAGAAGCTACTGGAAAGATTACCCTACTGTTTTTGTTTTTGTTGTTCTGTGTTGAATGAGACTGAACTTAATAACTACTTACTCATCTGTTACAGGATGCCCTGCAGTACTTTACCGATGATAACTCAGTCCTCTGGATAATAAAGCACCCAGATAGATTTTTTATCTTTACCATGTCTGGCTAGTCAATAAATAAATCTGTTAAAGTTCAAAGGATGTTTGAAGTTAAGGATCTTCAATGTAAAAGCAGATACAAGTGTCTAAGGGGCTTTTGTGAGGCTTGACATGTGTACATCAGTAAACTCTATATAATTTAATAGATAGAGAAAACAGATATATAACCCAATGTATATATGCATAGTTTATCTCCATGCATGTAGGGATGGTTAATGTGTACCATGGGGGCTAGGATGCCTCTATGCACATGTGAAGAATGCCTGAATGTCTGGTTAAGGTAAGGTTGAAATGTCATAGTTAATGTTTTATAGTGTGCATTTTAAGGTTCAAAATTTCTTTAAAGATATCTTGTGCTGACTGGTATTGTTTAGGGATATAAAGATAGGTTGTTTGCACCTGTTTTAACCATTTACAAAGTCTGGTTTTAGTTGTGACCAGTAGAATATAAAAGATTTCCTAGAAGAAGTCATTGACCCTAAGAAAAATCCCACTACTGCCATTTCTCCAAATCAGTACAGCTTCTAGTTGTATTCTAAACACTTATCCTAATAGCCTAAATATGACCTGAATGGCCATACCAGTTGACATTTCAATGTAAATGGGGTGATTCCTACAAGACTCCATTCCTGAATGAAGAGCTACAAGCGATCAATGACTGCTACAAAACGTAGAATCAATCTATTCACGGACAAGTTTGCTGATCAGTTATCCAGTTTCATTTTGTCAGCTCTAAACACACGTTCATGTATAACACCAAAAGAATTTGGTACTGTGGCTTCCTTTCATACATCTTAGTGGATCATGACACAAACATAAACCACATCTTTGCTTCTGAGAAGGGATTCAGAACTATTTTGAGACACATAAAGTTTCATTGTGACTGATGGCGGTTTTCCTTTTGACTGTTAGACTTTAATAAAAATAAATGTGTGGGGGTGTGTGGGTCTTCCATCTGGGTACTCTTAGAGGCCAGTCAAATGCAACGGACACCCTAGATATAGAGTTACAGGATGTTGGAAGACACCTGACATAGCAGCTTAGAACCAAACTTGTGTCATCTGTGAAAACAAGGGCATTTAATCACTGAGCCACCTTTCCAGCCCTGAGTGTTTACTTTTTAAAAAGCCTCATATGTGAAGTATTCTTATCTGTTGTATTCTGTGGTTGTTATATTTGCAAACGATCACCCTCATAGATTTAGGGAGTTTCCACTGCTCTAGGTTTCTACATGCTCCCCTCATTACAGTCATCTTTCTCAGTACTTTCTCACTCCACCCACGACTACTGATCTATCCAGTTCTTTTCCCCCACTTTCCCCAGTCCAGCTATAAAAATCTATTCTATTTCCCTGTCCCAGGGAGATACATGTGTTCTCTTTGAATCCTCCCTACTACTTAGTCTGTCTGGGCCTATGGATTGTAGCATGACTACCCTGTACTTAAGAGCTAATATCTACTTTTAAGTGAGAACATACCATGTTTGTCTTTTTGGGCCTGGATTACCTCACTCAGGGTGATTTTTTCTAGTTCCATTTATTTGCCATCAAATTTCATGATGTCATTTTTTGAACAGTTGAATAATAATCCATTGTGCAAATGTATCACATTTAGTTTATCCATTCTTCAGCTTTGGGACATCTAGGTTGTTTCTATTTTATGGCTATTATAAATAAAATTGCTATGAACATAATTGATCAAGTGTCTTTGTGGGACAGTGGAGCATCTTTGTATATATATATATATATATATATATATATATATATATATATATATATTCCCAGTAGTGGTATAGCTGAGTCTTCAGGTAGAACTATTTCCAATTTTCTGAGGAAGTACCATATTGGTTTCTATAGTGTGTGTACACGTTTGCACTACCACCAGCAATGGAGGAATGTTTCCCTTGCTTCACATCCCCTCCACCTTTAACTGTCACTTGTATTATTGATCTAATTATGACCACCTAATATAGAATCAAAGTCATTTTCATTTTTATTTCCCTGATGGCTAAGGATGTTGAAATTTTCTCTTTACGTATTTCTCACCCATTCTGAGATTCCTCTATTGAGATTTCTCTGTTTAAATCTGTAATCCATTTTGATTATTTGGGGGTTTTGCTGCCTAGTTTATTGAGGTCTTTATATATTTTGGATATGAGACCTTTGTCAGAAGCGAAGTTGGTGAAAATCTCTTTGCATTCTATAGGCTTCTATTTTGTTGTATGTTTTACAGAAGCTTTTCAGTTTCATGAAAACCCATTTATTAATTATTGCTATTGGTACCTGTACTATTGATGCTCTGTTCAGGAAGTTACCTCTTGTGTTAGAGGTTATTCCCATTTTCTATTATGTTCAGTGTATCTGGTTTTATGTTGAGGTTTTTGATCCATTTGGATTTGAGTTTTGTGAAGAGTGATAGATATAATGTCATTTGCACTCTTCTACATGCTAACATCCAATTAGACCAGCACCATTTGTTAAAGATGTTGTCTTTTTCCAGTGTTCATTTCTGACTTCTGTATCAAAAATCAAGGGTCCACAAGAATGTGGATTTGTGCCTGGTCTTTGATTAGATTCCATTGACCAACCTGTCTGTCTTTATACCAGTACCATGTAGGTTTTATTCCTATAGCTCTGAAATGTAGAAACCAGGGATGGTGATATGGATACAGCTACCAATTTTTTGACAAAGATGCCAAAGAATTTATATCAAAGAAAATGTATCCTTTTCCAACTAATGGTGCTGGGACAAATGGATATCCATATATTCAGAGAGAGAGAGAGAGAGAGAGAGAGAGAGAGAGAGAGAGAGAGAGAGAGAGAGAGTTATATATACTAACAACAGTGAAGCAAAATTCCTCTAACTCAAATAATGCCATATAACAATGGCCCCAAGAGTTTCATAGTTCTAGATTTTAGAGCTGCTACATTTACTTGATAATTGTCTCAACGTGATGAGGCAGGTAGAGACTTTTCTGCCTAAAGCTTTTGTTTTTCAAATTTTAAGACTGAAAATATTCAATTATAGCTTTGGGAATAACAATTTTGTGTGTGAAGGATGCTCTTATTGTTTGAAAAGAATCTCCTAAAAACTCCAATTTTCAGAATACTAATATCCTCATGACTTGAAAAGGTATAGTTAAAGTGTTCTCTTTGGTTCCTCTCCTATGACTACTCGGAAAGGTCATTTGATTTCATAAAGCAAGAGGAAATGTGTTTGGAACTGCTGGCTTTTGCTCAATATATTAAATTATGTTCATGGGAAATAACCAAAATCCCTAGCAAAAAGATGCAGTGGGCAACTAATTACCTATTTAATTTGGATGCAGAAAAGTGCTTTTTCCCCGGTAGGGATGCTGAGTTTTCTTTTCATTTTTCTTTTAGCTAAAATCATATGATTTCTCTAGTAATTCTTCACATATTGGTCAATGTAGGCAAGTCATTTATAATTCTCTGTATTTTAGGCAAGAATGATTCTAGCTCTATAGCTGCCTGTTTGCTTACAATAAATCTCAACTATTAAAAGTGATTGATTGCAATAATTGGTCATTTGTGTTCCGTTTTGAACATCTAGTCCAAACAGACAGAACCACTATGCAGAACAGCAAAGGGAAATCAGTTCAGCTAATAATACAAGTACAATATTTTTCTGTGCCATAAACAGAGAATTTGTTATGCTAGATAGACACAAAATGTACTGCAGGAC
Source organism: Arvicanthis niloticus (assembly GCF_011762505.2). NCBI lineage: Eukaryota > Metazoa > Chordata > Mammalia > Rodentia > Muridae > Arvicanthis > Arvicanthis niloticus. The sequence continues at coordinate 4,912,026 of NC_047679.1, forward strand.
TAGAGTAATAACCAGAATAGGCTTTGGAGCTAAGGACAAAACTTACTTTCATTAAACATATTTTTATCGGTTATGTTATTTTAGACATAGGACCTGGGTTAGAGCTTAGAATGAAGGGAGAAACATCTGTGGAAGAAAGAAGCTATAGCAAGAATGGGCAGAAGATAGAAAAACTGTAATTTCAACATAGCAAAGTTACCATGAGACTCTATTGGGCACTTTGTAGATAGAATGACCCTTCATAATTGTTCCCTGATGGAGCTGGCCATACGCTTATAAATCTTCATGAATCAGGGTAGGTGGATCTCTGTAGCTGAGGGTTCCTATGCATCACCCAGAATGTTAGATCTTTTCCTGAGGAAGAATCTGGATGGAAATGAAAGGAATCCACTTACTAGGGAAATTAAAATTGTTAAGTACATTCAAAGAGAGCTCATATTTAAAGTGGACTACCAACTAAACTTATATGCATTAAGATGCACAATTTCAAAAACTCTCCCTAGAAAACAAAAGAGAAACAATGTGATCAAAAGGGGGAAAGAACTAAATGGTTAGGAATGGATAATCTTAATGTTACTAACAAGCAAAGGCATGAACATTGGTATCAGGCCACTTTTAACTTGGAACTATTCCAAATGGAGACATAAAGGTAAAACTGAGAGAGTTTCAGTATTATCTGCCATTGGTACTAGAGAATTGGATGAATTAATTTATTACTCTTACAGCAAGTCATCTACAAATTAAACTGTGTTTTTCAAATTTGTTATAAAGGAGAGTGTGAAGGTTAGTTCTCATGGTCAACTTGACAAAATCTGGGAGACAGCCAGGAGATCAGCCTGTGGGTTTGCCTGTGAGGGTTTATCTAGGTTAGTTTAATCAAAGTAGGCTAAGATGTGAGTAGCACCAATCCATGGGCTTAGGACTGGGTCTGAATAGTGGAGAAATTGTGGTGAAAGCATGATTCCTCTTTTTCTTTACTTCCAGACTATGGATATAATGTGATGTCCTGTTCAGCAGGACATTAAACAGGGCCCAGGGAGATCACCTGAGAAGATGGGGGGCATGCGAATGCAAAGAAGACGGCTTGTCAATAGGCTGATTAAACCGTAATTTTTACTTTTTCATACAGGGGTTATATACACAAAAAGGCAGGATGTGGGGAAGGGGATGACACAGGAGCATAGGTGTTCAGGGGGAGTACAGATATCTTCAAGAACAGTGGGTCAGCTCAGTGAAGGTTCAGAGGACAGGACACTATGACTCCTCCTATGATTCACTTGCCCTTATCTAAGTTGGCACTATCCACCAAGGCTACCCAAGGTCTATGACTAATCAGGCTTTCCACCAAAGCTGCTTGTTTACAATAGCTTCTAGTCATCTGTTTCAGTGTTTTTCAACAGAGACCCAAGGCTTTGTGTTAGCAGGCATGCATGTTAGGCCTGCTGCTGTCTTCAGGCCTATGGCTGATTCTAGGACTTTTAGTGTATAGACAGAGATGCCCCTAACAATGTGATCAGCAGGCTCAAGTTCTATGGAAATTTCTTTGCCATGATGGCTTGGACTGTAATTGCCTCCTTAAATTGCTTTTGTTGGGTATTTTGTTATAGAAATAAGAAGTGTCAATAATTGCAATCAATGATGCCCTTCTAAAATGTTTACAGTATAGAATACAATAATCAGAAATGTTGTATATAATTAGTGCTTGATTTTCTTTTCTTTCTCTGTGTGTATATAGGTCCATGTTCATGCGTTTGTGAGTGCTCATGTATGTGAATGTATATGGAAGCCAAAAGAAACCCCTGTGTGTTATTCTTCAGGCACTGGTTATCATTGTTTTCAAGACAAGGTTCACATTGGCCAAGAACTTGACAAGTAGATGAGGCTAGCAATCTGCAAGCACACCCGTTTCTGCTTCCTCACTGGTAAGATTAAATGCTTATGCCACCATGTGTGCCTTTCTTACTTTACATGGATTCTTGGTATCAAATTCAGATCCTTATGCCTGAAAGTTAAGCACTGTAATGGCTGAGTTACATCAATAGCTCCTGATTTTATTTTATGTTATAAAAAAAAGGCTTAATAGTTGGGACTTGTTTCATGGTGTCAGATAAATCTTTTAAATGACTTAACTAATTAACACTCCAAATGGTGCCCTCTCCCTGTTTTCCCTCTCAGAGTTGTCTCCCTCTTCCCTCTCCCCTTCACCTCTGAGAGGGTGCCATACTCTGGGATATATCATCACCCTGAGGTACAACAAATCTGCAGGATTAGCCACATCCTCTCACACAGAGGCCAAACAAGCCAGCCCTGCTACATATGTGTTTGAGTCCTTGGGCATGCCCATGTATGCTCTTTAGTGGGTGGCTCAGTCTCTGGGAGTTCCCAGTGGTACAGGTTAGTTGACACTGTTGGTCTTCTTATGGGGTTGCCGTCTGCTTCAGTTCCTTTAATCCTTCTCCTAATTGTTCCATAGGGGTCCCGACCTCCATCCATCAAATTCTTAGCTGTGGATATCTGGATCTGTCTCTGTCAGCTGCTGGTAGTACCTCCCAGAGGACAGCTGTACTAGGCTCCTGTCTGCAAGCACAATACAGCATCAGTAATAGTGTCAGGGATTGGTGCCCACTCATGGGATGGGTCTCAAGTTGGGTTTGTCACTGATCACAAATTTCTTCAGTATCTGCTCCATTTTGTCCCTGCATTTTGGGATTTTAATCAGGAGCAATTTGGGGTTTTAATCAGAAATGCTAAGATCAAAAACTCAAGTGGCAGCACATGCCAGAGAGGATGTGGAGAAAGAGGAACACTCCTCCATTGCTCGTGTAAGTAAAAACTTATACAACCATTCTAGAAATCAATCTGGCAGTTCCTCAAAAAATTGGAAATATTTTTACCTGAAGAACCAGCTATATCACTCCTAGGTATATACCCAAAATATGCTCCAATTTATCATGAGGATATGTGCTCCACTAAGATTATAGCAGCCTTATTTGTAATAGCCAGAAACTGGAAGCAACCAGATGTTGTTCAACTGAAGAATAGATATGGAAAATGTGGTTAATTTACACAATGGAATACTATACAGCTGTTAAAAACCGACAACATGAATTTTGCAGGCGAATGGATGAAACTAGAAAATATCATCTTGAGTGATGTAACCCAGACCCAAAAGGACATGTATGCATGGTATGAACTCATTGATAAGTGAATATTAGCAAAAAATGTACAGATACATCTTGTTAACAGACATTTTAAAAGGAATATTTGTATACAAATATGGATATTCACATTAACTGACTTGTAATAAATATCATTTTACTGATACTATTTTTCATTGTTTTTGTAATAGCCAAGTAATGCATCAGATTATGTAAAGTCCAGGATCATTCTATTTTTAGGATTTGTATAAGATTTTAGGTCTTATAATGTTTTGAGTACTTGTTTTTATTAAATATCAATAGACACCATATTGTCATATCATTTGTAGCAAATTAATGATCTTGCCAATATGGTTTAAATTATCATATAAAATTATACTATTGTAATTAATATGCAATCTTACTACATCTGAAAAAATGTTCAAGAAAGAAAATTTGATGGAGAATTGAAAAGCAAATTATTTGGTCACCTAAGTAATTACATAAAACAATTTGGCAACATAGACAAATAACAGTGTTATTACATCTGTACAGTGTGAAATGGTAAAGCACAAATTTTCAAATAATGTGACAATCTATATGTGCATATGTTTTTATTTGATTTTATGTTTTAGTGGGAAGAGGTCCTAGTATCTCAGAGAGAGAAATTAAAAGTGCTTTGGAGTATTTCCTATTTTAAATGTGATTCAATTAAAAGTTAGTATTTGCTTTCAGCATCCTCTAAGCAGATGGCAAATGATCTTCCCTTTACCCACCTTAGCTGTGAGGTCTCAAAAGAATCTCTTAATTTTATGCTTTTATCTGCTTTAGAGAATTCTACATCTGTAGATAAATGTAAGCAAACTGACAAAAAGAACTCAGTTCTAATGCTCATTTGGGGTATACTTTGTTATGCTTGTTTGATAGTACAGATACCTCTGTAGACATTTATTTACCAATTTCTCTGTTGACAACATATTTTTTACATTAGAATAGTCCAGAAAATCATTATGAAATATTGCAGAAAAACATATATATTTAAGAAATACATCTCATTGTAAGAACTCACATTGGCATCTTGATGTTTTTTTCTTGTAATAAAAGGTAAGCTTATTTACCAGTTGAGTTTTTTTTTTTTTCTGTTCTTATTTTTGTCTATAGAGTTTCAGGTTGACAAATGTTTTTTGAAAGAACTGTGAGTTTTGATGTTTCCATTAGTAGATCCTCTTGACTGTGGGGTTTTTGTTGTTGTTGTTGCTTTTGTTTTTGTTTGGTTTGGTTTGCTGTGTTTTTTGTTTTGTTGTTGTAGGTTTGTTTTGATTTATTTTCATTGTGCTGATGGTTTAAGTCTAGGGCTTGATTCCTGTGAGGCAAAGGCTTTACCATTATTGAACTATACTGTTGATCCTTCTGTCTCTAGTTGCTGTTTAATGTAGATAAGTTTGAGGAAAAAGACTCATGGATATATGCTGATGTCATCTCTGCAGTCTGACACCTAGGAGACTGAACCTCTAGAGTTTGAAACACAAAATTTGTACTGGTTTTTACAGAAGCAAATGGCCTATTGATCAGTGTTAATGGAAGAAATGAGTTACACCCATAGCAGAAATCCAAAAAGATAATTTCCTGTAAAGCTATGGAATGTAATAATGTATTTATCAACAGATGTATGGTGAAAGAATTTTTTGTTGTATCTCTAGTAATCAATTTCCATGGACATTGTTGTTCTAACTGTAGCTTAAAACTCAAAAGTATCTTCAACAAATTGCTAATCCAACTATAAGTCCAAAGATAGAAGAATGCAAAAAAAAAAAAAATCTCTTGCCTATCACCCTATATAAACTTAACTCCAAATGGATCAAAAACATCAACATAAAACCAGATATGCCAAATATGATAGAAGAGAAAATGGGAATACCCTTGAGCTCAGTAGCACATGAGAATCTTTCCTAAACAGAATAACATTACCACAGGCACTAAGATAAACATTTAATAAATGGGACTTCATGAAACTGAAAAAGTTCTGTGTAGCAAACAACACCATTAATTATAAAATGAGATAGCCTACAGAATGGGAAAAGGTCTTCACCAACCCCACATCTGAGAGAGAGCTGATATCCAAAATATATAAAGAAATTAAGAAAGTGTATATCAACAAACAAAATAATCCAATTAAACCCAGGAAAAACTGTTTTCCTGAAGTAGACAGGTAAATGAATGTTTGCATATAGTGCACATGTGAAAGGACTCTTGATAGAGTATAACTATGAGCCCACAGACAGTGGGAGGCAGGCACTGACTTTTGGTTTGCTTTGCCCCGCCTTGCTATTCTTCTCTAAAGACACCCATGTATTGGTTCACCTTATATAGTGTTGAGCTCCACTTGTGGTAATGCCCCCACTGAGAGATACTCACTCATGAGGTTCCTTACCACTTCTGAGGCCTAGTCTCAGGCTGGTTGATGAGCCTGGTGGTTTCTTCAGGATTGAACTACAGCTGCCTGGTGTTGACTTGTTAAAAAAAATTGGACTATATCTTTATCTTTATCTTTATCTTATTTTTATCTTATCTTTATCTTATTTTTATCTTATCTTTTTCTTTTTGGTTGTAGAGGAGTAGTTCTCAACCTTTCTATATCCAAGACCCTTTAATACACTTCTTCATATTGTGGTGACCTCCAAAAAATTATTTCACTGCTACTTCATAACTCCAATTTAGTTACTATTATGAATCATAATGTAAATATCTGATATACAGGATACCTAATATATGACCCCCAATAGGTCACAACCCACAGAGAGAACTGCTGTCCTAGAGCTTACAGATATGTTGTTAAATTGTTAATATTTGGTCTCTCAGGGGTAATTTTTAAAAATATAGGCACTTACTGCTATGAACTTGCCTCTTAGAATTGTTTGCATTGTACCCCAGAAGTTTAGGTATGTTGTGTATTTATTTTCTTTCAATTCTAGGTGCTGTTTGATTTCTTTCTTAATTTCTGTCTTGATCTATTTTTCATACAATAGTTCATGCTTAGATTCCATGAGTTTGTAATATTTCTGTTGTTTTTCCATGTTGCTTTAATCCATGGTGATATGATAGGATTCAGGGGATTGTTTGAAATTTCTGATATCTCTTTAGGCTTATGTTGTGTCTGAGTATGCGGTCAATTTTGGAGAAAGTTCCATGAGAAACACACCACAAGGTATAGTCTTTTGTGTTTAAGTGAAATATTCTGTAAATATTTGTTAGGTCTATTTGCTTAGGTTCATTGGAGCTAACAGATGTTAGTTCCAGTGTTTCTCTAGATTTTGTCTAAATTACCTGTGAGGTATTGAAATTCTTCACTATCAATGTATAAGAATCAATATGATCAATATGTGATTTAAGCTATAGGGTCAATATATGATTTAAGTTATAGTAGTGTTTCTTTTACAAAGTTGAATATCCTAGTATTTAGGGCATAGATATTAAGAATTAAAATATATCTTGGTGAATTTTTCCTTTAATGAGTATGTGATGCCTTTTCCTATCTCTTCTGAATAGTTTTGGTATGAAGTCTATTTTGTTAGATATTAGAATGGTTACACCAGCTGTCTTCTTTGCTTCATATGTTTGAAATATATTTTTCTAATCCTTTGCAATGAGGAAATGTCTATGTTTGATGTTGAGGTGTGTTTTCTGGATGCATCAGAATGATAGATACTGTTTTCATAGCAATTCTCTTAGGCTGTGTCATTTTCTTTGGGGAATTGATACCATTCATGTTGAGAAATATTAATGACCAATGATTGTTCATTCCTATTACTTTGTTGGTGGTGGTGCTGGTGGTGAGAGGTGTGTGCTTTTCTTGTTGTTTTGACTCTGGTTGTCTTTTTTCTTGTGTGCAGTTAACTTTTTTATGTTGTTTTCCTTTTAGTACCCTCTGTACAGCTGGCATCTATCTATCTATCTATCTATCTATCTATCTATCTATCATCTATCTATCTTATCTATGTATTATGTGTGTGTATGTGTATGTATATGCACATATATGTGTGTGTGTATACTTTTAATTTATTCTTATCATAGAATTTTGTATTTTCTCCATCTATGGTAATTGAAAATTTTGCTGAGTATGGCATCTGTGGCCTCATAGAGTCTATGAAACACAGGAAAAGGACCTTAAAACTGCCTGTGTGAAGGTGAGAGAGATCCTTAAAGATGAAATGAGTGATTCCTTCAGTGAAATTTAGGAAAACATAAATAGTGGAAGTAAATGAAGAAAATTGTGCAAGATGACAAAATGGAAAGAAAATCAATAAAGAAAACAAAAACTGAGGGAATTCTTAAAATGAGAAATTTAGAAACTTGAATATAAACTATCGAGGCAAACTTCAACAACAGATTATAAGAGATGGAAGAGAGAATCTCAGACATTAGAAAAAATGGATACATTGTTCAAAGAAAATGGGAATCTAAAATCTACTGGCACAAAACATTCATAAATCCAGAAAACTATAAAAAACATGGAAAATCAATAGAAATAGAGGAAGGAGAATAGGCCTATTACAAATGCACAGAAAAGATTTTCAACAAAATCATAGAATAAAATTTCCCTAACATAAAGTAGGAGATGCCTATAAAAGCCCAAGAAAAAAATACATAATGTCAAATAGACAGGACCTTAAAAGAAAGTTCTCTTGGCAAATAATAATCAAAACACTAAACATACAAAAAATAAAGAATATTAGAAGATGCAAGGGAAAAGACCAAGTGAAATTTAAAAGCAGACCTATTAGAATTATACTTGACTTCTCAATGGATGTTCTAAAAGTCAGAAGAGCCTGGACAGATATGTAACAGACTCTATGAAACCACAAAGGCCACCTTAGACTATTATATACAGCAAAGTTTTGAATCATTATAGATGGAGAAAATAATACATTCTATGATAAAAATAAATTGAAACTATATCTGTATTTATATCTCTATCTCTCTCTCTCTCTCTATCTCTATCTCTATATCTATATCTATATACACATTCCTATATAAACATACACACACACACATATTCAAGTCCTGCTGTGGGAAGGTTGTTAAGCTCTAGTATAGTCGTATTGTCCTAGATGTTATTGTGTTTTTACACTGGTGTCTAAGCATCTAGGCTTGGGAAAAACATATTTCTAGATAAGTGTGTTTTCCTTGTTTTTTGTTTTATCTCTGGTTTTAGGAGAATTTCATCTCTGTGTATTGCCTGCTAGGACATTTTCTGTGAACTTAATAGGTATGACCAGTGGCTGTTCCATGTAAAGTGTGTTTCTGGATATAGGGAGCTGACACTTAGGAATGAGGATAGGCTAGATGACTGAGGGATTCACAGGAGGGGCAGGGAAGCATAGTGTTCCACTAGGATCTGTGTAAATATTCTTCTTGGAAAGGGGAAAGAGAGTAAAGGGAGATCATGTCAGAAGGTCTGCTATAGAGGTTCAAACGAGACTGGTGAACTGAATCTGGAGTAACAGAAGAGAAGATTTGCAATAAGCTTACCTGTTCCTTGGCAGAAGTAGCCAGTGGCTTAGCAGGGAGTACCTGCTGGACTTGGGGGCTAGAATAAAACAAAAAGTGGGAAAAGAACAATTGGGATAGGAATTTGGGGGGGGTCAACAGGAAATTTGGACAGGTGGGCAAGAAAGAGTCTAGCAAGTACTCTGTTGAAGAAGTGGGATGAGATTTGGGGATTGGATATGGTGGAAGATATGTAGAGGTGAGTATCTGGAGTCAGTCTTCTTACTTCCCTAGAAGGATTGGCCTATGGGTTAGCAGGGAGTGATTCAAAATGTAAAACATCTATACTTCAAAGAACATCATTACAAAAATTATAATAGCCTGCAATGGGAAATGTGTTTGAGTGTGTATGATTATAACTTTGTTTTTGAGTAAATAAAAATTAATAACACAAAGATAGCGCAAGTGAAAAATGAGCAAATGATGTGACCAGTTTTCTGAGAAAATGCACAAATGGCAAATAAATACATAAAATGTTGCTCAAAAACAGTTGCCCAAGTTATTATTTATTAGACAAATCCCAGAGCCTATGAAATACAAATACCTCAAGAATAAAAAAAATAAGTGCAGATTGTAGGTAGTCTTGAAAGGAATGGGGACAAATCAGAACATTCATACACTGCTGATAAGAATGTAAAGGGATGCAATCATTTTGGAAAACAGTTTTGCTCCTGAAAACGTTAAACATGATAAACAATTCTCCTATACACATACACAAAATAATACATATATCCACATAAAACTTGCATACAAATACTTAAACTACATTCCATATTTCCCCAAAGAGGAATCAGTCCAACATCTATAAGGTCATAAGTACATAAATACAATATATGCATACAATTCACTATTTATCAATCAAAATGAATGAAGACATAGTGATATAAAATATATGTATGAAATTTGAAAAACGGTAGAGACACCTGGCCTCTTACATAGCTAACTCTATTATATGAAGAGAAAAAAAAATTGCAAATAATACCAGTGAAAAGTAGGCTAGTATTTTCCTATATCTGCTGAAGTATGGAGGAAACAAGAATAATAATGTGTGCAAGCTTTCATTTTAGAGTAATAAAAAAGCTCAAAAGTTAATTGTGATGATGTTCATACAACTCCAAATGTACACTAAAATTTATTGAATTGTACTTTAATTGATTTGTACGGCTTTTGAATTATAGTTTAATAAGTTATTAAATAAAGGTGAAATTAAAAGTAGGCATACAAAAGCAGAAGAAGTCATGATCATATCTCCATAAAAGAAGATAAAAGAAGTCCTACAAAAAAGTGGCTAATTAATATAAGACCCAAGACTTATAAATAATACTGCTTTTCAGACACAATAGGGAACATGCACTTATGAACTTATATAGACTGTGACAGCATCCACAAGACCTGCAGATACTCCAGCAAGACAAAATCCCGGCATAAAGGAGGGGAGGTGTGTACAAAGTTCCACTTCTAGCTGAGGAGCTACTGGCATTTGATTGCTACTGAGAGAGGAAGAGTCACATTGTGTCACTGGTGTGATGCCTGTTATATTAGTCACATTCCAAGGCAGATCCCCTACTCAGGAGTAGTTAGCCCAAAGAAATTGAACTCAAATTTAAAAAGAGATAGGCAGAGAGACACAGACAGACAGTCAGACAGAGAGACAGACAGACAGACAGAAGGAAAGAGAGGGGAGAACAGAGAAAGGGAGGGAGGAGAGAGAGGAGAGAATATAGAGTTGGATGGGTAGAGATGGAAGGGAGGATCTTGGAAGGATCAGGAGAGAGGACACATATGAGCAAAATCTTCTATTAAATTCTTAAATAAAAAGTTTAAAATAATCTTTTAAATTAAAATTTACAAAAAGAATACAAAGGTCAGGAGAAGAGAAGCTAAAGTGCACTACTGTGAGATGCTTATACTGAAGCAACTGGTGGATTTTGAAATAAAGAAAAAAATGCGAAAAGGCATACAGGAAACACTTAGAAAAGAACTGTTTGGGTATAGAGGCACAACTCTAAAAATCCAGCCCTCAGAAAATGAAAACAAGGGTATGTGCATCAAGTTTGGGCTACATAGAGAGTCAGGAAGAATGAGAAATAGGAAATAAAAGGAATATGATTGTTGTGGTGGTTTAATATGATTGGACCATGGGAGGTGGCATTATTAAGAGGTGTGGCCTTGATGGAATGAGTGTGGTCTTGTTGGAGGAAATGTGTCACTGTGTTTGAGATCTCCTAGTGCTCAAGCTCCACCCAAGGTGTTATCACATTCTTCTCCTGGCTGCCTTTAAATCAAGGTGCAGAACTCTCAGCTCCTTTTCTGGTTTCATGCCTACATGCATGCTGCCACACTTTCCACCATGATGATAATGGACTGAACCTCTGAACCTGTAAGCCAGCCCTAATGAAATATTTGCCTTTCTAAGACTTTTCTTGGTCATGGTGTCTGTTCACAGAAGTAAAACTAAGACAAGTATGAACATATTGTAGTAATTATCCCCCCACTAAACACAAAACAATGCCCGATCCTCCAACTTTGGTCATACAAGTCAACTGAGCATGTAGGCTCCCATGAGTGCTTGATTTTTCAGATGTCTCCAAAGAGATGAGGTTGTTCCCTTTCTTCCACATATAGTGAAGACACCTGTGGAATGAATGTTTTAATGGCCTATTTTAGGTAGCAGCCAGCTAGGTGTTAAGAATCTGCTTCAGAATTCAAAAACAAGGAAATGTGAGTAGCCTTCCTGCTTCTGCCATTTTCTTAAATGCCAGGCACGTGTGCCATATTTTGTGATAGTATGTCCTAAACATTATTAAAATAATAACACTACTGAGTACATGAAAGGAGCTGCCCTAATGATGTCAGAAAAGACCATCTTGACTCTACAAATAAAGGAAAGCATGCATTTTTTACAATAAAAACCTTACAGGTCTTTTGAATGTATATTATGGTTTCTAGTTCTGTGCTTTTATGGGATTTCTATGTGTGCAAACTCATGTGTCTTTGCATTTAGATGTGTTTCTCAAGTTTTCTCTTCTGTTCACTTCTGCTTGTCTATTTACTTTTGTGTTCATTTGTTTTGTCCTATCTATCTTGTTTCCTTTAGCTTATTTTAATTTAATTTTACTGTCTTTTCTTTTTTCAGATACCTGTATTCAAATGAGAGAAAACCAAGTGTTTGAGTTGGATGGGTATGAAAGTGGGGGTGAACCTGAAAGGAGATGGGGCAGGGGAAACCAGAATCAGAATATATTGAATTTGGAGAAAGTATCTATTTTCAATAATAAAATTGGAAGGAAAGTGGAATGTTAGAAAGATTGATTGAACCAGACATAGTCTAATAAAAAATATAACATGATGCATTTCAAAATCTCCAACAAGACAAATAATCACCAACTCTACAGAAATGCTTTTCCTTAGATAGAAGGAGGTGAGAAATTTAGATACATAAAGAAAATTTTCACATCACTTTCTTCTTCAGTCCATTGTTCAAGAGCATAAACATTTTTTGAGACAGGATCTCACTCTGCAGCTCAAGCTGGCCTCAAATGCATAATATTTCCCTGCATCAGTTTCCCAAGTGTTGGATCAAAGGTGTGGAGCACATGCCTGGATAATAGCATAAGGATCTTTGGTGTGCAGTTCTGTAATCTTTACTTTTCTTGTAGGTCTGTTGCATTTGTTGGGCTCAGAAAGTGATCCAGCACAATCTGCCTGTCTAAGCCCCAAAGTTGAGGGTGCCTGGGGAACAGTAAGCACATAGACAGACTTTCACTTACTTAAACTCATCTACCTCAGAACTGTATCTGTCAAAGGGAAGCATAAGGTGTCTTCTATCCTATCTCTGTTGTGTCCTTGATCAAGTATGATTAAAGTGCTATTACAGAAAATGTCTGAAAACTTAATGTTTAAATCCCTACAGAAAAGAAAATATCCTAAAGACAAAAACATGTACCCCTTTCTTACCCTCCCAGCCTCTTAAAACAATGGACTGTAAAGAATTAAACTTTTCACAGGAATCACAGGCTAGGGGAAGAAAAAGGTTAAAGCCCCAGTGCCAGACAAGTTTGTCTCCCAGGAAACAGCATCATACACTTCTGACAACTTGTCTGGTTATCATGCAGGATAGATTGAAGCCTGTTAGTGATGGGTCAATGAAGAGTAGGATTATATCTTATCCAGAACTCCCCGGTCATGGAAACCCTTTACCCTCTATTTAAACCTGAACTAAACCCTTTAATTTGTTCCTCTCCCCAATGTGGCCACACAGCATTGCTCTCTTTTCTCTGCTTTGTACCATTGCCTGTCATTTTAATTGGCATAGTGAGGATGAGTGACTGAGCCTAGCTTCTTATTATTGTCAGGACTCAAACGTATACCCTTCAAACCCCAGCAGCACAAACAGCACAGCTGCAGCAAAATGCATGTTATTCCTAACTATTGTCTGTTCTTTGACTCCACTAATATCCTCTAAAACAATTTATTCATCTTCCCAAATTTCCTGCAACTTCTATTTCACTCGGAAACTCACAAACTTTTGAATTTCAGTGGGTTAGTAAGTGTTCAGTTTCCTGGGATAACCCTATGGATATAATAAGCATAAACATCCCTTTCTCTGTTAATCTGTCTACTGCAACTTCATTTCTAAGTCTCAAATATCAAAACCTCCTGATGGAGAAGAACATGCTTTTTGGAATCAACATATTTCTATTAAGTAGTAATTACCTAGCTTTGAGTATTTCTCCTGCAAAAGAGAAAACAAATCATGATTCAAAACTTCTACACATGTTTATAAATGAAATATTTCTTTTCAGGTACTGCAAGCATTTGAAAGACTGTGTTCAAGAACACTGGATATTTACAGAAGAATGCAAGATCCAATATACCAGAATGACAATATATCTACTAGCTTTTATTGCCCTATCCACACACTTCCAAGTGGAAAAAAGTGTATTCCTTTTTCTGAGTCTATCTGCTTTGAATTTCCATGGGAAAAAAATTCTTCTTTATCCTGTGATGTCATAGAACTTGTAAAAAGTAATAAATTCATGCCCAAGTCTACAGAGAACACAACTATCTGTTAATTTGGCATAAATAGCATAAAGAATAAAGATAATATGTGTCACTGTGACTCATTACAGAAGAAACATTAATATAGACAATTCCTAAATTTATACCTCCCCTCCTTCACTCATGGTTTTCATGTACTTACTCAAAGGGATGTACTGACAGAGTACCTTTTAGCAGTCAAACATTCCTGTAGGAATTGTCTGGTTAATCATAATTTCAAAGAGCATCTATAATTATTCTATTTCATTGCTTTTTGTGGAGTATTAATTGCTCAGTCTCTTCTTCTACTCACCCCCAAAAAACTCTAGATTATGTTAAACAACAGTAGATGTTAAGTAGAATTTTAATTTTTATACCTTCACAAAGAAAAGGCAAACTCAATTGTAGCTGATAGAGGTACTAGAAACCATATCATATAATATGTTACCAATTTCATCAACTTAACCATTTAACGAACATGTACTGAGTACTAATATATGGTACTACTGTGGGGAAAATAAAGTAATGAAGTAGCCTTTAAAATAATTAGAATCCATTTTTACAATATTAAATTGAAAAGGCATATGTAATATTAAAGTAAAATGATCTATTTTAATAGATTTCACCAGTATGGAAATCTACAAAACAGTTTTTCTGGACAAAATGATGCACAAACATAACAATACTATGGTAAATGAAATAATAATATCAGAACCCCAGTTTCCAGTCCTGTTACCAGTGACAGATGCACATAAGAAATATATAACAAATATTGCTAACTAAAGTGCCCTATGTTGGAGAGTCATAGATGAAGACCTAGGCAAAACTCTATTTTTATCTTTCATGCTTAACTGTGTATTTTTTGGTGAAGAATAGATATTTAGGAAGAAGTAGTATTTAACAGTGACATGGTCTTTTAATGATGATGTAATGGAAAGAACTCAACAAATCTGTTAATTCAAGCTCTCCTTTGTGCCTCTTCCTGACACACTTCTCCCTGAGTACAGGATAGAACATTTATAAGTATGTTGCATAATAAACTCCCTAGATTTTATGTCTTTTTTAAGAAATATGATTCTAATTTCTATGACCTACTTTGTGGAGGAAAGAGTCCATGCACAGTCAGAGAAAACTTCCTGCTTTTTTAGGACTCCCCCTGATTCTTCACCAGTTTAAGATAAGATATTCAGCTTCCCAATATGAATATCTAAGGCATCATACTCTGAGATTCAACACTACTGTTAATGGACACATCATTAGCCAAGTACCAACTAACATCCTATGACTGAAGAAGTAAGTTTAAGTTGGAGACACGGTTTCAGAAGTAGTGAGCACAAAACTCATAGTTCCCAGTTCAAGCCATCTGGAAGCATAAACAGTGGACTTGGGTAATAAATCAGCATAAGAATTCAGGCTCACTTTTTTTTTTATAGAAACAATGGAGAAATCTAACTGTATTAAAGAGCAAGCAGAATTGTCAAGCTGATCTCTAAGTCACAGAAAACCAAAGAAGTCACTGCTGTCAAGGTTGTATCTGTTATACATGACATTGTCTTTATTAGGTTGGTTTTGAGCATCAAAGTAAAGTACAGGATCTTCAAAAACAATGGATATGATATAGCTAGTGGAACAAGCTGAACCAGAAGTAAATATGCATTCATCTTCTACCCCTGAGGCTTGACACTGAGGAAAGAAATGTGAAACAAAGCCCTGAGAAGTTTTAATTGCAACATGAATTATATGGCTACTTAAAAAACACTCGTGTGCCCTTCCCCCAGGCCTGAGCAGGCCTGCAAAGTCATTTACCACAATAGACCAAGCAACAGTAGGTCCTAGGAGATGCATTGCATTATCAGCCTTGGTGCATTGGAGCCTGCTACCTGAGCTAAGAAGAATGGACTGCCTGCTGAGCTAGCCTTGACACCTTCTGGACTGCCATATCCTAACCCAGCCCCTGGGCTGAACCAAGAAGAGACTCTGGGGGTGGGGCTTCCCCTTTATATGTGAAAACAAATTATTAAACTTTAGGCCTTGATCAGAATACTTTGTCTTGGCCCCAAGTTTCTCTCGCCCTTTATTCCCGTTAATTCCCAGGCTTCCGCTCAGGAGAATCCAGTACTTGTGGCTGCAGGCAGCTACAGACTTGAAGCCATTATTGAGAATTTGATGACATGGATGTACATCCTTTAAAGTATGGATTCATATTCATGCTGGAATCAAGGATGTCATGCCAAATTTATTTCAGAAGGTTGGCATATCATGAGAAATGCATATCTGAATAAATATCAAGCACACACAGACACACAAACACACACACACAGAAGACAAAATAAACAAGAACCAGTAGCTATAAAGAGGCTACTTGAAAATTATGTCAAGCCCCCAAACTTCTGATTGTGGAATTATAAGAAGAAAATTATAAAATAGTGTGTGGACAGTGGTTAAGAAAAGCCAAACTTGTGCTGGGCACAGTGGCTCACACCTTTACTCCCAGCACATGGGAGGCAGAGACAGACTGATCTCTGAGAGATTGAGGCCAGCCTCATCTACAGAGTGAGTTCCAGTAGAGCCAGGGTAACATAGAGAAACCCTATCTCAAAGAAAAAACCAGAGAAAAAAACAAAATTAAGTAGTATAAGCATGGCACAGGAACTAACGTTTTTTTTTTTTTTTTTTTAAAGTCTAATCATGTTCATAAAAGTTTCTACTAGAACTTCCAAAAAAGAAAATGTAACACATGTAATGAAAACCAAATAAATGAATTCATTAGCCAATAAAATATGGGTGTAAACAGATTTAGTGAGATGGCAGATGGGTGAAAATAAATATTCCTGGATGAAGTACAAAGAAAAAAGAAATGTTGAGTAAAGAGCTGGGGACATTAAAAAACATTAATAAGATCATTAAAAACATTAAGAAGAAGTCTAATCAGGGTTTAAGCAGAGGAGTGACAGTAAGGAAGGGTTGATTTGTTAAAAGATAAAAATCACTAATTTCTCAAATAGTTTAACTTCAACAATCTACAGTTGAAAGAAGGGCAGCAAAGAGCAAAGAAATATCAATTTCTAGCCTTTTGAGTCTATAAAATATCAAAGGAAAACAATCTTAAAAACAGTTGGTGGGGAGGTGGATTTAGTGGGAAACAGGAATGACAAACTGCTCTGTTAGTGGCTTCTTCAGAACAGAATTATTTTTCCTAGGAAAGAAATAGGAAAATTGTATTTCTAGAAAAGAAATAGAAAAATTACCTTTTCAAAGTAATGTGAAAGAAATAATTTCAAAAGAAGCAAAGTGAAAATGTATTTCAGAAGTGTGAAAATGTAAGGAAATGTCTTTTTTAAAAGAGGAAGGATTTTCCAGGAAGTACCCTGTTGCTAATAGAAATTCTAGAATTTATATTTTCAGCTGAAGAAAACCTACATCGGTAAAAGGTTTTTGATGCAAAAAAGAATAAAGATGGACAACTTGGTTAAATATGGATAAGCATTGGCTGTGTAGGCACTGTATTGCATAGAACAACTATACTAAAAACCACTAAAACTAGAAGAATACATTTAAAAGACATGGAAATACAATAACAACCAAAAGAGAGAATAAATGGAGTCTAAATGTGTCATTTTGGAGAAAGGTAAGTGTTTGATCATATTTAGGCTTCATTTTTAGTATTCATCTTGAAGTTTTTAGTGCAATCAATAAAAAATGACACACAGTTTAACTTCTACAATGACATTTAAAGTAATGAATCTGGCAAAGTGAATTATTCAGAAGAAAGAACACTGGAATGAACAAATAGAAAGTAAGCAAAAATTTGGGTTTGCCAATTAGTACAGTTTTTCCTAATGAATTAAATGCTTTAATTAAAAGATCACAAAGCAGAGCTAATGTAAACTCATAGAATGAATTAGAGACCACAGTGAAAAGAATGTGCATAGAAATAAAATATTCAGAATTAATTACAATGAAACTCACATATACAAACCTTGTGTGAGACACTGACACTACATAGAAGTAAATCAGCCATAGAAAAGAAAAGAAAGTAAAAAAACGTAAAGATCTAAATGATGATTCCAGAAAAAAAATATTTTAAAAGTTCACAAATGTCTGGAGAGATTGCTTAAAAGTAAAGGGAACTTTCAGAGGATACTGATTTTGTTCCAAGTTCCTACATGGTGGCTCAAAGCAGTTTGTAACTCTATTTCTAGGGGATCTGGTGTGTCTTCTGACCTTCAAAGGCACAAAAATATACACAAATTAAATATTTTTAAACATCATAAATGCGATAATGAATAGAATTATTAATTTACACTAATTAAATGATACAAGAAAGCTGATAAAACAAAGGTAATTAATCAAAAGTTTGCATCTTGTAAAAAGACTGTTAGATTGGGCTGGAGAGATGGCTCAGTGAGTAAAGGCTAACATTCAATCAAGACGGAATTGTCCTCTGATTCCAGTATGTGTACCATGTTCACACACACGCACACACACGCACACGCACACACACGCACGCACGCACAGAGAGAGAGAGAGAGAGAGAGAGAGAGAGAGAGAGAGAGAATGTATTTTTAAAATATTTATTTGTGTGGTTTGTGCACATGAATGCAAGCAACCTTAAATGTTAGAGAAGTTGGATCTTCCTGGAACTGGAGTTTAAGGCAGTTGTGACCTGCCTGGTATGAGTTCTGGAAATCAAATTTGGGTTATCTGGGCAATATGTGCTTTAAACTGTCATTGCTTTGCATCATTAATGCATTACAGACTAATGATAAATCTGGGAAACAGAAAGAGGAAAAACCCAGAAACTGGAGGAAATAAACCAAGAAATAGAAGTATTCCTATATTTCATATGGATACCAAATAGATCTCATAATGTTTTTACCTCCAAAATAGGTATTTCAATATAAAACAAAAATTCCTAGGAATATTTAATTCAGAATAAGATAGTTTTGGCTAACTTAATATGATATATGTAGAAGTTACAAACATCAGAGAAATTTAGCATGTCAAATGTTTGTGTTTCAGTAATGCCAGGTAACTTTGGAATGGACATTGTTCTCTGTCCATAAATCTCAGGCTGATCAAGAGTCCATTTCTCCAGGAAAGTCAAAATATTACAGTCTCACACTGAAGATTTTCTGTTTTCATTTTCTTGATTCAGCAGTGTCCAGGATCACATGAAATTTCAAAGATGAAGGGAATAGGATTATATCAGATTTCTGGAAGAACAACTGGGCTGTTTGTAAACAACTTTAAAATTAACTTTCCAAAACTCATTCCAGAAACAGGAAAGCTAGAAAGTAATTACTCTGGTCTAATATTTGATAAAAATCAGGCCTGGGTGTTTTATATAGAAAATGTTAGCATATAGTCAAAGAAGAAATACCCTTTGTCTAATTCAAGCTCTTCTCTACATGAGAAATACAGAAAATATTTTATGAGTCTTATGAAAAGATGGGAAAGTATAATCCCCATTCTGTCTTAGTTGTGGTTTCTATGGCTGTAATAAAACACAATAATCAAAGTAACTTGGGGAGGAAGAAACTGTTTACTTGGCTTGTAGGTTATAGTCTATCTTTAAGAGAAGCCAGAGTAAGAATTCAAGGCAGAAACCTGAAGGCAAGATTTCAAGCAGAGGCCATAGAGGAGTGTTGCTATTGGCTTGCTTAGTTATTTTCCTGTACATTGTCCAGGGATTGCACCAATGAGCTTGAGCCTCCAACATCAGTCATTAGTCAAGAAAATGTTCCCAAGGTAGGCTACTAATATATCTTTTCCCAGATAATATTTGTGTCAAGTTAACAAAACAAAACCAGGACACCATCTACATCTATTAATGCACTATTCACAATAGCCAGAAAGTAAAACCATCAATAGATAAATGAATAAAAAAGGTGATACTTATATACAATGAAATTCTATGTGACAAATTGGCTCAACTTAGGATAGCCAGACTCAAAATGAGAAATGTCACATTTTCCTCAACTTAAAACTATGTTTGTCTTGTTTTATGCATGTGTCCTTTCAGGTCATGAATGTAGAAGGGTGATCATGAGAGGCAAGAGAGGGACTTATAAGAAGTGAGAGACAGAGTACAGTGGAATACATGTTTTAGGAAAGCAGAAATTGAAAGTTAAAGTAGGAAAAGGGGGAAGCAGGTGAAGAAAGGGAGGAGTCGTTGGAAAGGTATTGGAGGAAGGAACAAATTAGAACAGAGTATAATATATATAATATATATGCTTGTGGATTATAGATGCCATTATGACACCCATTACTTTAAATGTTAACCCAAAATTAATTTTTGAAACTGACGAAAGAAAACAAAAGGAACCTATAGCTAAATCATTAATATTGATCAACAGTTTAGAAAACTCATGGTAGAATACAAATACACATTAAAAAAGAATTACATTTAAGTGTGTAAGGAAAATAATATTTTCCTTCTACCTTTCTGAGATCTTGACTTATACTCCTGTAAAAAAAAAAAGACAGATTAATAAAAGGAAAGCACATAGATCTATTAAACAAATATTACAAGAAACAGATATCCTAATAATGAAAAGAAGCCCCAAAGAACATTTGAACTTGAATGATGTAGAACCTAGAGGTACAGGTTTATAATCTCAACCCTAATCTCAACACCAAGGAGACAGAGGCAGAAGGACCACAAATTCAATGCTTGCCTGAGCTACAGAGGGAATTCTAGCCCAGATTTAATAAGGCCATGTCTAACATAAAAATAAGGAGAAAAAAAAAAGACTGGAACATAGCTCGGTAGTAGAGCACTGGCCTAGTACAAAAGGGGCCCCGGGTTCAATCCCCATCAATGCAGAAACCAGTAAGAAAAACTTTTTTATGAAGAGTGAAGAATTCTGAAGAAATGTGTGTGTGTGTGTGTGTGTGTGTGTGTGTGTGTGTGTGTGTGTGTGTGTGTGTGTGTGTGTGTGTGATATGTAGGAACACTACACTACAGAACTTATTAAGTCTTGTGGATTCAGATTTCCTTTAATGTCTCTTTGCCTTCAGAAATAAGGATGTCCCTTTTCTCTCATGTCATAACAGAAGAGAAAAACTTCTGTGTAGGCTCCTAGTTTGAATAGTATCCTATTACAACAGACAGATTATAGTGAGGAAAATAAACCGAAATTAACAAACATGGATATTTCATACATACATGGGAAGCAACTGGGGATGAGTATGGCGTTGTTTTCTAGTTTGAATATAATTTTCAACAAATAACAGTAAAAATTTCAAGACATACAAGACAAAGGGGAGGATTTTGAGTCATTATGGGTAATGACATGGGAAAGAACAGAACTGACAGAGAAATGCTATTTGAACACACACTGCTGTGCGAGCAATTCCAGACTAGGGATATTGCCATTAATGATTAATTTTTATTCTCCTTGGTGGAGAATATCTTTGGATTTTGAAAATCTGCATCTCAATTCTGAATAAATAGATGGAGGGCAGAGAACCTTTCTTCATTTGCTTCTCATGTCCAGCTCATTATTCTGGTGTTCCATAGAGTGATCCTCTCACATGAAGCCTGCTTTAGTGGCAGGTCAGAGAATTCCTCAGGCACTTGCCATTTCTCAAATTCTTTCAGATTAAATATTCAACAGTTCCTGTTGTCATATTTTTTTTCCCACGAGATGACGCGGGAAGCGGGAGAGACGGCAGGACTCGAACCGGCGCACCAAGAGCTGTTGTCATATTTTGAAGTATAGTGTCCTGCATGAACTCATCAGTGGCAGTATTTAGGGAGTGAATTTTGTTGTAGTCATATAACGGAGTCTTTTTATACAGCAGCAAAACAACAAACTACTGATGTCATTGTGCTAGGAAGCATTCATGAACTCAAAAGGACCACCAAGGAGCCATTAATCATATTATTATTACATATTATTACATATATGTAATCATATTAGGGTCTCTTTATTACAAGATCTAGCTTGGGCTC
Source organism: Arvicanthis niloticus (assembly GCF_011762505.2). Lineage (NCBI taxonomy): Eukaryota > Metazoa > Chordata > Mammalia > Rodentia > Muridae > Arvicanthis > Arvicanthis niloticus. The sequence continues at coordinate 4,933,710 of NC_047679.1, forward strand.
TCCTCCAACCCAACCCTGACACAGCAGGATGAGAAGATGGAACAGCCTTGAACCTTCAGAAGGACAAGGTTTTATAGGGAATGGGAGTAACTAAAGGGGTATCTAACCTGGAAAGTATCTAATAGAATGACTATTGTAAACCAACAGGTGGGTGTTCTGAAGTATGACAGTGAACAACCGCAAATGGTCTGAAAGTACATCTGAAACAATCAGACTAATCTGTGATTAGCTGTTGCTAGGAAGTAGCCAGGAGTAACTCTGGAGTATGGGCCAAGGACAAGCCATGGCATTCTTCCTGGTACTTGGGTGCAGCTTGGGTTCAGCTATAGGTCAAGCTTTTGTCTTTTAAGATGGAGGCAAGTCCTGAGATGGAGTAGGTTTAGTATCTCAATGCATCCATCATTTAAAAGTTTTAAGTGTGTGTGTGTGTGTGTGTGTGTGTGTGTGTGTGTGTGTGTGTGTGTGTTTTGTCTATTTTTGTCTCCCTGTGTGTGCCCATGGAGACCAGAATTGGGCATCAGATTCCCTGAATCTAGAGTTATAGGCAAAGTAAGCCACATGATATTGGTGCTGTGAACTGAATTCCATTCCTCCATGGAGCCATCTTCCCAGCCCCAACACTGACAAACCTCAAAAACATTATGTTGAGCTACAGAAGCTAACTAGAAAAGAATGCCAAACTATCTTTCTGTTTCTGCACATGTTGACAGCAAAACCTTAATGACTTAAAGCATTTTTTTTTTTACTTTACTTTGCTGGTTTGGGAGTCTGAGAATGACTTAGGTAGATTGTTCTGGCTCAAAATCTGCCTTGAAATTTTAATCAATGTTTAGTTAGAGTTGTAGTCATCTGAGATTTGACTGAGGGTAGAACTTTTGCTTCCAAGTCATATGTGGCTTTTGGCAGGAGGCTTCAGTTCCTTGCCAGATGAGTTCCTCCATAGGGCAACTAAGTTTTCCTTGGAACAAGTAGTCCCCTGGAACAAGTTATCCAAGAAGAGTTTGAGTAAAAGACATTGTCTTATGGTGTTTTATTACTCTAATAAATAATAAAGCATCAGGCACAAAAGCAACTTGGGAAAGAAAATGTCTACTTCACCTGGAAGCAGATGGTCCCTCAGAAACCTAAGGTGGAAATATGGAAGACTGCTGCTTCTTGGCTTGACCCTTGTCATTTGCTCAGCCTGCCTTCTAATAGCACAGAAGACTACTTTCCTAAGGTTGACACTGTCCACTGTGAGCTGGACCTTCCTACATTATTTATCAATTAAGAAGATGTACCATAGGCTTGCTCACATGGTATTCTAGTGGATGAACTTTCTCAATTGAGATTCTCTCTTCCAAAATGACTCTGGGTTATGTCAAAATGGCATAAAACTTGTCACCATAGATATCAAGAGTCACCTCTGTATGTGTTGATTGTCAACACGGAAACGACTAGGAAAGGGTATGAATACTAAAAGACAGTGATCATTGTGAACCATTTTGGAAGGTAGCTAACCCAGGTACATATTTTACGATTACAATTGTATAAAATTCTAAAATAAACAGAAAACAGTTGGTGAAAGAAAATTAAGGTGGAAACTTAAGGGTTCTTTGGAAAGTCAGTTGTGTCGGATGGTGTTTTGCTGGGCAAACACATAAAAGAGTATTTTCCTGAAGGGGACTCGGGTGAAAGGCTAATAGAGACTCATAAAGGAATGTTTCTCTGAAGCAAACTCAGGAGAAAGAATATGCTGCTAAAGCAAGCACTTGAAAGGACACGTGGTGAAGGATTCTTTGTTAACAACATGCAAGTATTGGTCTGTCTTACACTGTATAGCTGAGCTCTATTTGTCAGGACTCTTTAGAGAGAAATGCACCAAAAAAAATTCTCATAATGTGCTAGGGCCTTGCTTCTTCCACAGATTCAAGCTGATTGGCAGAGTGATATTAGTTGAGACAGATTCATGTGCTGAGGCAAGACTTGTGGAAGACACATGATATTTTGAGAGTATAGAAAGGATTAAACAGGCAGTGATGAGGGCTGACCTTGGCTTGCTTGCATAGATAAATGCTTCTTGGTCTCGAGTCTTCTGTCATCTTTTGCTTTGCTGATAGAGGCATAGTGGTTAAAACATTTTCCTGACATTTCTGTTGAACTTGGTGCCTCCTGCTGACTCTTGCTGAGGCTGAGGCCTTGCTGACTCTGCTAGGTAGTGCCACTGCTGATGATTCTTGTTTGCTATCCCAACACTACCAAACTGGACTGCTGGTGTATCTGTGAAGTGTTTGTGAGTGTATCAAGCTGTTGATGCTGCCCTGTGAACTGAACTACCGATTTTCATACTACACAGATGGGAGTTGCTCCAAAGAACTGTTCTAAACAGATCTACTTTCCCTGTATCCTTTATTTTCTACTACCTCTGGTGGGTGGTGGGCTAAAAGGGAGGTTAAAGTGTTTAAGAACTATCATTAAAAATAATGCTTGAAAAAAATTAAACTTATAGGAAATAGATTGTGACCATTACAGATGCATACCTGCAAAGGGACATAATAGTAATTTTTCTTCCTCCTCTTCCTCCTCCTCCTCCCCCTCTTCTTTCTTCTTCTTCTTCTGCTTCTGCTTCTGCTTCTGCTTCTGCTTCTGCTTCTTCTCCTTCTCCTTCTCCTTCTCCTTCTCCTTCTCCTTCTCCTTCTCCTTCTCCTTCTCCTTCTTCTCCTTCTTCTCCTTCTTCTCATTATCACCATTATCACCACTACTACCATTATCATCATCATCACTACCATCACCACCATCATCATCATCATCAATGTTATTATTAGTATTTAGTATTGTATACGTGTGTTTGTGAGTATGTATACAAGTAGCGTTTAGAGTATGAGTTTCAGGAGTCAGTTCTTTCCTTCTGCTTGTTGAGAAGGGGCATTTGTTGTTTCTGGCTTATGAGCTTCCAGGCAATATCCTGTCTCTGTTTCCATCCTATCTTAGGGGTGCTGTGATTGTAATTAAGATCTTGCTTTTAAAGTGACTTTTAGGGATCAAAGTTTGCTTCTCAGGCTTTCATGGCTCGCACTTTTGCCTACTGAGCCACTTCCCTGTCACCTAAAAATATTTTATATTTTGATATGGGTTATAGTTGCATATATTTGTCAAAACTCATTGAACAGCACATGTGGGGTAGATGCAACCTATTCATGTAATTTGGATCTAAAAAAAAACTTTACTTTTTCAAGGGGAAATGGAATTTTAATTAAAATGCCATGTACAATAGAATAAATATCAAAGCATTCAGGAATAAATTTTACAACCTAACTAGTAATCATGGAAGTGCAATTTATACCTTACAGTTTATTGCATTTCAGTTAATAAAACACTGAAAGTCTGATAATGATCAGACTAGCAATGGGAATTCTCAAGTTTGGCTGGTGGGAATTTGAGTCAGTGTCACCACTATTGCAATAGCTCGATTGTCTAATAAATTACAGGTCACATCATGTTTCTGATGATGTATTTAAAAGAAATTGTTTCAAGTCTATAGCCTAGTGTAAAAACATTGAACAATAGTATTTATCACTATTTGAAAACCATTTCCATGTATTTCAATGGCAGAATCGACATACAAACTGTATTATATCCAGGAAATACTTTTCAGAAATAAAATTAAGGGTAAAATGGCCATATCCAACTGTCAACAAACATAAAGTAAAGAGGAAAAGTCCCCTAAAATACTAGCATGTTTTTATTTGTGTAAAAGTTCAAAAACTAGACAAAACAACTAGTATTGTGTAGTGACCCAGACCCAGACTCAGACTCAAGTTAAAATACTCTGGGAAGAGTAAAAGATATTGTACTACTTCACAACCATGTACTGTGAGAGTTTCTCTCCTGGGAAGACATAAAGCGAAGTATATTCCACCAAACTTCACACTAGGGAACTTATGACTTCACTGGGCTTCCTTACAAATTAAGAGTCACCCTAAGAATGCTGTACTAGAAAGTCTTTGCCTGGCATGGATGATGGCTTCTCCTAGCCGAGTAGATGTTAGCCTCTTTCAGGCTGTATACTATAAGTCAACCTCAGTTCCAGAGGTTTCCTGCAATTAAATAAGCATTGTATGTAAATGTCTGAAGATCTGCTGGAACTTCAGACTTGAGTCCATCTGTTGTGAATCTGTTGACCTTCCCCACTCTCCCCTGTGAGGGAGCATCCATGATCAACAAACCAAGCCCAGCTATGATGATATTCTGCAAGCAAGCGCAACTTATCTGATGAAGATGGCTGCTGTTTTTTAGTTTAGTTTAGTTTTGTTTTGTTTCAGAGAATAGCCCTATATAATAACGTGGTTCCTGCTGCAAGTGGGAGGAGAAGGGAGAAGAAGATATAGGAAGAGAGACTAAGTGTGTTTCTTAAGTTTAGATATAGAACTTTTTAGTACAGGTGGTAAAATAATGGAATTCAGGTATGCTATTATCTTTTCACTAGTATGCAATATGTAATTATTTCTTAAACTCTGAATAATGTCTTTTTTGCACACTCTATCCATTTTCTTTCATTTTTATTTTAGTTAAATAAGGCAATGATTTTTACCTTCTGTGCCTGTTCTTGTGATGGGAACTAGTAGATCCTCTTGTTATAATGGTGTGACAATAGGGTCTCAACAGAGATGGCTATGTCTGGCTATCATCTCTAAAATCACCTAGGCCTCCTGTAATGATGTCTTTCCAAGGTCATTTTGCCTCAGGGCCCTCAAACTTAAATTTAATTTGTTGCTTGAGTTGAAAGGAATGGACCTAGATAAGCAGAATAACAATTTGACAGAATAAACTACCCAGTAGTCTTAAAAGGAGTGAGCCAGCAATGCTGCTGGAACAAATATAGCTGATATCTCAGCATGCTAGTGTCTTCCCATGTTAGCTCCTAACTTCTGTTTAAACTTCCTCACATTGGGTCTTAGGCACCAGTTTTTTGAAGGTGGATGGGAAGACTGAGTCAGTGCTGAAAGAAGTGACTCGTTTTAAAACTGCCTTTTCTCACAGCCACTCTTCATCGCCCAAGTGAGTCTCTTGACACGGGTTGTTCAAGAGACAAATCACCTTCCCTTGTAGTTGCTTCTTTCCCCATAACTGCCTCTTCAGAATCTCAGACATACCCCCACTTACAAAGTCTGCCAAGAAAGGATACCTAGAGTCTGTCCAGCTGCCAAGTTCCAGGCATTTTACTTATATAATATGATAATTTGTTACAATGCTTTGTTACAGTGTATTCTATTTGGAATATTTTTCCTGATACTAGTAATTCATGAAGAATGTTGATGTGAAAGAAGAATTATGTCTTCTTCCAGGTTGGTCAAGAATGAGTCAATGAATGAGGTTCACTGAATCCAAGGGATCCTTGGCAGAGGCTTGACTCTAGGAGCTCCAAGCCACTGATCCATTAGGAGTAAGATGAAAGCACGATAAATAGAAGAAGGGAATAACATGTAGTTTGACATAAACTGGAAAGACAGCTGACCTGCCTTTCTGAGCCCACAGAAATATTTTGATTAATTAAGAGAAGAGCATTTACACACAGAGATGCATAGGCTATGTGGAGTGCAAATCTGTATTTTGGTTTCTGTTGGCATCATCCCAGTGCCAGTGGCCATGGTTTTGGTTAGCAGTATCCACTCAGTTTCTATTCTCCACATAAAGTATTTCCTGGAAGGAAACTGGGATAAATGAAAGTGTTACTGAGGGAGAAAGTGATCAAGACAATGACTGGGTCTTTAAAAAATATATATAAATTTCAATTGGAAAATAGCAGCTGTTATAGTGGCAGAGAATTATGTAGAAATATGGTATTATTAATTGGAATTTCTGCATACATAATTAAAAGCTTAATAAGTAGGCTTTAAAAGTGTTCCTAATGTTTAAAACGTTATGTACCTAAAATAATGAATTTCAACAACCTCAGCTTTGCACTATTATCAAAGATAACATTTATTCTTTGATTAAAGCCTGTGGCACAAGTCAATCAGATATCAAATTAAAGAAGGAGACAGAACTGGTGTCTGTTGGATTCTCTAAGACAGGTTAGTGGGGACAGAGAACATTGGAGACTAGCCCGAGTTTTTGTGACTCAGGAGCCTAGGCTAGCCTCTGAGCTACATAGCAGAAGGCTAACACAAGCCACCTAAGCTTGGAACAAAGCTAAATCAGCAAGTTGTTATGCTATCCCAGTGAAATTATTTTAGAATACACTTGACATAATGACATCACTACTATACTGGTTGATCCCTTTGAACATGGTTTAGTGCTGTTTATCAGTTTATTTATTTATTTATTTATTTTGCTTTTCTGAGAGCATTGCTGTAATTTTCATTGGATCACTGTCCTTGGATCTGCTTTGCCACAAGAGCAAATAGAAATACCTATGAGTTGGTATGCTTCACCTAGGTGAAGCTTAATCCATGATTGCCAGAGACTTTATTCAAAATCATGACATAGTGAAGACTCGGTCTAAAATTTCATCTTTGCTTACTTTCTTCTTTGTCCTACCTTTCCCACTTTATCCCTCTCTTCCAAACATTTCTTCCAACAACCTCTTACTCCTTGTTACAGGATTTACATCTATGTAACTCACAGTTTTGATCAAGAGTTCAGACAATGTATTAGAAAGCCATTACCTCCACCCAAGCAGAATCCTTAAGGGCTAGAAAGTATAGTTTGGTGGGAGAATGAATGGGTAAGTCCTTGGGCTCCACTTCCATTGTGGCCCACAAACCTAAAAGACTAAGAAACTTGAAGTGTTCAGGATGTTTGTCTTTAAAACTCCTCTAACTTGAAAGGAAAAAGAAATATTAGCTAAAAGGAAAGTTTGGATAGGTACTGAAATAAGCAAATTCCATTTCCTCTCAATGCATATACATTCAGAGGTGCTGAAAATCACATTTCATAACTAGATTAGTATTGAAGGAGAAGTGGGACTCAGTGCCTGTCCATTAATAAATGCATGTATACTAGTAACTGCTTGAAAACAATCAACTTCTAATCAGGTTCAAATTGGTTGCTGCTGAGAGAGTGGAAATGAAATTCACCCTCTGAGCCAATACATAATGTATTCTGCTTCCAGTTGGAGTCAGAAGGAAAAAAAAAGAAAGAGGAAACTTACCCTAACTTTGTTGCTCTTCTTTCTCCTTTTAAAGTTGGCTTAAAATAATAAAACACTGTTCTGCTAAATATATTCATAGATACATTGGTAATATTTCTGTTGATTAAATTTCAATCTACATGCAACAACATTTGACATAAATTGACTTCATGTTTCAATGCACAGCAAGATTTGTTGTTCATTTGGAATTAATGTTATTCTGTACTAGGTATTGTAGCCATCGAGAAGCCAAATCAAAAAATCAAAATGAAAAAAATTAATCAATGTAGAGGCTTTTTCAGACCTTGTTTTTTAGAAACTCTAAAAGTTTGGAACATCTTCAGAATTTGGAAAAATAATAACCTTCATCTGTTCTTGTGAGATACATGACAGTTGGCATTAGAAGTACACAATTTTCTCAGAAAATTCTGCTGTGAGAAATTTTTTTTTTTTTTTTTTTTTGTAGTAGTCACTTTGGGGATAGATCTTCAGGCCATGAGATAAACAATTATTTCCCTTTAAAAACTATTAAAACTATTAAATACAGTGTATTCACCCTTCTTCCTCCCAATTTTTCCTGCCCCCTCTCATCCCTACCCATATACTTTATTTCCTCATTTTTTGTTAACCAAACAAGTCCAATTTGTGCTGCCCGTATGCTATTAGGTGTGTGGTTATCCACTGGAGCATGGTCAACCTACCACAGGCCATATCCTTAAAGAAAACTGACATTCCTTCTTCCAGGACCTGGTAGTTGATAGCTTCTTCCTTTTGTGGGAATGACTTCCACTTAATCACAATATGGATGTTGGTATGTCTTTCTCCCTGAGAGTATAATTCAATCAAAATCCATACTCTGAGATTTGGAACCGAAGCTAATAAAATCCATTGTTAGCAAAAGTAACACTTCATAAAGGAAACTGAAAATTTAAAAAATCCATTGTTAGTGTGTATTGATTTCTTTAAAATGTATAAAAACTTGATAAGGCAGTTCTTGTTATTAAAAACAATTTATTTCCTAGGACTGTTAAAATAAAGTACCCACAACTAAGTGTCTTAAAACACAGAAAGGATTGGAGAGACATGCTGTAGACTCTAAGAGACCACAGACCAGCCTAGACTACTATATCCAGAAAAACTTTCAATCACCATAAATGGAGAAAATAAGATATTCCATGATCAAGTAAATTTAAATATCTATCTACAAATCTATCTCTACAGAAGCTGCTAGAAAGAAAACTCCAACCCGAGCAGGTTAAGTACACCCATGAAAACACAGGAAATAATCTCACACCAGTAAAAAACAAAAAGAAGAGAAATACACACACACACACACACACACAGAGAGAGAGAGAGAGAGAGAGAGAGAGAGAGAGAGACAGAGAGAGAGAGAGAGAGAGAGAGAGAGAGACCACCATCACCATCACCACCAACAACAAAATAACATTTATTTATTTATTTATTTATTTATTTATTTATTTAAGGACTTCAATCATCTTCATATAGTGGATTGTGCATTTCTTTTCCTGTGTTTCAGCTATGTGGACTATTTAGGTCCAGCTTTGGTAGGATAGCTATGTTCTAGTGGAGACCCTAGACATTACTGTGTTCTCATGCTGTCCTCTAGGCATCTGGGTTTGTGATGATTATAGATCTAGGTGCTGATTTCTGGGTTTGTCTTTCTTGGGTGGGTATTTTCTTCCTTCATTATTTCTATTTCCTCTCTGTATTTTCAGAGAATATGATGGCTGTGTGTTGCCTGTTTTTTTTTTCCTCCTCAGCTGGTATGTTCATGGGGAATGACTACTGATGTTGGAGGCTGAGATACAGGGAGTAATCTGGGAAGGAGGTTAGGAGGGGATGGTCTGTGTGATCCACAGGACACATGGGCATGGAGGAAGGAAGGTTGCAGTAGGTATTCTATTGCAGTGCTGGGGACAAGACTGAGGACTGGGCACAGAGAGAGTGAGAGTAGGTCTGTGGGCAGCTTACTGGAGCAATACTTACACCTTTCTACCTCTGTTTTATTGTTTGTAAATACATATAATAATGAATGCTTCATAGGGGTTGACAGGGTTAAATTAATTAGTGTTTATTTTCTGTCATAAAGTATACCATTGATACTTATTATCAATTATTTTGCAATATCTGACGAAATTTCCACCTATGTTGGTGTCTATGCATCTTTGGAAGTTGAAATTGCAATTCATTTGACAGATGCTCTCATAGGTTGTAGTTATTCTGAAGCATCTCTTTTCAGGTTTCATTGGGAAAAGAAACTAGAAGCCTAATATGGTACGTCATACCTCTGATCCTAACACTTGAGAGGCTGACATGAGAGGTTTGCTTTGAGTTTAAGGCAAGCTTTAGAGTAAGTTCAATGACAGCTTGGGCTCATTAATTAGATGCTATCTTGTGGTGTGTGTGTGTGTGTGTGTGTGTGTTTCATTTTTGCTTGCAATTTTAAAAAGTAGGAGGTCCACTGTAAGGTTCTAAGTGGACTTTCTTGTTCAGTCATCTTGTGAAAAGCAACAGAGACAAGAATTACTGAGTTTTTTTTTTTGAAGAACACTAATGCAGAAACAATTCAGATTTCTCAAGGCAATTTATTAGTTTGTTTTGGATTTTGCTTTTGCTCCTCCTTTGTTTTTGTTTGGTTTTTGTTTTTTATGCAAAGGCAAGAGGTTTATATTTTGGAGTGTTGGGAACAACCCTCAATCAGTTGAAAGTGACTCCAACTGGCTATTACAAGCAGTTTTTATACTTTTTAGAGGTACAGGTTACATCAGCAAGGTTACAGTTCAAACTTATTGGTTAAGCATATTGACCTTAAAACCTTTTGGCTAGCAAGCATGACACGCATTTGAACTCTACCTGGGACCTTCCAGAGGGTCAGATGAGTATCAGTCAGTACATTCTGAGAATTTTTTTTACTCAAAAATGATCCTGAGAGTGGAGAATGTAACTTGACCTAGCCTTGACCCCAGGTGGGAGGGGGAAGTGGTAAGGAGGGTGTGGGACTGGAAAAGCCCTGAGGGTCCCTCATTTCCCCCTTTTTCTTGTACAAGCTCCAATCCTGGAGCTATGCTCAGGGGTCTCATAATGTTGCTGCAGGACCATCAGTTGTACTGTTCCCATTCTCTCTTTTACTAAGACTTTAAGCTTGTTCAATATGCAGAGTCTAAAGAATTATAGGAGAACAATTAGGGGTCCTAACAAGGTGGATATGAGGGTGGTGAATCAAGGGAGGGAGTTAAACGAATTAAAACAAGACTCGAACCAGCGCTGACTCTGTTCTTTCTTCCACATGGCTAGCTCTTCCCTCACCTTGGCCATGGGATCCTTAACTACCCCCGGAATGGTCTCCAGTGTGTGCTTCCCGATGTCTCATACCCCCAGGTAGCACAGAAAAAGTGGTTTGTCCCCTCCCCTCTGGTGAACCTTCAGCTAGCTTTGCCCATCTCAGGGCACACATACATGGTTTTTTTTTCGCAGGACACTCCTCAACTTTGGTGTCTACACCCTAAGCCCCACCTTCCAAGGATGTTTCTGGGACATGGTTTAGATTTGATAGTCCCTTGTCTCCCACATTCGGGTAATCCATACCCCTGTGTCTTTAGGATGGGTATATCCCAGGAGTCAAGGCCTACTGCTAACTTACAGAGGTCAAAGACAAGGTCCGGCCACCAAGTAAAAGGTGAGTGTTCTACTGTAGTGGATGGACCAAGCTACATCCCCAGTGGCTGAGAGTACTTAACAAGTCACTTTGGAAGGGTTGTAAGGGGTGCTGAGGCTCAGTGCCAGAAGGAAGACACACCATAGCCATCTCAGGGTTTCTCTGGCCTTGCAGAAGGATGGGCGATCTTGAGCTTGAGGGGGGTGCTGAGGTGTCTGGCTGCTCTCCAGTTGGCATCAGGCACAGGTACTGGTGTGATGTGAGTTACATTAACCCAGGCAAGTACTCCATTTACTTTAACAGAGGTCGGGGTGGTCAACAAGAACAGTAACGGCCCTTTCCACGTTGCTTCTAAGTTTTCAGCACAATGCCTCTTAACATATACCCAGTCTCCAACTTGGTACTCATGTGGAGCTTCTGGGGAATCTGCGTTATACAGTGCACTAAGTGTAGGCCACAATTCCTGGTGGCTGGTCTAGAAAACTTGTAATTGAGCTAAAAGATTGGTATCAGCCTGAAAAGTCACTCTGGGGGGTGTGTGGGGGGGAAGCCAAGAACTTGGGTCAAGGGAGTAGGGGTTCCATACAGGATCTCAAAAGGGGTCAGGTTAAAATGATAGGGGGTGTTCTGGGCTTGGAACCGGGTCAGAGAAAAAAAACACCACCCATTCAGTGCCAGTCTCTAAGGACAATTGATTTAAGGTCTCTTTTAGGGTTCTGTTCATTCTCTCTTCCTGCTCTGAGCTCTGAGGAAGGTATGCACAATGGAGCTTCCAATTAGTCCCCAGTATCTCTGCCAATCCCTGACTTACCTTAGAGACAAAAGCAGGACAGATGTCTGATCCAATTACCTTGGGCAGTCTGAACCTTGGGAAGATTTCCTCTAATATCTTCTTAGCTACCACAGTTGTTGTTTCCTACTTGTTGGGGAAAGCCTCAACCCATAGAGAAATTGTCTACAATCACTAGAAGGTATTTGTAACTATATTTTCCTGGCTTAACTTCTGTAAAATGCACCTCCCAATATACTTCAGGCTGTTCTCCCCTAGGTGTTTTTGCCCTGTTTACTCTTGACCTCATAAGCATTCACTTGCTGGCACACCTTACACTGGTCTACTGTATCTCTGGCTAAAACCCTGAGGTACATTGCATATACCTTAGATTCCTTGACTGTTTGAATGAGCTTATTCCCTAAATGAGTCCATTTATGCAATTGGCCAAGTAAGTCTTTTGCTTACTTTCTAGGGAGTATAGATCCCCCTTCTTGTGTATGCTATTGTCCTTCCTTCTCTAGGCAATGGTTGGTAGGGTGGCTAGTAATCCGAGTCCTTCCTTCTGTATATTTTAACTGAGGTCATCCCTTTGTCCAGTCTCATTCCCCAGTGGGTGTCTCTTGCAGGCTCATAACTGGGATAGGCTCCTACATGGCCACTTCTCGAGCCACTTGATCTGCCTGGTTATTGCCTTGAGCCACTGAGTCTCTTCCCTTCTGATGTCCTGGGCAATGAATAATACAGTTGCCAGGTTCATCAGGGCATCCAAGAGATCCAAGGTTTCCTGCTTGTTTTTTTATTCTTTTCCCTCTGATGTGAGCAGTCCTCTCTTTTGGAATATAACCCCGTGGACATGGGCTGTAGCAAAGGCATATCTGCTATCTGTCTAGATGTTAATTTTCTTGCTGGATCCAAGTTCAAAGGCTTTGGTGAGAGCAATTAGCTCTGCTTTCCACCCTGATATGCTGGGGGTGGGGGTAGAGGTTCAGCTCAGATGACATTTGTGCTGTCCACCAGGGCAGCACCCACTTATCTCTGACCTTTATGGAGAAAACTGCTTCCATCTGTAAACCAGGTAGCCTTGGCTCCCAGCAGGGGTCAGTCATAGAGGTCTTTCCTCCACCCATGGGCTCTCCTTTTGGGCCAGTTAGTTGTGGCCCTTCAGGCAGGAAGTGTATGTATCTGGGCCCCCATCTTGGAGAGTAAGTCTCTCCTCAACAAAGGGTAGGGACAGTCCAGGATGACCATAAATGAATGTGATACCTGACCCATCCCTAGGTCCACTGCTCTTCAGGTTGTCCATGAATACATTTTGGTGCTAGTCACTCCTTGGACACAAAATTTTTTTTGCTGGAGACTGGCCCATCAGCTTGGAGAAGGACCAAGTGTTGGGCCCCTGTGTGCACCAAGAATTGAGTGGGTTTCCCCTCCTCTCTCAGAGTTACCCTGGGTTTGGAGAGGGGGTCTGAACCCCATCTATCCTAATCACTGTCTTTACCCAGGGCTAAAATCTTTGCTGTTTTGAGGCAATGTTCCCAAGGCCTGGGATTTCCCGCCCCCAGCATCTGTTTGTTAAGGCACTCTCTGGCCCAGTGGCCCCTCTCCTTGCAATATGTGCACTCGTTCTTTTCAAGGGGTTTTCTGTCTCTCTTTGGTTAGATTCTCTCTTCTCTGCTTTCCCTAACTACTGTAGTCAAGATTCTCTGAAAATTCCTTTCCTGTCACTTTCCTTTTCTTCATCTCCTTTACATCTTCTTCCTTTCTCTTTCTCTGCTCCTTCTCCTCCTCTGTCTTCCTGTTATGGTAGAGTTTCTCAGCAACTTACACTAAATCCCTTAACAAGTTACCTTGTAGTCCTTCTATCCTCTGAAGCTTTTCCCTGATATCTCTACTAGCCTGGTCTTTAAAAGCCATAGTCATAGTAGCTTTGTGCTCATCCCTGCCAGAGTCATAGGGTGTATACTGAAAGACTGCCTCCATGAGTCACTCTAGAAAGTCTGTGGGTGACTCATCTGGTTTCTTCTTAAGCTCACATACCTTGGTCAAACTGGTGGGTCATCGTGCAGTCCTCTTGAGACCTGAAAATGGAGCCTAGCGGATAGACCTCTAGGTGCCCCTTACTTTCTGCCATATTAAAGTTCCAGGCATGTCTAGTCAGAAGAAACCCACAGTCAATGACAGCCTGGTCAATTATTGGTGCCCCTGTGTCTGAAGGTACATTCTTTCTGGCTTCCTGCATTATCCTCTCTTGCTCTTTGGTCATGAAGAACACTCTCATGAGTTGTTGGATATCATCCCAGGTAGGCTAATGAGTAAATAAAACAGTCTCAAAGAAATTAATCAGCCCTGAATAGGAAGAAGGGGTGGTGGCCGGCCTTCCAGTTGTACAAGTCCATCAAAGAGAAGGGCCAATGTTGCATAGACTGATTGCCCTTATCTAGAGGCCCATATGCCCTCAGTGGGAGAGCCATTTTGGTATCAGGAGAGGTGGGTCTCAGACTTTGGGTCCCCATGGTGGGACCTAGAAGTTGGGGATTTCCCTCTCCTCCCTCTGGTAGAGGGAGGTACAATGGCTCAGGTCCCATATGGGCTGAGGATCTCAGGGCTAGTGCTGGCACTGGTAGGGTCATAGGGACAAGGGTAGGGAGATGAGGAGGAGGGTCTTGGAGAAACAGGTCTACTTTGGAAGGGTCTTAGAGGAATGACTTCTTCTCAGGTCCAGATCCCTCCTCCTGTGTTTTCTTTTTGCTGATGGCCAGAACCTACCAAGTGGGTCTTGGGGAAAGATCCGTGGGGGAGGGGGAGGGTCCTCCACTAGAATCTTCCAGGTAACTATATAGGGCACTTGGTCTGGGCACCAGAGGAATCCTGGCCTAAAGACTCTTTCCTCTACTGCTTTGATCACCTGCAAGTCAAAGGTCCCTACAGGTGGCCACCCTACTTCGAAGGTGGGCCATTTGGAGAAGCATAGAGTAGCCAACTTGCCCTTCTTTATTACTACTGACAAGTTTTCTCTTTCCCTAACTTCCCTCTAGTGGTTAATTAGGATGTTTAATGGAGTAGATTCAGTTTATCCAATGTCTAAAAAATGTTGTCAGTCCAAGTCCAAGAACACAAAACAAGAGAACCAATACCAAGAAACAGAGAAAGACAATCAACACAAAGACAGTTCGCCCCTGCCACAGGGGCTGACAGTCCAAGTCCAAGAACACAGAGAAAGACAATCAACATACACAGACAGTTTGCTCTTACCATGAGCCCAGAAACCAGGTTATACAGACAGTTCTTGCCTCTGCAATGGGCTCAGAAACCAGGTTATAGCAAGACTTGCCTCTCTCACAATACTGTGCCTTGCCCTTTCCAACCAGAACATAGTCGTCTTGACTCCCTCTGCAGTGCCTGAAGCACCATCCAGACTCCCCATGCATTAAGGCACATCTGCTCATTGAGATTGACCACAGCAGACCAGAGGCTTTCGGGCCAAAAGTGATAGTAAAAGACAGAGACAAACAGTTATTTAGGAGCCTGTTGCCTAGTCAGTGGTCACTGGGGGAGGCAGGTTCTCCTCGGATCCCTGATGAAGCCCACAAATGTAAGACCTCAATCCTCAGTCAGTGGTACTTACTTAGAGATGCCCCAGAGTGAGACACCAAGATGCAGATTGATGCAAAAGCAAGAGGTTTCTTTTTCCAGAGCATCGGGGTCAACCCTCAATCAGTTGAAGGTGACTCCTCCTTTGTTTTATTTTTAAAAAATTACCTAAACACTTATCTGATATAAATTCTATCTAATTGTTCTTTCTGAGGCATAAATGATACAACTGCATGTCATTTTCTATAAGCAATAAGTAATACATAATGACATAGTTTAATTTGGGATAATCAAAGTGTTTAAATCTTTTATTCATTGATGATACAAATATATAGAAATATATAGATAAGACAAATATTTATCCCTATTTCTTAATTATAACTTTTTCAAATCTATAGAATTGCAATACTTTAAAATTTTAAACTTAATTTTATGCATATGATTGGTTTGTCTGCATGTACATCTGTGTACCTTGTGTGTGTGTGTGCATGTGTGCTTGATGTCAGGAAAGGACACTGTGTCTATAGACAGTTCTGAGCCACTTGATATAGATGCTGAGATTAGAACCCATGTTCTCTGCTAGAGTATATGTTGTTCTTAACTACTGAGCCATATCTCCAGCTCCCAACTCTATATTTTCTAAATACACCAAAATGTCCATTTTAAGTTCTCTGTGTTATTATATCATGCTTCTTCACAGAAAGTGGAGTAGATTTCTGAACATGAAACCAACAGACCTGCTGGGTCAGAGAATCTGTACAGTACACTTGCTTCCTAGTATGCAATAATTACTCAGTCAATGTTTTCTCTACTTGTCATCCTCTGATGCAGCAGGCAAAGCCTCAACTTTCAGAATATTTTATTTAGCAATGAGCTTCCTTCTTCCCTCTCCTTCCTTCCCATTGACACACACGCACACACACACACACACACACATATACATCACACACACATGCACACCACACACACACACACACACACACACACACACAAAATCACTAAGATACCCCCCAGTGTAACAGAGACTTTTGGGGGGAGTCTCATACTAAACTTAAGTTATGTGGCTAGTCTCATCTTTCTTGTATTTCTTTATTCAGATTAAAAGCCCCTTGGTGAACTTACTTTCAAATGGCACTTGAAGTGCAGAGATCAGACTGCTTTCCCTTTGGAAATTAAAATTCATCACCAGAGATGTGGATATGTACTTGTTGACCATCTGTGGCAAGAGCCTCTGACTCTCATTATTTCAAAGGCAGGACATCCTTTGTGTGGTGCTTGGCAGGTGAAGCACAGAACCTTGGCAGACCTTCATTTGAGGGTTTTCTTTAGTATGTGTCCTAGGTGAAGTACCTGCAAACACAGAGTCCCAGCTTCCTCATCTTGTTATGAGGAAAACACAGCTGATTTCCATAGCTCTTCCATGGCTTCCTTCTATTCTAACAGATAATTTACACTTCCTATCATCCCAGACTCCTTATTTTTAAACCCTTAGAAGCGTGCCTTTTCTTTTGTTTTCTAAGTGGCAGTATTCTATAACAATTAAGAATATGTACCTGTGGGGGAATGACTCAGATTTTAATCCTTGCTCTATCAATGGCCAGCTCTGCATCCTTGGGTATTGCTACTATCCATAATGTTTGCAGGACACACTTCTCCCCAGTTTGTACTGAGGCTTAATTTCTTATCCCAGGTATTAAGAGCTGAGTACCTCTCAGAAATGATTCAGTCAGAAGGGGTGCTGTCTTCAAGGATGGTTGAAAGGAATTTTGGCCTTTTAGTTTCTTGCCATATGAGGACACAGCCACTAGGTGTCATCTTACAAGCATTGAGCGATCCTCACCTGACATTCCATCTTCAAGCACTCTGATAGACTACTCAGCCATCCAAACTGTGAAATCATTGTTTTAAAATTATCTAAACCAGGAGAAGAAAATCTCTGGTATGGAGTTCAGGAGGGACAGTGAAATAAATTTCCCCGAGTGATAAATCAGGCCCCTAGGAGTTTGCTACTCAGAGAACCACGAATAGTGCCCTCCCTGCAAGTATCTGTGAGGAAGGGAAATACATGGGAGGGCAAACAGCAGGTATTGTAGCCTAAGCAACCGTCTGGTCTGAATTTTTAAAAGATATTTTGTCACAGCCGCAAGATTTAGATAAAGACATGCATTAATTCTCAGTTCCTTAGTTTTCCCATCTTGAAACGTGGAAAGCAATACTTGTCATATAGGGATGGCATGAAGACTAAACTTGATGCCTCATTCATACAGATGCTCAGTAAGGAGCCTCTATCATGGAAATAGCAGCTGGGTTTTGAATATACTCTCAAGAGCTCATGTAGAAATTTAACTTCCATTTTAATGTTATTAAGAGACAGGACAAATCTACACATGATAGAGCTTAACTTATAATCCCCAAACCCCAAGAGACTGAGGCAGGAAGACTATGAATTTAGGGCCAACTTTGACTGCAGAGTGAGTTTGAGGCCAACCTGGATATTCAGTGAAATCATCTCTCTCTCTCTCTCTCTCTCTCTCTCTCTCTCTCTTCTCTCTCTCTCTCTCTCTCTGTCTCTCTCTCTCTCTGTCTCTCTCTCTCTCTCTCTCTCTCTGTCTCTCTCTCTCTCTTTCTCTCTCTCTCTCTGGCTTCAGCACACTTCCATACAAGTGCTTACAAGTGTAGAAGTAACCCTCCCCCGCCCAAAACAAGATAATGGTGGCAGATCCTCTGGAACTAAAGTTACAGATGGCTGTTGACTGCCTTGTGGGTGCTAGGAAATGAACAAGGGTCCTCTGGAAGAACCATCAATGCTTTTAACCTTTACATCATCTCTCCACGCCATCACATTAAACTCAGCCAAATCCTACAGTGATATTTTGGGCTTCAACACTTGTACCCTAAGTCAGAGCCAGCTACCTACTCTCGATATGCTAATAAAGGGAACCAAATTAAAAGTGGATGTCAGAAAAGGAATATTTATTCATTATGGCCACATTGAGAAGAGGGACAAAGAGACCCAGTAATCTCACAAGTCCATTTTCAGGGGCCTAGAGTGAGATAAAAATTAAAATATAGAACCAAAGATATGCATATCTACATATTCCATGTGTAAATGTGGCCCTGCCCATCATTTATCCATCATTGTCTAGACTTCAGTCTCATCCTATAAGGTAATCTGTCAGGATTTTGAAACTCTGTGAAACTTCCTTTCTGGAGTAAAGTTCCCTATCTTGGCATGCATTATTTCTCCCAACATGAGATTCCTAGGGAAATTCCCTTATTTAGGGAGCTTATATTTTCCAATAGTCAGATTGAGAGATATAATGAGTCTCTTTAGAGTATCTTTATCTGTCACTCCTATTATAATCTTTAGAGGAAGAGATGGCTCTAATTAACACTGAACATCACTTAGCTAATAGCTAGGGTCAGAGGAATAAGATTTTGCTAAGTACTTTAGATGCTTAAGAATATGTGCTTTCCGTTATAACTATACTTGTCTATAATATATCAGTGGATGAGCATAGCCTGGATCCTGTAAAGGTTTACTTTCAGAAACAAACATCAGAATGAAATTTCTACATACACTCTAGTTTCCTTATTCCTCAGCAATAAGAAAATAGTCCAAGATTTCAAGCAAGAAACAGACATGGGCATCTTTGCTTTCAGTGTTGTGATTTTTACCAAAACCAAACACAGGGCAACCCAGTCGACACAAATTGCTCTTCTAGTGTTGACATCTGAACTACTCTTTTACTTGTCACTTCTTTTACGCTACTGTTCCTCATGTATTTACAGAGTTCCTGTCTTGTTTCAGGGATGTTTCGGCTAGGAGCAACAGAATAATTGTCTTTCTTCTCTAATGACTCTTACATTCGGGTGAAAAACAGATAAAAATACATCATGCACCCACAAATATTTATCATATATTTAGTTATGAAAAGTGCTATGGAGAAAAGCAAATTACTGGTAAGTGGAGCTGAGGGGGTTAATTATACACACAGCAGTTAGGAATAGTCACAATAATAATGAGACATTTAAACCAGATCTCAAAAGGAAGGAATCATGTGACTGTATGGTAGCAAGAACAGGTGAAAACCTAGATGCAGGAATATACTTTTCCTGGATTAATTGAGAAACTTCAAGGGTGTCAGTGTGGTTGTAGCTCAGCAAGCAAACCAAGCATAACAGGAAATAAGGTTAGGCCAGTAAACAGGAGTTAGATCAGAAAAAAAAAAAGTCTAGTTGAATGTGTGGCTTTTTGTGAGAAGACCAGATACAGACTATAGAGAAATGGCCCAGGGCTGGAAGACACAGGGCCTTGAAGCAAGCATTGTTAAGTAAACTGTTTAATAAATGAATAGTTTCCCAGGAAGGCAGACTGTTGTCTCAGATAAATTGACTCAAAGGAGTTTCCTGAAGCAACTTCTGAAGCTATTGACTGGTTCTGTGTTTAACTTTCCAGGACAAGGTTTCTCTATAACAAATTACCAAGGTATGTTCACACATGCAGTCTTACTTCTTCATTCTAAATGCAGTACCATGCTGATGTAGGTGGGCATGTTTCTTACATTGTAAAAAAAGTGTTGCATCATGTTACATAAAAATTGTCATAATCCATTGGTGTTATTATAACACAATACCCCTGATTGCTTAATCTGTTAAGAACAGAACTATCTTCACTCACAAGGCTGGAAACTAGGAAGTTTCAAAAGAGCCAGCATCTAGAGAATGTCTTTTTGCTGAAATATCACATGCCACAGCCAAAGGCCTGACTGGGGCTTTAGTCATCTCAGAGCTAAATCACCCCCTTAAAGATCCTGCTCTCTCTCAATCTCTCTCTCTCTCTCTCTCTCTGTGTGTGTGTGTATGTATGTGTGTGTGCATGCATGTTTGTTTGTGTGTGCATGTATGTATATATGTGCATGTATGTACATGTGTGCATACATGCACATATCCATAAATATAAAATAAAAAGAGCAGAATCCTTAAAAAAAACCTCTAAGATTTACATAAGGTCAAATGTCAGCTTTACCAATTATTAACTCAGGAAACTTGTACAAGTCAGTGTGCTGTTTTCAGCCTCAGTTTCCTCATTTAGAAAAACAAAGATTATAAAAGACTCTACTAGTATACCCACAATTTGTTGATAGAATCTAATTGCTATATCACCCAGCTTTCCATATAACAGACATACATACAATTCAATGTGTGATTTGTGTTGCCAACTGTGGCTAGTTTATGCCCCATGCATCATTTATTATTCACATTCAACTGCTGAGAGTTCCTGTTCACTACAAGTTGCTTCCTGCTTCCATTGCTTACTTACTAATTCCCTTTGTCTGGAACACATATTGAAATGTTCTTGCTTTTGAAGACCTCCACTCAGGGTCTCCCTCACAGAAAACTTCCTTGAAAACCACTATAAGAAAAATTGAGACAGAAAAGACGACAGACTCTTATCTCAACAGGTTGCAACTACTTTATTGTAGCAGAGAGGGGCCTCAAACTTTCTTCTAGATGAAGGTTGAGGACACTAAGAGCGTAGCTACTGGAAAGTTATAGCTAGTTTTTGTGGTTTTGGCTGGAAGTAGGGTTTTCAATACCTGGGCATATTATTCCTTCAGGAAGAGTGAATGGTCAGGCTAGGCTAAGCCATTCTTTATTGCTAGGGGCTATTGCCGCATAAAGTCTGAATCAATTCCGCATGGCCTGACACTATTACCCAAGAATCAACAATAGTAGACACTGTGGTCACATAGTGCCCTTGAAGTCAATATCCTCCCTTATGACTTAACATATCCAATGCAAATGATAAAAGTTCTGTCTTCTAGATGACAAAAGCTCATTAAGTGGAGGTAGAGATGAAGCAAGGGAATTCTTATTTATTTTTAGTACTCTGGCACCTGAATTACAGCTGCTTTACAAAGTAACCCAAAGTGGGAGATATTGTTTATATTTGTTTCTTTGTATACACATGCTGCTTGTATATGTTTGTTGATGCAAAACAAAAACAAAACCAAAGAAACAAACAAAAAAAAAGCAGAGCCCTGATCTTAAACAAAGATAAGCGATAGTTTGTTCTGAAGGCATTTTGAGTGGCCATGGCCCAGGAACACATATTCAGGCTATCCCCAAATTCTATGTTCAAACGTAGAAGCAGTTTTCTGAAGTTTTCTAGTTTTATACAGCAAAGAAAGCCATAGATCAAGGCACATTTAAATACATTGGTAGCTACATCAGAGAGGTGGTTATGGCCCGATGGGAGAAGCTTTCCGATAGGTCTCAGATGCTACCTGATGACATGCTTGGATTTTGGTTTCCTAGAAGGTAGTGGTCAGCTAAGTAATAGATTTCAAAACACTTTGTCAGCGAATGTTAGTTCTGACACAGAGATGAGCAAGAAATGGCTATTCCATAGACTAAAGCTAACCCAAGATAAGGTAATTAGCTTCTGGATCTATACCATTCCAATGTTTCATTGCACTTTTAATCAGTTAGTGTTTATTCAGACACAGCTTGTTTCCAGGAGTTTGCAAAGAACTGGGGATGAGAGAGCTGCATTCTCCCAGATGTTGATTCCAAGAAGTCTTTATTGGCCAAGGATTAAACATTCCCTGTTCTATACAGATAGATGTAAAGCCTGAGATTCAGATTTACAAACTCACAGGTTCACTTCCAGACTTTCCAGGTATGAGATCTCTAGACCTATATATCCCAGGTGAATTGGTAAGCCTCCCCACACTAGTCAGCAGAAACAGGCCCCAGTCCCAAGGGAGGGCTGTTGAGCTCGCAGCTACTCCCTGGTGTCTTTGGAGATGGAGGCATTCACAGTTATGACTGGCCCTCCTCTCTGACTTTTCATCTTAGGACCTCTTCCATTGAGTGAAATCTTTCTCTCCTTACTTGTCACTTGTTGCTGGAAAATCCTAGGCCTAGGTAAACCATTCTGTTACTGCTCCAGAGAGCTCAGCCCCTAGTTGACCTCTTGACCTCAAGACGACCTGGTGATGTGGTCTGGCTGTCTGCTTCTAGTAATTAATTTATCTTCAGGACTTTGTAGTAATATTAACTTCTATTGGCACCCAAGGGAAACATCTTCACAGCTATTTTCAATCTCCCTACCGGTATGCCTCCTGGTTTAAATGCTTCCAAATTCACAGGCTAAATTTGGTCCTAATAACCACTAGATAGTAACTCTAAATAGCTGTTTAACTGTGCTTTAAAAGACAAAATAACAACAAAACTTTTACAACATTTGTCAACAATCTGAAAAATACGTCTTCTATGTGTAGGCTTTTCCCTATCTTTGCTCCTAACTCTCCACTCCTACTCCCTTGATTCTAAGAACATTCTCCTGATTTTGTCTTGGGCTTAACTCACTCTGTCCCAGACTGTGAAGACAGCATGCAGCATTGGAGGAGAATTGCCTGGAGATGGGCTGAGATGTTTGCCTGTCCTTCATGCCCAATGCCATCCAGTACCCTACCCCTCTACCCTGCTGAACCGCAGCTGCCAGCTGTTTGCCTGAAAAGTGATCACTGAGTGCCACACAAGGCAGCCAATCTGAGTTGTGTGCTGCTGCAGCTTAGACCGTACTGCTGGGACTCACACAGCACAAAGGCTGCTGGCAGTGACAGGAGAGATTGCCTCACATGCATATAATGCCCTGTCTGCCAGACAAAACATGTCTATTTGTCTCTTTATGTTTGTCAATGCTGATACATAACCACTATTCTACAGATAAATGTGGTTTCATTCTAAGGGATAACAAGCATGTGACTTCCCTCCACAGGTGGAGATGCCTTTTCAGTCACCTTAGCTAAGGGAAGTCACACGGTTGGCTATTGCTTGAGCACCATCTTGGTTGAAGGCAGTCTCAAGACTATTCTGCCATCTTTGTTATGTGTAGTCCTTACTTCACCATTGTCTTTAGCAATAGTGATAAAAAAAAAAAAAACTCCATGGTATTGGTACAGAGACAGGCAGGTAGATCAATGGAACAGAATTGAAGAACCAGAAATGAACCCACACACCTATGGAAACTTGATCTTTGACATGGGAGCTAAAACCATCCAGTGGAAAAAAGACAGCATTTTCAACAAATGGTGCTGGTTCAACTGGTGGTTAGCATGTAGAAGAATGCAAATCAATCCACACTCATCTGCTTGTACAAAGCTCAAGTAAAAGTGGATCAAGGACCTCCACACAAAACCAGATACATTGAAACTAATAGAAGAAGAAGTGGGAGAGCCTTGAACAAACACAAGGGCACAGGGGAGATTTTTCTGAATAGAACACCAATGGCTTATACTCCAAGATCAAGAATCAACAAGGGGAACCTCATAAAATTTTAAAGCTTCTGTAAGACAAAGGACATTGTCAATAGGATAAACCAGCAACCAACAGATTGGGAAAAGATCTTTACCAACCCTACATCTGATCTAGGGCTAATATCCAATATATACAAAGAACTCAAGAAATTAAACTCCAGATAATCAAATAACCCTATTAAAAATGGGATACAGAGCTAAACATAGAATTCTCAACTGAGGAAACTTGAATGATTGAAAAGCACCTAAAGAAATGTTCAGCATCATCAAGGAAATGAAAACCAAAACAACCCTGAGATACCACCTCACACCAGTCAGAATGGCTACGATCAAAAACTCAGGTGATAGAAGAGGGTGTGGACAAAGAGGAACACTCCTCCATTGTTGGTAGGATTGTAAACTGGTACAGCCACTCTGGAAATCAGTCTGGCAGTTCCTCAGAAAATTGGACATAACATTACCTGAGGACCCAGCTATACTACTCCTGGGCATATACCCAGAAGATGCTACAACTATGCTCATAGCAGCCTTATTTATCATAGCCAGAAGCTGGAAACAACCTAGATGTCCTTCAACAGAGGAATGGATACAAAAAATGTGATACATTTACACAATGGAGTACTACTCAGCTATTAAAAACAATGAATTCATGAAATTCTTAGGCAAATGGATGGAACTAGAATATATCATCCTGAGTGAGGTAACCCAATCACAAAAGAACACAAATGGTAATGCACTCACTGGTAAGTGGATATTAGCCCAAAAGCTTGGAATACCCAAGATACAATTCACAGATCACATGAACCTCAAGAAGAAGGAAGACCAAAGTGTGGATGCTTCAATCCAAGAAGGGGGAACAAAATACTCATGGGAGAAAATATGGAGACAAAGTGTGGAACAGAGACTGAAGGAAAGGCCACCCAGAGACTGCTCCACCTGGGGCTTCATCCCATATTCAAACACCAAACCCAGACACTATTGTGGATGCCAAGGAATGCTTGCTGACAGGAGCCTGACATAACTGTCTCCTGAGAAGCTTTTTCAGAGCCTGGCAAATACAGAGATGGATGCTCACAGCCATCCATTGGACTCAGCATTTGGTCTCCAATGGAGGAGTTAGAGAAAGGACTGAAGGAGATGAAGAGGTTTGCAACCCATAGGAAGTACAACAATATCAACCAACCAGACCCTCCCAGAGCTCCTTAGAACTAACCTACCAACCAAAGGGTACACATGGAGGGTCCTATGGCTCTTGCCACAATTGCAACAGAGGGTGGACTTGTCGGATATCAATGGTCTCTTGGTCCTGAGAAGGTTCCATATCTCAGTGTAGGGGAATGCCAGGGCAGGGAGGCCAGAGTGGGTGGGTGAGTAAGCATCCTCATAGAAGGTGGGGGAGGGAGCATGGGAGAGGTGTTTTCCCAAGGGGAAACTGAGAAAGAGGATAACATTTGAAATGTAAATAAAAAATACACAATAAATAAATAAATAAATAAATAAATAATAGTACAGCCAACCACACTTTTAAATTAAGATACAGTTTTCATATGATTACTATCCTGCCTTGGTAAATAATAATTTATTATTGATTTAAAGATGTACAATAGTAAAAAAGTTAAAGACCACTGGGTTAAAGATATGTTTAGCTTTGTTTTTACTACTGTCATTACTTTCATTAAGTTGCAACATACTTCCTTTGATTGCTAGATATATTATAGAAGAAATAATTAAAAACAGACACAGATTGTCAATCTCAGATATGCTTAATAGATAGTAGCTCGCAATTTTGTCAGAAATCTGCTAAATGTAGCATAAATGTTTAAACTTATTATTACAGAAACTCCCAAATCCTAACAGTGACTCCCCCCACCGAAGGTCTCTGAGAAGTTTTGAGCACAGTGACAAAGACTCTACCTGGATTGTGGTATGATAACCACTGAGAAAGACTGCTTCATTGCCTTGCCTGTGGCCAGTACACTGCCTAAACTGTGGACAAATAGAGGACACTTGGAGAATTAAATGTCTCATATTGTCTAAAGCCAGGTAAGTCATTTTTCCATATTCCTCCTCCACAGGAAAAATCCTTTCATCATCTGGGCCTGATGGCCAGACTTACTCTTCCCAAGTTACAGTGGAGATCACAAGGACATGGGAGAACTGTTTAGGTACTGAACTATAGACTAACTTCTGTCATTTTAATTAATATATGGCATCTAGATTATAATTTATTCTTCCCAGATTTCTGATTCTATTGACAGCTAATCTAACTACAGCTTAATAGCTAGAATATAGACAACTAGCTCTTTACCAGGGCTAAGGGGGTTCTCAGACTCTTGGACATCTAAGCACTGCTCTTAGTCACAGAAGATCAGAGAATAGAGTCAAGTCAGGGGTGCTGGGGAGGTTGTGGCTGGGAGTGCAGAAAGGCCTTCTATGGGAGATTAGGCCGAGGCTCTGTAGGTGAAGGCCTTCTTGGCTCCCCATGGGAGATCTTGATGAAAAGAGGCAACCCATAGTTCTGAATAATTTATTGTCAAAGTGAAAAATGGATGCATAAAACAGTAAACCCTTCTCAGTGTGGACCTGATATTAAATACCTTTTGCAGGCAGGAATTTCTGGGAAGGGAAGCTTATGGCTAAGCCTTCCAGGCCTCTAGATATCTCATTAGCATGAAGAACTCTGTCATGAGCCTACTTAACTACAGGTCATGTCTCTTTTATGTGAGAAATATGGCACGCTATCTAAGTCAGGCATATGGTAAGGAGCTGGGAGTCACCTAAGCCTCAGGTGTGTACCCACTGAGTCTCCAGTTCTCCACCTGCTCTACCTTACCAAACTTCCTGGCATGGTTTTATGTCATACACAGTGCCCTACAAAACGTATCCTTGGTTTTATAAAACACAACAAGGTGTGCCTGAATAACATGGTCAATGCACCATCTTTTTGATGCAATTAGTAGCTTGGGTCCTATTGCTGTTACTTTCTAACTATGTAACTAGCATGTTACTTCTCTCAGAGAGCTATGATTTCCTTTCTCAGAACCCAGGGGGAATTTTTTTCTTTCATAGAATTAGTATGAAGAAACAAGAGGTAATGTCTCAAAAATTCCTAGTGTTTTGCTTCATACATGCAAAGCACAAGTCATTGAAATGGGCCCATAGTTGCAGGGCAATTTGTTTGTGGAGCAGAAATGTGACCTATCACATATTTGTTTATAAATTGATTCAGCTTAGTTCATCAGATTAATGTAGGCCTTAAGACTTTGTGTGACATTAACACCAACAATTATGTGACCCAATGATACAATACTTCTGAAAATATTGCTCCACAAAAAACAACCAATTATCTTAAAAATGAGTCTAAAATATTTTATTTTTAGAATGATTATTATCTGTATTACTCAAAAGCTGGTGACAACTCTGTGTTAACTTCCTCTGGCAAATAGCACACCACAAACTTAGTGTAAAGCTGAAGTATTTTAATCTGGCCCTCTTGCCACACTTCTCCCTCTTTCCCAGATACTTATAGGCACCTTAATGAGAACATGTTCTATCAGTCCATAGCTAGAAGACTTTCTGATGTCAGGACATCTCACCTGGGAAGTGGTTTAGGTCAAAGGAAAACCACATGTGATCCTCACTCTCTTTCTCTGGGGACTCAGAATGCCTGGGTGGCCTTATGAACCTTCTTCATCCTCAGAACTATAAGAAGTTCCCACTTCTGTCAACTGGGCTCTGATTCTCTGCAGAACTCTGACATGCTGTCTTGCTCTGGTCCTGGGGCTTGAACTCTCCTTACAGTCCTTGCCATGCCATGTTGCCTCTCTGACTTCTGTTCATGGTGTTAATAACTTTCCTAATATACTCCATAGTCCCCAATAATATCCCAGTTTCTTCTTGAACTATCTATCCATTGTGACAGGGCAAGGCAGTGCAAATGTTCCTCCATCTTGTATTTTCACTGCAGTCATTCCAGGTTTAAGTAGAATATGTTCTCCTTGATGGAGAATCTCATGGAAAAATGATGCTACTATATTCTAGAAACCAAAGGTCAGGATGTCCTAGCAAACTTAGCCTCTGTTAAACTGCCTGTTTGTATGGAACTCCTCCAGCTAGATACTTATTTTGGTTTCTGTTAAACTGCTTACTTCAACTGCTGACTTTTGTGAATCCCTCCAACCCACCACAGCTGCCTAGCAAGATGCCAGGGGATGGTTTCTGCCTTTAAAATCTCCACAGTCTGAACAATTCGGGTCATACAGAGGTTCCCAAGCACTTGGGTATGGTTTGAGACAGCCAGAATAAAGACTTTCAATTATCTATAAACTATGTCTGAGTGGTCATTTCTAGTGGATTACCAATAACACTGCAACACCCTAAACCTAACACATGATAAACTAAAACATCACATACATGTTATTGTGGTTTTTGTGAGTCAGTAGTCCAGGACTGAATGAATTGGGTTCTCAAAAGATGTTCGCAAAGATACCATTGGGGGGGGGGAGGGGGGAGGGAGAGATTGATTGTAGCAAGCACACAAAGTCATCCATATTTTATTACTTTGGTCCTTATTGTATTGGCTAAAAGCAAGCCCTTGTCCCAGCTATGCTTCAGAGGAGATAACACAAAAGCTTGGATACCAGGAAGTACAGATTTAAACTCTGTCAACCATTTTATACAAAGATTTTTGTGTTGGTCAGCTGTCACCTGCTGTCACAGATTATTTCACACAATCAACTTAAAAGATAAAATGTTTATTTTGGCTCATGGTTTAAGTGTCTCTGGCCCATGGTATTTTGATTATTGTTTCTGGTACTGTGATAAGGTAGAGCACCATGGTAGTAAGAATACAGTAAAGCAAGAGACAAAGGGAACAGGGATAAGATATGCCCTTCGAAGGAATGCTTCTGTGACTCCTTCCAACTAGACTCACTTCTGAAAGTGTCACCTGCTACCTAGTAACCCACTGACTTGTGAATTTGTCCATGAATAAATCAATTTGTGAGAGTAGTGCCTTCATGATCCAATCATCCCTTGACCTCTGGAGATTACTATATTGAAGATTAAGCTTTTAGAGGATGTTTCTGATTCAAATTATAATCCATGTCATTCTTTTATTGAGCACCAGCATGTGTGTATGTGTGTGGGGTGGTGGGGGGTGGTATGTGAATAGGTGTGTGTATTTAATAAGGTGGTATACTTTTGAGCTAGGAAGGTTTTGTCATTCTTATTCAAAATTGAATCTTCAACATATGTAATAGAACACAGAATGAAGGAGATGTTCAACAGATATTTATCAAGGACTGATGAGTGAAGAAATGAACACCTATTTTACATAAAAGACTTGTGCTTTAAACTATGTCAGCATTTGTTAGACATATACTACAACACCTATAGAAATATTATAAATAATTATCATTTTAATGATAATAAACTCAAATTGTTGAATTAAAGCCTTTAACAAGACTTATGGGATAATTTACAACTCAATAAAGACATACAGCTCTTACATTTCAGAATTCTGGTGATTTTTTTATGATGTAAAATTTGTGACAAAATAGCCTTTCTAAAACTATGATAAAATAGAACTTAGGAAAAGAAGAAGAAGAGGAAGAAAAAGAAGAAGAAGAAGAAGAAGAAGAAGAAGAAGAAGAAGAAGAAGAAGAAGAAGAAGAAGAAGAGGAGGAGGAGGAGGAGGAGGAGGAGGAGGAGGAGGAGGAGGAGGAGGAGGAAGAGGAGGAGGAGGAAGAGGAGGAAGAGGAAGAGGAGGAGGAAGAGGAAGAGGAGGAGGAAGAGGAAGAGGAAGAATATTTTTTAAATTGTTTCACCCATACTTTGGTCTTCCTTCTCCTTGAGGTTCATGTGGTCTATGAATTGTATCTTGGGTATTTTGAGCTTTTGGGCTAATATCCACTTATCAGTGAGTGCACACTATTTGTGTTCTTTTGTGATTGGGTTACTTCACTCAGGATGATATTTTCTAGCTCCATCCATTTACCTAAGAATTTCTCGAATTTATTATTTTTAATAGCTGAGTAATACTCCATTGTGTAAATGTAGCACAATTTTTGTATCCATTCCTCTGTTGAAGGACATCTGGGTTGTTTCCAGCTTCTGGCTATTATAAATAAGGTTGCCATGAACATAGTGGAGCATGTGTCCTTATTATATGTTGGAGCATCTTCTGAGTATATGTCCAGGAGTGAACACAATTTTAAAACCTCTTTTCCATCAAATTATTTTCTGTTTCTTGCATGGGAAAAATTTCATTTTAGCCTCTGAAGAGTTGTGTGTGCCCTGTGGTCACTTCTAATGACTGACATCTGTTAAATAGAAGTTCTCAAGATTATAGAATTATGGGATTGTCATAGTTTTTAGGTTTCTTGGTCCTGAATATGGAAAAAACAACACCCTATGACTTCAGCAGATGTTTGCCTTGTTTATGACCCAATTCTGGCATCATGGATCAAATATTTGCTCTGCTCTCACAAAAGGAAAATATTCTACCTTCCATACAGTGGAGTACGAAAAGAAGAAACAAAATAGGAAACAACATCAGAATGTTTGGGATGCCAAATAGCCTAGGGAGAAATTTGTTTGCCAGGATGTCTGGAACATCGGTGACAGGATGCCTTCTCACAGCTGCTGGAGCCCCTCTGATGAGAAGTCTTTATGGGAAAAAATAAGCAATCAGCATTCTGCAAAGGATGACACTTTCTATTAAATTATCTCTTTTATATATATATATAACACAGCTGCAACAGCTTTATGTGGTTTTTCCTAATGGTACCTCATCATACAAGCATGCAAAGTAGCAGAGCAGCTTCTTGACCATTCCCAGTTCCCTCTCAGTTCCCAAGGTTCCAGAGTAATGACTTTTTGATTCACTTGAAAGACCCCAGCTCTGCATGACAGTCCCAGAAAACTGAGACAAAATGGGCCATTAAAATTGGCCACTTAACATGAAAGACAGATTGTGTGGCTGTTTATTTGCACTATCTTAATATAGACACTGTGTGACTCTTGAAGAAACCTAGGATGCATACTGATCATGGAAGGTTTGGGGTATTGAATGAATGATCAATTAAGTTCCCTGGGTTTTGTTTTACTGAAAAAGAGGTAGTTTTGTAGTTTTTGTGCTTTTACATTTATAAATCAATTGGTTTATAAAAGTGTTATGATCCCTGTAAATGGTTAGTTTTGTTGGCAGACATGTACAGAACATCATAATATGTATGTCATTGATAAATGGCATGATCTTTTGAACAAATGTCTCAGATTAATTTAGGTTGAGAACTTTTGGGTATGGAAATTGTTAACATGCTACCTTAGGAGCTGGGACACATAGCTCAGTAGCAGTGTTTTTCTAGTATACAGAGGCCCTGGGTTCCATTGCTAGCAATGAAAATGACAATAAAATAAAACAAAATAATTTTAAATTAAGTTCAAGTTTGAATTGAAGACTATGTATCAAAGTAGCTAGCTTGTGTCTCTCTTTTCATTTCTCACCCTTTACCTTTCTTCCACCCGCTTTTTATCATTTGTTGGGGAGTGAGCTTAGGACCTTATGCACAGAAGGCAAATGCCACATAGCTGCATCCCCAGCACAACAGCTCTTAAATTTAAACTTCAATGCACCAAACAAATTCTGTAACTACTTAGAAGCATGTTGAATAAAATGTGTAATTTAAACCACTTTTTGTAATATTTAAACTAAACGATAAACTTGCATTTCATCTATTTGTCTGGTTATATATTGTTTCTTCTCATTGAGCATGTTAGATAACATGCTGCATAAAGAAATATAATCATTGTGATGAAGCATTTTTCAATTAAAAGTATTAAAACAATGAAATGACATCAATGTAGTGACAATCTGAAGTTTATTCAACCCCTCTCTATCTGTGCATCTTTGTTGCTGTCAGATCTGCTGCATCTGTTACAGGCTTTCAAATTACCCTGTACATTTATTATGTGGCACTGATTTGCCACAGACTTTGCTTGCTTATTTATATAATTTATTGATCAATTAAAATGAGGTTGCATATAAATAGGAATTGTACCCATGATTCTTAGTATGTAGTGAAATTTCTGGTACATTGTAGATCATCTAGAAATATTTCTTGGATGAATAAAAGAATAGAATCTTGCTAGAAGAAATTCAACTATCTAATTTTGCTTTTAATATCTGTGTAGAAAATGCCCATGTTTTCTGTATACTCTAGTTTACTGTCTCATTTCATTTTTAAAAGTTTTTGCCATTTTTGAAATTATTGTTATGGAGTGTGTCTCTGTTTGTGTGTGTGTGTGTGTGTGTGTGTTGCTCAGATTGAATCACACAGCCTTACATATGACACACAAATGTTATATCATTAAGTAACACTGTACTCTTTTGACTTTTTAAATAGGCTTAGTGTCTTGGTGTTGTTGATATTTGAAATATGTTACTATATGGGTGTGCTGGTTACTTTTCTGCCAACTTAATGAAAACTACAGTCACCTGGGGGAAGATGAGCTTCAGTCGAGAAATTTCCTTCCTCAGATTGACCTGAGGGCAAGTCTAATGGATCTTTTGTTCATTGATTATTGAAATGGTGGCAGGGGTTGGGGTAGTTTGCCAGCCAACTATAGGTTTTGGTACCTATCCCCTTGAGCAGATGATCTTGAATTGTAGAGAAAGCAAACCAGTAAACAGCTTTACCCATGGTCTCTGCTTTGGTCCCTGCCTTGAGCCTCTGTCTTGATCTTCCTTTCATGATGTATTACAGCCTATAATCTGAAATAAACCCTTGTATCCCAAGGTTGTTTTGGCCAGAGTTTTATTACAGCCACAGAGAAACAAAGAAAAGCAATGCCATATATATGTTACACATTTTAAATTGATATCAAAAAAATAAGAAAACAACTGAAATGCCCTATAGTATTCTGGACAACAGAAGAAAAATATATCAGTTAGTTTTGCTTTAGATTTGCTGATATATCAGTCCAGTGGATATGAGACTTGATTTCTGAATGCTGATGAAGCATTTTATTTATTAATGATTTGATGTCAAGGTCCCAAAATTAAAATACTCATAATGTTTGCATGCCCTTAATTTGTTCTTATTCTGATTTAAAATATTTAATGTGGGTATAAATTAATAAAAGATATTCTCTCCAGTGCACTCATAAGATATACACACTTCCATTTGCCAACCTATTGAAACTTCACCCTTTATGGCTTTTGGAGTTGCTAATACAGCAAATCTGCTATGAGAAATAGCATCATTTTGCATTTATTGTAGAAATGAAAGCAGTATTGCAGGTGCATGCTGATTACAGCCTAGGCAGAAGTGGTCGTCACTTAAATTCATTATATCATAAGGCTGTATCTAACTGACAAATGCATTTCTTACCATGTTGGGAAATGAATATCATGGGTAACTGAACATAAAATGTATTAGTGAATTTAAACTCAAATATTGTAGCTCCTCTTTCTTGACACTTTCCCTATGTGTTTGGAGTTAACTATAGTCAAGTGATATCTAAAATATTAAGTGAAAGGTTCCAGAAACAAACAAGACATCCTACATCTGTATATGGTTTATTAAAGTATGTTGTTAGAATCATTATTTTTCTCATGCATGGTGTCCTTCACTTTTACTCCCAGAATTCAAGTGGCAAAAGCAGGGAAATGCTTGTAAATTCTAAGTCAGCCACAGC
Organism: Arvicanthis niloticus; assembly: GCF_011762505.2. Taxonomy (NCBI): domain Eukaryota; kingdom Metazoa; phylum Chordata; class Mammalia; order Rodentia; family Muridae; genus Arvicanthis; species Arvicanthis niloticus. The sequence continues at coordinate 4,966,889 of NC_047679.1, forward strand.
TACAAAGTAAGACCTTGTCTCAACAAACAAACTAACAAAACAGAAACCAAAAATTAATTGTTTTCTTTTATTATTAGTTATCACTGCAATTTTCTTAGTGTGCCAAATTTCCAAAGCAAATTTTATTCTTGGTATGTTCATATAAAAATATATGGCATATCTAGTGTTAAGTATTAATCATGGTTTCAGAAATCAACTAGGGATCTTAGAATGTTTCTCCTATAAAGAAAGAGGGACTACTGTACCAGTTTGCAAACAAGTAGCATTTGTTTCAGTTTTTGTTGCAAACTAGTCTTCCTTCAAATGGTAAAATACAATGATAATGAAGAGGGGGATAGATCAGTTTAATACCAACTACAAGATTAAAATGAAAAACAGATATCTTGTTCTTTCCAAACTGGATTACAAGAGCACACTAGAAGCAAATATGCCTGAAGTCTGAGACATAAGGAAGTATAACTGAGCAAGGACTCACTGTCCTGTGTCTGCAGAAACCAATATGCAAACACAAGAGTCTTGCAAAAACAAATAGCTTCATTGCACCATCTATTGACTATAAGGTGGAGAGCTTAAGCATGCCTTCTCAATCTTAGGTAGCAAAATTGGTAAGAAGAGAGAAAGAGATAAAGTCACATGCTTTTAAAACTATTTTATGTGTATGAATATTTTGTTTACATGCATGTACCACATTATGTCTGGTGCCCACTTAGGCTTGAAGAGGGTGTCAGAACTCCTGTAACTGGAGTTATGATTGTGAGCCAGCATGAAGGTGCTGGAATTGAACCTGGGTGCTGCAGTAACACATGTTCTTAATAGTGAAGTTATCGCTCCAGCCCCATATGCTTCCTTTTGATGAGGAGTTACCTATGTTCCTATCAGGAGATTCTTGAGCTTGTGACATCATTGTCAAGGATAACTGGCTTCTTTTATTCAGACTCACTGTCAGTTTCCAACCCATTAAAACCATTAGTAGAATATCTGGTTATTTCATGAAATGTAACTTGACAATTTGTTTTTCAAGGTGTCCAGACTTTCTCTTATGTCAGTAGAACAATACTCATAGCAGATCATGTGATCAATGTTGTCAAGCCTGATTGAGCCACGAAAAGGGCAGCTTGTTAAAGCTGTTAAGGGATGGTCCTGAACATCCAGGGCTTAGAGTTGAGACATGAATAAAATTCAAAGGGGGGAAACAAAAATTTTGTTACAATATATAAGTCTGATTGTTTGGGATATTCTAGAATCATGTAAACTTGCTTTCATTTCTACCTGTCCCAGTCACTATTCACATCAATAAGTCTTGGTAGCTACCTATTATCTCATCTCTATTATTTTACCTCAACTGGGAAATAGGGAAGAGGGGAACATTCCTTGGTTACTGTTCTAAGCAGAATTACAATAGTAATGATTTCAAGGTACCTCTCTTAGGATCCCTTATAACCCCTACAACTAAAAGATATGGCTCTTTATGGGCCAAGAAGGTGGGCTGATGACTTATAAACAGCCTAGTATTTTATTCAGATAGAAATGATGACGTTGGGTCTAAAGATCAGAAAAATGTCATTTTACTCATTTTTAGTACATGCCTCATTTATTTCCCTTACCCTACTACCCTACTTACTCAACCCTCCAATAAACTAAAATGCCAATTGTGAACCTAAAGCATTCTGGGTTTCCTGCCTGGCTGGTTTTTCCTACTATGTTTACCTTCCTTTCATGACTGTCTCTCACACAGACTTATACTTTTATACTTTAAGGCTAATCTCAAAATTCTGATTCTCTCTCTCTCTCTCTCTCTCTCTCTCTCTCTCTCTCTCTCTCTTTCTCTCTCCATATCTCTCTCTTCTGCTGTGTGTGTATGTGTGTGAAAGAGAAAGCAAGAGAAAGAAAAGGAAAGCAAGAGAAAGAGCTTTGAGAACTTTGTATACATTTTCCATTACTCAATGTGTCACCATAGTATAGAGTAATGATCAAGTTGAATTAACATATTTTTTCAAGTAAAATAACATGATGCTTACCAGTGTCTTGGCAGCTTCATGTCCCTCCTACCTACACATCATAAACCTTTAATTGGATAACACTAACCTTTGCTTTCCCCCTTTCCAAAGATTGTTCCTTTTGGCATCTGTTAGTTTTTGCTTTATTTTTATAGAAGGAAATGATCCATGATACATAAAATATTCATTATCAACTGATAAAGTCCACAATTTCTCTATTTCTACTTTAGTTACTTTAATTTCATCAAAAGATATCTACTGAGTATGACATCTATGTGTTGTTCTTTAGGAGTAAATAAGATAGGGTTCCCTCCATCTAACAGCTAATCTCAGGGGCAGTTTTTAAAGTAACAACTGTATATTAAAATACAGTAGGTTCTCTGATAAAGAGAAGGCAAATAATTTTGTGTGACCAGGGTCAGGTCCCCAAACAAGCAGAGGCCCCGTGGGTTTTAGTAGTGAAGGTACTATGTGGGTCGGTGGGCTGTGAGAAACAGCTGGGTGCTTGGTAGAGCAAGATCTTGGAACCCAGGAACCTTACTGGACACTGGACAGCCAGGAGTTCAGCTCTGCTCCCAGGCCCTGGTTCTTTTCATTTAGCTTCAGCTCTCCAACAACCACTCTCACTGAGAGGTTGATGGCCAACAGTCATGAGGAACAGGCCTCAGGCCCTAGAGAGATTTACACACTAATGAGGTACCTGAAGGTCAGAGGGTGGAGCTGATTAAACATTCTTCCCCAGCCCCTCCCCCTCTCCCTCCCTATTTAACTCAGGTCTGCCTTGGGATTTTGGGGGGGGGGGGATCATCCAGATACATCCACCATCTACCATGACATTAAAGCCTGTAAAAACCCATGGACTTTCTCTTGTCATTGGGACCGTGCCTGTGAGGAACTGTAGAGGAGGCCTTTAGTGAGCCACAGCCATTGTGCCTAACTTCCAGCTGGAGGAACCCTCAACGATCTCCAGCCACATTACCTACAGTACTACCTTTACAGCTATAAGAAGACAGCTATAATGACATGCATTCTGTTTGATCAAAGCAACTATTCCATGGCATCTGTCCGGTCAAACTACGTGGATAGATGAATAGATGGAGATAAGGTTGAGTAATGAACTGAAAAATTGTTATAAGGCACTTTTATAGTAAATCATTATTTAATTCTGCCAAAATCATTTGTTAATTTTGCACAGAAGCTGGAAGTACTCATCATTGTAATGGATGTTCTTTGTCTCATCCCATACAAGCTGGTACCTGAAAGACTTTTTCAATTTTTCTGTCAGCAAAGGATCTTATGATACCAGAAAACATATAATTAATATAAACATATTTGTTCAGGAGCAGCCCATTTCATCATAGTTATGTGTTAAAGAATGTTTTCTTCTAGAGCAATTAGGAGATACTTAGACAGTTGCAAAAAAGAATACAAATGTGTAGGACTGTGATAGGATGGCTGGTTTTAGTTGAAGCGCTGACTGGAAAGCTCAGAGACCCAACAGGTGTCCATTGCCTGTAACAGACCCGAATCTGTTCTGCTGTGCTCCCAGAATCCAGGCTCCTAACATGTGGTGTGGAACTCCATTGACCTGCACTATTCAGTCACATTCAGAGAAATGCAGCCCCACCCAAAGAGCACAAGTAAAGGGCATGACTACAGGCCTGAGGCCCTAGAGAGATTTACATACTAATGAGATGCCTGAAGGCCAGAGGGCAGAGCCAATTAAGCACTCTTCCCCAGTCCCTTCCCCTTTTTCCCTCCCTATTTAACTCAGGTCTGCCCTGAGTCTCACAGGGGTGCACATCCAGACTCAACTACCATCTGTCATGAAAGTAACGCCTGTAAAACTCATGGACTTTCTCGTGTCATTGGGGATGCCACATGAGGAACTGTGGAGAAGGCCTTTAAGTTTGGCACAATTGTTGTGCCTAACTTTCTGCTGGGAGGAACTTTCTGCATTTCTAGCCACTTTACCCACACAAATCGCTCCATGTACTCATTCCTGAGCTTCCCTCAATAAAGTAATAGTATAGCAGATAAGAAAATAGATGTTGTTACATTAGCTTTAACAAGAATACATACAAAGTCTTAGAACACAGCTAAGTGATAAAGCACTTTTCTAGTATCTACAGAGGTCTGGGTTAGATTACCAGCAGTGTGCACACAGATTATATTGAAATAACGTAAATAAGAGCAAAGTAGGTTTTTGAAAGTAATACTTTTATAATTTTCATCATTTTATTAATCTGCATGTATGATTACGAATACACACACATTATTTATAAATTAGTATAAACATCACTCTAATCACAGAATACAGAGCAATTGCAATATCACAACAGGTGTTCTTCATACTATAACCTTGACTTTGGATCCATGGCTCCTTTGTGCATGTAGTTGTGTTGTGTCAAGGAAGTTATACATGTAGAGTTGTGAAAATATAACCTTTGAGACATTCTTCAGTAAATATGATGTCCAAGCAATCCAGTTGGGATGTATACATAATGGGTTCATTCCTTTGTAATACTACATAGTGTTATAGTGTTTGTATATATTAGAATCTTTTAACTCTTCACCCATGAAAGGACATTTGAATTTTTCTCTACTATTTTGTGTTATGGTTTATGACATTTTCATGTGATTATTTCTGTTTGTTTTTTCATAATATGTAAAAAGCAATCTGGTGAGTTTGAGGGTTCTTTATATGTTTTAGAAATGAGAGCTTGTTGGACATACTGTTCTTAAATATTTCCTCTCAGTGTAAAGGTTCTCTTTTTAGCCTCATATAACAAGGTTCTTTGCAGTGCAAAAGTCATTAAACTTGATGAAGTTCAGTTTATTAATATTTGAATGGAAGATATTTATAGTGTAATATTTAAGCACTAGGTCTTTTTCTAACAGTAGCTCCTGAAGATATTTTCTAATATTAAGAATACCACATTTTATATTATATATTGAACATTTAAATTTATTTGAACTTTTGTAAATAGTGGATTAGATTGTGGTTTGCATGTGTGTGTGTGTGTGTGTGTGTGTGTGTGTGTGTGATCAGTCCAGTTTGTTAAGAATATTTTTCTTTCACTGATAGGAGTACTAATTACTCTTGCAGACTACCTGGTTCAATTGCCAACACTCACATGGGAGCTCACAATTATCTGTAACTCTATCCCAGGGCATCTAATTCTATCTTCTGTTGTCTGTGGGCACAGCACATGGTACACTGATATACATACATACAGGCAAATCTTTTATTCACATACAGTAATTTAAAATATTTTTTCATTAAATTGCCTTTGTAACTTTGTTAAGACCAACTGAGTGTATTTGTGTTGCTTTATTTTTGCATTCTGCTGTATTGATCTATGTATTGATTACACACTTTTCAATAATACACTCTAATGATTAATATAGCTACTGAGTTAGTCATGAACTTATATTTTTGTCCTTTAAGGTTTCTTCACAAGAACTGTTTTAACCATTTTAGTTCATTTATGTTTCCATATAAATTTTAGAATATGCTTATCTACATTAACAAGAAGCTTTCTTGGAACTAAATAAATTATGTTAAACATGTAGATCAGCATGTAAAAACCCAGCATCCTTAATATGGTGATTCTTCTCATCCACAAATACAGTGTGTCCCTCCATTCATTTAGGCCCTTGTTGCACTATGTACTTTTTAAAATACAGTTTTTATATGACTTTTTTCTTTTATCCAATTAAAAATTCTGTTTTGAAATATTTTAATTAATTCTATGAGGATTGCACACAATGTATTTTCATCATACTCACCCCAACTCCCTCCAGATATACTCCTACCTTCACACCCACCAACTCTGTGTGTCCTCTTTTCCATTTTAGAACCCATCAGTCCAATTTGTGTTACACAAATACTCTTGGGTGTGAGATCTTCTCTGAAGAATGGTCTGTGTTTTTACTTTTGATTTTCATATTTCTGCTGATAGTATGTAGTCATACATTAAATTCTGTGCAATGAGCCTATATTCTATGAGCTTCTGAAATGGATTAATTTTACTTTCTTTGTGTGAAAGATTTTCTGATTGAGCTTTCTATATAGCATTATTTGAAAATAGGGACAGTTTCATTTCCTTAAAATCTGAAGTCCTTCATTTCTTTTTACTTTGCTGGTGGTAGTTATTTCACAGGATCTTCTGTTCTATTTAGAAGAGTTGTGACAATAAAAATCTTTGTTTTGTTTCTAATATTAGAGGCAGAATATTGTTTCACCTTTGATTATAATATTATTTAATTAGTTTCTTTGGTTGCTGGTATATTTGAGTCTGTAATATCTCCTATAGGAGATGTCTCATTGTCTAGTATTTTATCCACAGCTGTACAGGGGAGCTTGCATAACCTTAGTAGGTGGGGTTTAATTGCTAAAAGCAAGCCACCAGGGACTGGTTTTGAGTTAGAAGCTAGCCCTACTTACCAGTTCAAATCCTCTGGTTACTACCTGCAAACACAGTAAAAGCAGGTGCTCTATGTTTCTGCTGTTATAGCTGTGAATTGCTCTTGCCAACATGCCTTTCCTGTTACCATAGACTGTACCTTCTAAACTGTAAACCAAAACAGAACTATCCTCCCTTAACCTGGTTACATAAAAATTGTAATGGATATAACATCTACTCCATTTTCCAATACTGCCACCAAGTTATAAAAGATAATATAATTAATTTCCACTTGTAAATTTCAACCTCTTTTATTTCATAATTTACTCATTTCCATGGCTTGAAATACTGCTACTAAATGAATTACAGATCTGAAAATCCCTGCTGACTAATTTTCATGATACCAGAAGGCGCCATGCAAGCTTTTAAAAGACAAAGGCAAATAAGAGTTCTACTGAGCTATGATGGCTATGAACCACATTACTGACCAATATGGAACAATAACCCTGCAGTAGTGACACATATATACATGTGTTGGTGGTAACCAATAGCTCTCTTAAACGTAAGACTGACTCAACAGAAGGAGAATATGTCTGTTATTGGAGACCTAAATAAATACTCAGTATAAATCAAGTCATGGTTATTGAAGGACAATCTATAAACACTAATTCAATAAACTAGCATAATTCCTAACAACAATCTATAAACACTTACTCTTGTACTCACAGACATGTTATAAATGTGTAGTCTTCACCTCTCACCAAGAATTATTTTTGCAACAGGCAGAGATCATTACAGAAAACCACAAACAATTAAAAAGCAGAGCTATGGTGCTCAGCCCCAATGGCTAAAATTATAAAACTCATCCACATCTAAAGTTTAGGGAACATTACAGAAGATGGGGAGGAAAGATTGTAAGAGCCAAAGGATGATGAGGTTTGCTGTAATATTGTGTCTTTTTAGTATGTCAGAAGCTGCCCTGGCCCGCAGGGTCTTCAGTGGGGACCCTAAGAGAGAAGGGGAGAGAATGGAAAGGACAGGAGACACAAAGAATGATACCAAGACAAGTTTTCTGATCAAGGTTCGCAGAGCTGTATTTTCTCAAGGAATTTATACAGCAGGGAAGGGGATAATGTAATTGGGGGAATTTCACAGAACCTGAGTGTTCTACCACAGTGGATATCTTGCAACCACAGATGTTTTTGTCTGGCTCAGGGCACAGTGCCACTTCCCTTAGGGCACAGTAACCATTGGCCATCTGGTTTCTCAGGAGTGGATAGCTGACGAAAAACAAAACCTAAAACTGTTCTTTCATAATGGAGTCAGGTTGGCCCCTGGCATCTCCTCCCCTTTTATTTAATTTGCATGAGGCTGGCTAGAAGGTGGACACCTATGCGTCTTGTTGGTGAACAAGGGGGCATGAACTGGAGGTGAGAAGCATTGACCTGATTCCTCTCGTGGGGAAGAGAGGGTTGTTATTCCCACATCTTGGGTTGCTCTTGGTGTCTTTTGGAGGGACAGAGCCTGACTTGGTGGGAGACCCCCACAATGAGTGGTCCAAGGACTGACACCAGCCCCTTATGCAAATCAGGTTTGCTTCACAGGGGACTCAGAAGTGGAAAATTGTGTCCTACCCCTGCAGTGTTTCACCTTACAGCCCTTCTAGGTGCCCACACTGAGACTGTGCCATGTCAAACCAGCTTGCATAGATCTGAGTTTTTATCCATGGTTCAGCCAGGCCTCTATCAGCCAAATCAAGTTGGTGATAATGCACCTGTATGGTTTTGAATGCTATGAAGTCAACCTGCTGTCTAATAAAACCTATCAATCGATTTAAAATAAAGGGTCCTAAAATGGCTATCAAAAGCAAACAAGTCAAGGGCCCAACAAGGGGCATCAGGAGGGAAAACATGGAGGATTTCCACCAATCATTGGAAGCTCTAGAAAATTTTTTGTATCTGTAGATCTTCACTTAGCTTATGGAGTTTATGCACTTGTAGTTCTACCAGACCAGATTCATTAGTGTAATAGCAACATTCTTCATTAAGAAAACTACAAGTACCACCCTTCTCTGCTGTGTCTAAGGCAGAGATTCTGTAGGTCTACGGCATGGCGATTCTGTAGGGCAAGTGAGGTTATTTGTCTTTGCAAAGAAGCCAGCGATTCGGCAGAAGCTTCTATGGCTAATTGAAATTGTTCGGCTAACTTGTTGGTAGTCAAGATGGAATGTCCTAACGCTCCACCCACCAATGCAGTGGCCACCTCAGCAGTAGTCAGGGAAAGATTGGCTACAAAGGGCAAAAACAATGCAGGTTTTTCTCTTCTGGAGTGTTCAGAAGAAATCAAAAGTTCTGCAGGGTTATGAAAAGCAAGTTGGGGAATCAAGGTAACGGGAGGCACAACCTGGAGGCATCTTTGGTTTTTTTTTTTTTTTTTTGGCAAATTTTTAGTGAGGGTGCCATTGTACCAAATAAAGTATCCTTCTGGCACAAAAATATCAGAAGATGGGGGCTGAGTAATGTTGCATCTCCCTCCTTTAGAATCTGAATAGCAAAAAGGAAATCTTGGAAATGGCCAGTAGAGCTTATTAACCTCAGGAATAAGAGAGGTCACCATGGATCTCACTGTTGTAGAATTAAATGCCAAAAAAGGGAACAGCCACTAAGGGTGGTCCAGGTGAAAAGGTCTCAGTGAAAGCTACTCCCTGTAACTATCATCATGATTTAAGGCAATATTTATCATCATTTATTTGTTTAACCAAGAGTTCAGGGAGCCATCATGCTCCCCCTTCTTTTGTGTCAAAAATACAAGCAGAGCTCCTGCCCAAAATAAGAACAAGGTCAGAGCCATTCTACTTAGATGTAAAGGGGTCTCACCATATAACTGTGGCATATGTTTTACTTGTTTCTGGATGCCAAAGGCGATCAGCAGTGGATTTGTCATGGGTATCTAAATTAAGAAAATTAAGGACGAACAAAGCATGGTGTAGAATATTTCAAAGAGTGTCTGTGGTAGGGTAAAACTCACCCTTTTTTAAATTTTTGAATGGTATATTTAATGGTCTGGTGGGCTCTCTCAACAATACCTTGACCTTCTAGATTATATGGAATGCCAGTAACATGTTTTATATCTAATTGTAAACAAAAGGATTGAAATTTTTTCCAATATATCCAGGGCCATTATCAGTCTTAATAACCCTAGGTTTGCCCATAATATCAGAAAGGCAATTTAAGACATGGGCAATCACATTTTTTGAGGCTTCTCTGGCATATAAGGAGGCAAAAATAAATCCACTAAATGTATCAATAGTGACATGTACATATTTAAGTTTACCAAACTCAGGCAGGTATGTAACATCCATCTGCCAAATTTCATTAGGAACTAGGCCATGAAGGTTAACCCCCAAATGAGGTGTAGGTAAGAGAGTAACACAGCCTGTGCAACCCTTAACAATTTGGCATGCTTGTTCTCTGGTAATTTTAAAAAGTAGGCAAAGAGTTTGGGCATTCAAATGATACAACAAATGAGCCTTTTGGGCTTGTTCTAAGGAACCAGTCAAAATAGGAAAAGCAAGTTTAGTTGCAGCATCTGCCCGAGCGTTGCCCTGGGCAAACAGTCCAGGCACATCAGAATGGGCTCCAAGATGACCAATTTAAAAGAGGAGACTCCTAGTAATAATTAAATCTTGTAATTCTTGGAAAAGTGGTGTGGCACGGTCTTTAATAAGGGAACTGAAGAAGCAACTATCGATAAAAAGCACTATTGTATATAAATTAAAAGCATCATTTAGGTAATTTTTTAAAACACCTGTATAATGGCAAATAATTCAACTAGCTGGGCAGACTTATATGGTGTTTTAAAGGTAAAAGTTTGATTATATAAAACAAAGGCAGCCCTACCAGTGGAGGAACCATCAGTAAAAACCAAATGGGCATCTTGGAGGGGTTTGAATGGGTTTTGACAGGAAAAACAAAGGGATGAATTTTAGCAAATTGTAACAGTTTGTTGTCTGCAGGATAGTGATTGTCTATTTCTCCACTAAAAGAGGTGCAAACAATCAACCAGTCATCAGTGGTTTGCAGCAACCAATTTATTTGTTCTTTTGTAAAGGGAACTATTAGTCCATCAGGATCTTTGCCAAAATATTGGCAACTCTGTTCTCTGCCCAAGTGAATAAGGGAAGCAACCAAACAAGCAAAAGAGGATAAAACATGAGAGGGGGAAGGAGGGAGATATATCCACAAAAAAGGCCCCTGTGATTGCCAAAATACTCCTGTGGGTGAAAAGGAGGTTGCACAAATTACAAACAATAAGGGCTGTTTATAATCAGTAAAGGAAACACTTTGTTGTTGAATGGCAGAGTTTACTAACTCTAAAGCCTTTTTGGCCATAGATGTCAAGGTCAGAGGAGAAGTTGGGTCAGTATCACCCTTAAGGATATCAAATAAAGGCTTAAGGTCTCCAGTGGTCAATTTTAAGTAAGGACTGATCCAAGTAACATCTCCCAAAAATTGTTGAAAATAATTTACTGTTTTTAAATGATCAACCTTTAAATGCATTTTTTGAGTAAATATTTTGGAACTTCTTAATTCAAAGCCTAAATAAAAATAAGGGTCACATAACTGAAACTTGTCAGGAGCTATTTGAAGGCCATGAAGTTGAAGGCTTTTCACTAAATCTTTGTAACATAATAGAAGATCTGATGTATTTAATCCAGCCAAAAGGATATTATTCATATAATGTATAATATATATAGAAGGCCAGGCTTCACAACGGGGATCAACAGCCAAGGCAACAAATTTTTGGCAAAGGGTTGGACTATTAGCCATCTCCTGTGGAAGAACACACCACTAAAACTGGGGCATAGGTCCCCTAAAATTAACTACAGGAAGGCTAAAGGCAAAGCAGTGGCAATCACTTGGGTGAAGGGGGATGGTGAAGAAACAATCTTTAAGAGCAATTATTATCTTATAATAATAAGTAATGGCCAATGGAATGGGCAAGCCAGGTTGTAAGGCCCCCATAGTGACCATAGTTTTGTTGATTTCTCTCAAATCTTGTAAGAGTCTCCACTTCCCTGATTTCTTTTTAATCACAAAATAGGGGTGTTCCAGGGTGAGGTGGTGGGTTAAATGTGGCCCACATCAAGTTGTTCCTGTGGCAGCAGCCATTTTTTCAAAGAATAATGGCCATTGCGCAACCCACATGGGGGCATCAGTTTTCCATGTAATTTTGTCAGTTTGGGGTACAGGAATGTCAGTGGCCACTAGGGTAAATTTTTCATGCCTAAACCTATTCTGCCAGGATTTTCTACAACTTAAATGGGCTCAGTGATGCCCTGAGAAATTTTCCCCAGTTTTTGTCCCAGTAGGAACCCCTGTCTCATCATCTGTTGAGTCACTACCTCATTAGGGCTGTATATCAGCACTCCCATTTGGGACAATATATCTCGGTCCCAAAGGTTGATGGGAAGGCCTGGAACAACATAGGGTTTGACTGTGCCAATGTTCCCTTCGTTATCAGCCCAAGTAAGAAGTTTAGCAGTTCATTGGGGGTTGGCAGTTTGGCTGATACCCTTAAGATGGGTTAATGAAGTGGTTAATGGCCATGTGGAAGGCCATTTGTTTAATGAGATGACAATGACGCCAGCCTCTGTGTCAATAATTCCCTCAAACTCCTTGCCATCAAGTCTAATTTTTAAGAAGGGTATTTTTTCAGTAATGGGTTGGATCCAATAGATGTCTGAAGAACCAAGGCAATAGGTGCCCTTGGAAGTTCAGATAGACGCATTATCACCAGGGACAAAGGGAAAAAAGAGGAGCTGAGCAATTGACCTTTGTGGATGGGCAGGGGTTTCCAGGGAGAAGAAGCCAACATTTTAATCTCACCTGTATAATCATTGTCTATTATCTCAAGGGAGATGTGAAGACCCCTTTCCTACCCTCAAGGCTTGTCCTCCTTTGTTTCCCTCTGCTCCCTAAAGCAGGTGTTTTTAAGAAGCACTTTTGGTTTCATCTTTGCCGAGTCATTCAGGGGCATCATTAAGCCTGCTGATGAAGTCACTATAGGGCTGTTGGGACCTTGGTGAGTTGGTGGTCAAGCCCTTAGGGGAAGAGGCGTATCCATGCTTTAAATCCACCATTTAGTATTTGTGCCAGTAGCCCTGGGGGGAAACTGGCTTATGCCTCATTGGTGTCATAAGGGCTGCACCCTAGGGGCTTATCCTTAGTCCAAGTCCGAAAGGCTCTACTTTATAAATTGTGGAGCGCAATGTCTCTGCAATTTTCACCAAAATCAGTCTTCCACAGAACATAATCTCTGCCAGATAATGCCACTTGGGCCAGAGAATACCAAGCATTGGAAACAAGACATCAGTCATCGAGGCTTTCTTAAAAGAGACATTGGGCCTCCGAATGCCATTCTAAGACAGATGAGCAGGGCAATATTCTTCCCCAGAAACAGGGAAACTTCTCTATAGAAATGACCAGGCTGCTTGCAGTTAAAACTTCCCACGGGGGCAACCCCTGGCCCCCATTTCATGAATGAGCCCCAGGGGGATTGGGTTTATTCCTCAGATGCAGGCATTGACAGGCGCCCAGTCTCCTCCCTCGGCTGCCCATTCTCCTCCCTCGGCTGCTCAGCGCAACCGCAGGAAGTACAGAATTGTTCCTCCACCAACACAGTATTAACCCCAGAAATGGGAACTCAAATACTTCCCACAGGGGGTTTTGGCCCACTACCCCTAAAGATGTGTGGATTGGTTTTAGGGTAAGGCAGTTCGACATTTCGGGGTCTTCACATCTCCCTTGAGATAATAGACAATGATTATACAGGTGAGATTAAAATTTTGGCTTCTTCTCCCTGGGGATCCCTGCCCATCCACAAACGTGAAGGAGGCTGTGGACCCACAATTGGAAACTGTCATCTTTAAATCTTTAACGTATTTCAAGCCCAAACATCAATTGCTCAGCTCCTCCACCAACACAGTATTAACCCCAGAAATGGGAACTCAAATACTTTCCACAGGGGTTTTTGGCCCACTACCCCTAAAGATGTGTGGATTGGTTTTAGGGTAAGGCAGTCTGACCATCAGTCAGAATTGTGGTACTTAGTGGCTTCAAGGGAAGCAGTCTCAGCAGGTGGCAAGAGCTCATCCATTCCTAGCAAAGGATATATCTGGGGTGGTGGTTTACTCTGTATATATTTCTCAGGGCAGGGGAATTGTGGTAGGAAATTTATTAGGAGGTTCCTGGCCAGTTGGTGTAGGAAGATCTTTGGTACCAATCTCAGGAATCTCAATGGCCACCAAGGAAGAACATGAGGCTGTGGGGGGTGGGGAGTTTCAGCAAGGATTTTTCTCCCTGTATAACAACCTTCTCAAGATCAGGGTATTGGTTATCAATTTTTAAAATATCATGGATAAAGTTCCAATAGGAAAATGCCTGAACTGGAAAGCATTAGGGACCAAAGGTAGCATAATAATCTTGTAATGCATCGCCCACATGTTTCCATTATCCTTCATTAATGGTCCCCTCTTGAGGAAACCAGGGACAAACATCAGAAATAAAAACAAAAAATTTACAAAGACTTTTCTTTTTAACCCGAGTCCCCAAAATCTTAAGTGCCTCCTTGAGACCCCGGAGGAACTACATACTTACTTAATGCCTGTCCCATTTTGTTTGCATCATCTGATTTGCTCAGATCTGCTCACAGAGGGCAATTTTGCCCTGATCTATGAAGAACCTGTGTCAAACGTGCAGTTAGGTGGTTCCTGGAGATGAGTGGTCGCTCCTTGAAGACAAAGTTCTCTGCCATTCTTATTCAAATAAGGGTCCCTGTTCAGGCACCAGTTGCCTGGGCCCATGGGGTCTTCAATGGGAGACCCTAAGAGAGAAGGGGGGAGAATGGAAGGGACAGGAGACACAAAAAACTGGACCAAGACAAATTTTCTGATCAATGTCTACTGAGCTGTAGTTTCTCAGTCAATTCATACAGGCAGGGAAGGGGATAATATAATTGGGGGGATTTCATAGAAACTGGGTGTTCTGCCACAGAGGATGTCTTGCAACCACAGATGTTTTTGTCTGGCTCAGGGATCAGCAACCACTTTCCTTAGGGCACAGCAACTATTGGCCATCTGGTTTCTCAGGAGTCGATAGCTGAAGAAAAACAAAACCTAAAACTATTCTTTCAAAATGGAGTCAGGTTGTCCTCCAGCAAGACACTCTATCCTTAAAGTCTCATCAGCATAAATAAATGTGAGCTGAACATGGCGGAGACCAATGGAAATGCTAAATTGGATAAAGAAAAGCCCATGAGTCCTCAACATTACACAAAGTACTACATAGGCAATTGAGGAAAGTTGGGAACAGGAGAGGTATTCCTTTCCTGGAAAGAGCACACCATTTGTGTAGTGCCAAATGGTCAGCTACGAAACCATACATTCAGGCAGCATTATATGGATGGAACAGGTTAAATTTAGGAGTATGTATGTACACACACACACATACACGTATGCAATAACAATTAAAGAAAAACATAGGTCATGAATTAAATGGTGAGTGGGTAGGGGTAAATGGGAGAGTTTGGAAGGAAGAAAAAGAAGGGGACAAATATTAGAATTAAATTATAATCAGAAAAATAAATAAAGAAAAAGTAAAGGGATTTAAAATAAGCCTAGCAATGAAGTATGATTACTCAGAGATAAAATTGGTTTTGGTATTCTCTGATTTATTTTGTGTCTTCATTGATCAGAATAGTATCACATCTATCACGAAAAATTGGTTAAATTTTCCAAACAGCTATTGACTCAGTCTGGTCCATTTTTCTTGGCATTATAATTTCAATATAAAAGCAAGTGGCTTCTTTTCACTTCTTCACTTAGATTTAGAGAAAGCTTAGAATATATGCTGTGATGAAAATGCTATTTTTCTAAGAGTTTTTATTTTAGTTTTTAAGACTATATTTATTGTATATGTACCAAACACTAATTTTTGGAGTTTTGTAAGAGTCGAATAATAACTTCTCAAATTATAATGAAATGCTTCGTGGTGAAATAGAATCATAGACCCTCAAGATGTTGAAATCTGAAATAGAACCATCTGACTAGGTGAATTTTCTGTTTCTTTTCTTTTTTATTGGATATTTTATTTACATTTCAGATGTCATCCCCTTTCCCCATTTCCCCTCCCTAGAAACTCCCTATCCCATCCCCCCTCCTCCTTTTTGCTTTTATAACATTTCAATTACATGCATGTATGAAAATCAGTCCTAGGTTGAGGAACTAGGGATACAATAGCTGCAAATAGTCAAAAAACAAGCAAGACAATAAACACAAATGGTCAAAGAACAAGCAAGGCAATAAACAAAATTGTGTGAGCACTCCCTTGATCACTATTTTTAAGGGCTTATTAGGATGACCATGATATCTGAGCCAATTTCCCTATCCTAGCCCAAAGTCATTTTCATGTCTGAAGCCTACTTTCTTATTCTAGCCTAAAATTTAGATTCCTGCCTGAAATTACTTTTTTGTTAGGCTAGAACATATATATATATATATAAAATTATAATATATAATTATATTATATTATATTATATAGAATATATTTGGTTGCCAATATATATTTGAAAATTTTCAAACTTATTCTAAAGTTTACTAGCAGATTAAAATCAGAATTATGAAGGATGTTGAAAATACACAACTTCTATAAGGATGATTGTGCTTCAAAGTTGTAGCTTTGAAATTATTATCAGTTATAATTCCTGTTAGTGTCCAGCATGGCATTTTGCACCCAAAGATTTACCCACTCAATGGTAGTTGCTGAAGAAGTAGTCTAAAATGAATCCATCTATAAAGGTACACTAGAATAAAATAAATGCAAGTTGCTATTTTCTAGCAACTTCACCACTGGATATTTTTAAAAATATTAAGAATTTATGTGTAGAATATAGTAGATTAGGAGTTTATTTTTCTCTTATTTTGTGGTACAATGGATAGGACTTCACACTTGTTAAACCTAAGATTTCCCATTAATTTGTATTTCAGGCATTTTTTCACTAGTGGGTCATTACTAAAGTTACTTTATCTTCCCATGTCCTAGTTTCTAAATTTTCAGAATGAAAGTAATATTTTTTTACCTTATAGGACTGTTAGAAGTATGACATAACACATATAAACCATTTATGAGTGGCTAACATAGTATATATCCATGCTTGGAAAATGTAAAAGAAATTATCTAAAATCAAATCATGTCATTTTCTAAACAAATGCTAAGTTCCAAGTATTATGTGCATTAAGAATTAGGGTTCCATTTACAAGACTCTCTCAAGTTCTAGAGTTCTTGGTGTTTCAGTTGATTTTATTTAATGACAACCCTAAGCCAAGAGATATAGCCAACAGTTCTTTTTTTTTTTTATCGGACACTTTATTTATTTACATTTCAAATGTTATCCCCTTTCTCAGTTTCCTCTCCACAAGCCCCCTATCTCATTCCCCTTTCTCTGCTTTTATGAGGGTGCTCCCCCACTTGCCCACCTACTCCTAGCTCACTGTCTTGGCATTCCCCTACACTGGGGCATTGTGCCTTCAAAGAACCAAGGGCCTTTCCCTCTCATTGATGCCAGATAAGTCCATCCTCTGCTACATATGCAGCTGGAGCCATGGGTGGCTCCCTGTGTACTCCTTGGTTGGTAGTTTAATCCCTGGGAGCTCTGGGGGGGGGTCTGGTTGGTTGATATTGTTGTTCTTCCTATGGGATTCCAATCCCCTTTAACTCCTTCAGTCCTTTCCCTAACTCCTCTATTACAGTCTCCATGCTTAGTTCAATGGTTGGCTGTGAGCATCCACATCTCTATTTGTCAGGCTCAGGCAGAGCCTCTCAGGAGACAGCTATATCAGTCTCCTGTCAGCAAGCACTTCTTGGTATCTATACTAGTGTCTGGGTTTGGTGTCTGTATATGGGATGGATCTCCAGGTGGGGCAGTCTCTGGATGGTCTTTCCTTCAGTCTCTGCTCCACACTTTGTCCCCATGTTTTATATTTAAATTCTTAGATCTAGGCAACTTAATAGTTGGAGTATCAAATGACCAACTGCAGAACAAAAGGAAAGTAGAGAGGGAATAGAGTCAAACCCAGTCCATGTCAAAATGTAGGAAAATTCAGAGAATTTTAATGTTGTTAGTAATGATTATAAAAATTAGAGTAGGTCTAGATTGGCAATGCAGATAATACAGATGAGTGTGGCAGTTATGACACACAAATATAAATTGCTCTACAAGAACAATTCTGCTGTGAGAACTGTGGGCCAACAGCCTTTCTTTGAGGCCTACTACAGTGTTACTTTTGAGGCCACACTATTTCAACATGTACTAGCCAATGATCATGTCAAACAGTCAATTGGATCTGGGATACTCCAGCCTAACATAAGATATAGCTAATATGCATCCCTTGCTCTGCATTCTCTATTGGATTTACTGAGACATTTTAAAGCCATATTATCATATGGGCTCTGTGTCTCTGTTTCTCTCTCTCTCTCTCTCTCTCTCTCTCTCTCTCTCTCTCTTCTCTCTCCCCTCTTCTCTTCCTCTTTCCCTCACTTTTTCCTTCTTTCCCCTTTCTACATGGGTTTAACCTGTATCCATAAAGATATAAAAGCAAATCACAAACATTTATTCTTTCTATTATTTGCAGGAATATATCTATTTATCATTTCATCTTGGCATTTGCTTTCTAGAGGACCATAGCTAATACAATGATAAAACTGATGGGATTTTTGTTTATTTGTTTTGTTTTAATATAGTTTTAATTAAAATAAGCCAAACAATAGTTTCCCAGAGTCACAGTTGAGATATTGGCAAGAAGAATTCTATTCTCACATATGTTATGACCTATATATCAAGAGCCATAGGAACCACAGACCTGTATAATGAGTAATGCCTTTGACAGACTGTCTTAGTAAATAGGCAAGAAAACCATTTGAATTAATAATTCACAGCAATTACTTTGGTAGTAGTTGTCCAAAACTTCCCCTATCAAGAGTGTCTAAATTGCCAGTCATGGTGATGTATGCTCTTGTTTCCAAAACTCAGGAGGTTGAGACAGGTATATCTTTGAGCTTGAGGCCAGTCAGGGCTACACAGAGAAACCTTGTCTCAAAACAGTAACAACAAGAACAACAATACCAAAAATATATCTAAATTACTTTGCTTATCTCAGAAACCTGAACTGTCTCATAATATAATCATCTAACACAGTAAGATAAATCTGGGATAAAAAAAAGTAGGTAAAAATAGATTAAAAATACATCGGTAGAAGACGGTGATATAAGGCAGAAGATGAGTCAGAGTCATAACAGATTCTCTTGATGAGGCTTATGAGTACAGAACATCCTATGTAGGAAACAAGGAGCCATGAAAAATATAGAATTAAAGTATCAATAATGCTTTTTCATACATGGATATTAGCCTAATGATAATTAGGGAACTAAATGGATAGTCAGGTAATGAATATCTTGGAGAAAAGCCTGACTAAAGCAGGTAAAAACCAGTATGATTTTATATGTATTGGTTTCAAGGCTCTTGCAAAGTGACATCCATGTTCAATAGGCAGAGCTGTTTGTTTTATTCTTGAGAATGATAGAGGGTCTCTGCCTCCACAGTATTGGCCAGGTGCCTGATGAATGTGATTGTTCTATTCTCTTCTTGCTTGCCTGTCACAGTGGAATGTTGTGATTGATGTACAGATGCAAACAATCACTGCTAGTAGATGTCGACTCTTTTTCAAGGCAAAGGTCATAGACATTTATGGAGTGGGTTACATAAAGAAGGAAATAACCCAGTATACACTTAGCTAGAGGTCAAACATTGCGGGACTCCATTTTACCTGCCAGCCTGGAAACTGGCTCTGTCCCAGCCAGCTTAACCCATGCAATTCATATTTATACAACTTCCAATAAACCCTTTGAGCTGCTGGGAAAGTCTATCAGGTTTCCAAATCAATTCATTCCCCCATTATCTTAAATGATTATTCTCCTGCCTTTCTTGTTGTCAACACACTAATAGCTTCTGCCTTCTTTTTCATTCTCAATGAATCTGCTCATTTCTTAATTGATGAGAAAATAGAAGCATTCAAAATAGAAAATTCTTTTCTTTTTTGAGATTTATAATTTAATTTCATTTTCCCTTTCCTTTTTCTCCCTCTAAACCCTTGTATATGCTCCTGCCTGCTCTCCTTCAAATTCATGGCCTTTTTTCCCATATATATATATATATATATATATATATATATATATATATATATGTATGTATATATTTTCTCATCAGTTTAGGATTATGTTTTGGTCGAATTGACCCCAGAACACCCTCTGAATCTCAAATTTATTTCTGATGGCAATTTGTTCCTTTATTATGTTGAAAAACCTAAAGTCATAAGAGAATTAAGATAGGGTTTTTCTTGGCTTAACATGTTCATAAGACTCTCATTGTAGAAATTAGCCTTTCAGGAAAAAATTCTCTATAGTCTAAAATATCTTTGAAAGATGCCAAAGACATGGTATACCTAATTTTAAACTACAATCTTTATATTAATTGATATGCATGCATGATTTTGTGAGCCATTGGAATATAATAAATAACATGACAATCAGTGTGCAGATGTGACATCCAAAACAGTTTTTCTTTAAAATAAGTATCACATTACTCATGGCAAATAATAGAGAGTTCTGATATCTACATGCTTCATGCAGCCTTCATTCACTGTTGTACCAGTAAAATTCATTATTATGGAGATTTAACGAGACACATTTGATTAAGTACCTGTCACAAGTCCTGACACATAATCACTGCTCAAAAATGTTAGCTAGATTAGAATTTATATTTATTTTGACCACAACAACAAAGAAATATAGAGAAGAATCTAAAATCTCTGCTGATTAAGCTTTTCCAGTTTTTCCTTTTTTGTTTGTTTTATATTGTTGTTTGTTTTTTTTTGGGGGGGGGAATAAAAGCTATATGGAGTCCCCCTTTGGATAGATGGAGTTGGAGAAAAAGGATGTTAATATGACATCAGTGTGATTATTATGCTTGTCATAAAGAAAATGTAAATTTTTAAATAGTTAAAACAACTGGCCCAAGACAGAGACCATTATGATGGATGAAGCATGCATTTCTCAATGAAACAAAACATTAGAAACCAAAACAGTTGATCTGTGTTTCTCCTCCTGTCTGTTTCATCTTTGAAATGGTTCTGACTATATATGTAGCAGAGGACTGCCTTATCTGGCATAAACTGGAGGGGAGGTGCTTGGTCCTGTGGTGGCTTGTTGCTCCAGTAAAGGGGGGGATGCTAGAGGCAAGGGGGAGGGAAAGGTGATGGGGGAATTTGCTGATGGGAGACCTGGAGGGGAGAAAGCATTTGAAATGTAAATAAATAAATTATTTTTTTAAAAGCAGAAAAGAAGTAGAAAACTCAGCTTGGTTTTATCTGCTTGTTGTTGAGAGAGAGAGAGAGAGAGAGAGGAGAGAGGAGAGAGAGAGAGAGAGAGAGAGGAAGAAGAAGAAGAGGAAGAAGAAGAAGAAGAAGAAGAAGAAGAAGAAGAAGAAGAAGAAGAAGAAGAAGAAGAAGAAGAAGAAGAAGAAGAAGAAGAAGAAGAAGAAGAAGAAAGCTAGGTGGACATGGATGATCTGGGAGGTAGGAGGTTCTGGGAGAAGGATTTGGGGGAAGTGAAACATGATCAAATCATATTGTATAAAATTACTTTTAATAAATAGTTTTTTCAAAAAAAAACAAAAATTCATGGTGGTCTTATTTTCCTTTAGATCTTATTTTTTCAGCTTGTCATTCTCCAACATTCTTGTGACATTTTATGATCGGTCAGATATGCTTCAATCTAGTCCATGGAATTCATTTACAGCCATCTGTTCCTTAGATGTTATTGTTCCTCTCTGATTTTCTTCATTCCTCAAACTGTCTTAAGGCACAGATGTTAGACTCAAAGATCACACGTGAAAAAAAAAAAAAAGGATTTTCCAATATCAACAGCACAGGCAATTTAAAATTTTGAACAATGTTATGCTCCAAGCTTGGGCAATTGCAGATGTTTTCTTGTTCTAGCTTGACCAAACCTTGTGGACATAAATTTCAAAGTCTGTTTCACAGAGTAGCAACAGCAGCAACAGTATACAGCAGCAGCAGCAGCAGCAGCAGCAACAGTATGCAGCAGCAACAGGAGCAGCAACAGGAGGAGCAGCAACAGTATGCAGCAGCAGGAGCAGCAACAATATGCTGCAGCAAGAGGAGCAGCAACAGTATACAGCAACAGCAGCAGCAGGGGCAGCAACAGTATGCAGCAGCAGGAGCAGCAGGGGCAGCAACAGTATGCAGCAGCAGGAGCAGCAACAATATGTAGTAGCAGCAGGAGCAGCAACAGTATACAGCAGCAGCAGGGGCAGCAACAGTATGCAGCAGCAGCAGGGGCAGCAACAGTATGCAGCAGCAGCAGGGGCAGCAACAGTATGCAGCAGCAGCAGCAGCAACAGTATGCAGCAGCAGCAGGAGCAGCAACAATATGCAGCAGCAGCAGGGGCAGCAACAGTATGCAGCAGCAGCAGCAACAGCAGCAGCAGCAACCGTATGAAGCAGCAGCAGCAACCTACAGCAACAACTGTATTTGAGGGACTGTTAGGTTTGAAATGCAAAGATCATCTGGTGATAAGCCATGACCACTAAAGTTTAGTAATTCTTGCCCTGTATTGGCACAGGCAATACTATCTTTGTCACTGTATATGTGAAGGAAGTAGACACAGTTACACTGCAGAGATTGGCTAGGCCATAGAGTTAGTAGGCTAAAATTCATGTTGCAAGTCTATACAAGCTTATTCAAGAGACACCAACTTCAGTAGCATTATTAAACTATCTACTTAATGTCCATTTTTCATTTACCATATCCTACAAAAGTAGAATTAGATGGCAATATTTTACTTTGAGAACAAACAATAGAATCAATATGAATTGATTTAGGTCATGTCATAGAAATAGCCTTTTAGGTGGAAGAAACTAGAGTGTCCAGGGAGAATGTCCTTGGTTCTAATACCATGGGTGGATATGTGAGAAAAGTTAACCAAAGTAAGCATCCCCAGTAGTTGGTGTTCTGACCATGTCAGTGTAACTACATAGAATTACAGATTTCTGGGAGTGGGTTTTAGCAGACACCCACCAACTGCAAATACTCAGAGCAGTTAGGAAGGATGAGCATCTCAATCCCAAAGGAGAGAGATTAGGGACTTCTAGGGGGCATAGCATCTCCCAGAGTGTTATTCTTATTTTCCAACCAACTTGTTTGTACAAGTTCCTCATAGGGACTTAGTGTGATTGAAGCACTTTGGTAGGTTGGCCATAACCAGGCTTTTTGCAACATTGTCAGAATGTGTTTAGCAAGGTAGAAAGACACAGGTAAGAAGTGATGCTGCATAAGTGATTTGGAAGACAATGATAAGGAGAGGGGGAATTAAGCAGTCAAAGGTAAAAACAAATACTGAGTGAGAAACAGACAGCACATGGGATCACAAAGTTCCTGAATATAAGTATCTCAATGTCAAATGCTTCTCTGAAGTATCCAACTGTGCTAATCTTATTGTCACATGAGAAATCATCTGGGCTCATTGGGGTGGAAGTCCCATGCCAACAAGCTACTGTCAGTTAAAAAACTTATTGAAAACAAGTGAACAAACAAACCAATGATCGTCTCCCAGCCTAAGGGAGCAGCTACTATTCACAGAGAATCCTCACTGGAAAATGACCTAATATTTTTACTAGAAACCTCCTTTCAAGAAGGTATAATTAGCCAGTATAAAAAGATGTTCTGACAATATGTATGTATGTATATGTATGTATGTATGTATGTATGTATGTATGCAGATCAGGGCTTTGTACATACTCTACCCTGAGCTACAAACCTGACAAACAATTCCATCTCACTGTTCAATTTTTCCAATGTCTTTGGAGTAAGTTACTCTGGTTTACAAAGGTGTAGAACGGTTTGATTTTCATTTTCTTCCTCTTGTTCTTCCTTGCCAGTTAGGACTAGGGTTATAAACCTAGGAGGAGAATATAAAATATCACCTTGTCTTTTACACTTCAAACTCCTAAATGTGCATTTAGAGAGTGGTTTGGCTACCAATATATTTGTATACTTTTTTTTTTAAATTAAAAAATGGTTTGTGAGACATGTTAATCTAGTAAACAGAACACAAATGTTAATTACCATTTTCTAGTCAAAGCCACTAAACTGCCAGTGAAACAGATTATTGCACTAAAAATGGAAGCAGAAGGAGGAGAACAAGAGTAGAAATGTACTAGCCAGGATGGTAAAAGGGATTCCCCAAGTAAAGGGGCTTGCCACCAAGTGAAATAGCCTAAATTCAATCCTCTGGACACACAAGGTAGAAGAAAAGAGCAAACACTCAGAAGCTGCTCTGACTTCCACATGCATTCCATTGCATGTATTAAGCACATACACATAAATGACTGAATAAATAAATAAGCACAGAAATATATAGTTGCAATATAAATGCACAAATTGGCAAAAAGGTAGTATGCAAAGGGAAGCTGTCCACATAGACCAGAGAAAACGGATGCTCAAGACCATAGTGTGGCAAGCACAGACACACACCTGTCAGATACTTTTCTCATTTCTCTGACAAAATGACTGACAAAGGTACTGTAGGGAAGTGGGGGTTTATTTAACCTCATAGGTTGAGAAGACAGTCTACCCTGGTAGAGAAGCCATGGCAGCAGGAATATGAGGTAGCTGATTACCTTGTGTTTATAGTCACAAAGCAGAATCCACAAAGGGTAGATTTCAGCTTACCTTCTCCTTTTTATTCGCGTAAGAACCCTAACCCATGGAACAATGCTACCCACATTTTGGACTGGCTCTTCCCCTTCAATTAAATACAATCAAGAAACTCTCTCACAGAGATAGTCAGAGTGTATTAAACACACACACACACACACACACACACACACACAAGGTCACAAGGCTCTCTCTCACACACACATGATCTTACCAAAGCAGCCTCAAAAAAAATCAGAAACAGAAATGGGATTTGCCTGGGATGCAAAGTTGCTCTTAAATGAAGAGATTTAGTTTATATTTATAGAAATAATGTGTCTTCCCAGTGAGAAATCATTCCTCACAATTTGAAACTTATGAAGCTATTGCAGCCCCATTGAGCTGCCCCTTTAGAGACATGTTCTTTCATATAAGGCTGGGGGTATGCCCCACATCAATCCTAAATAAGAGTTGTCTCATTCTGTTCTGGAAATGGAGCCTAATTGATGGTAAGTATAAGTGGCTAAACATTAGCAGAAACTTTTTCATCAACCCCAAACTTTAATTATGGTACGTAATTTTCTTTCTCCCAGATTCTAACAAATCTTGCTAGTATAATACTTATCTTCTAGTTGTATTAGAGCAAGCTGTCCTTGAGCTAAATTTGACATTGTATAACTTATTATTTCCTAAGCAAGTTTATTAGCAAATCCTTTATAGCAACAATTTTACTACTTCCAGTTTCTCCTGCATCAACAATAAGTATATGAGCAGACCTTAAGATTAATCTCACATTCATCAGGGCTAGTGAGATGACTCAGTATTTAAGAGCATTTGCTTTGCCAGTCTAACAATCTACACTCAATCCCCACATTCCACAGTAGAGGGAGAGAGCTTATTTTTGAAAATTTTCCTGTGACTTCCATATATGTGCCATGGGATGTGCATACTTGCACTCATAAATACAGAACATTCATAGTTTTATAACAATAACAATAATAATAAATAAATAAAAACTAAAGCAAAATTCTTACATTGGTCTGTGGCAAAGCCTAGAAATTTTACCCTTCTCTAAGTGTGGATATGGTTTGAATGCATGTCCCAAGGTTCACGTTGAAATTTAGTCTTCAGTTTTGAAGCATTAGGTGGGTGGAAACTTAATCTGAGTGATGCCTAGAGGTGTAGCCTTTGGCAGGTGGCTTAGATAAGATAAATTTGTTATGGTGAACTGCCTATTAGTAAGTTCTAGTGGTCTTATAAGAAGATAGAAAGGTCTAAGAAATGATACCCACTCATGCTCTTTCTCTTTCCATGTAAAGCTTTGTGTCTTCTCAGACTCTGCCAACCAAAGACTGATTACTATATATTTGTATGATGTTGTAACTCCAGGACCACAACCCTGAATCAGCTTCTTTTATTAAATTTGTCCTATAATATGGTGTTTTGACAACAGGAAACAAACTAATGTACAATCTGTAGTAAACTCTGTAGTAAACTTAAACTTGAGAAACCATGATGTAAAACATCACACCCCTCTGCAGTAATTTCTCCTTCAAACCTGAAATAGCTTGCACAGAGAATAGAGAAATCATTAAATCCATGGAAAGAAATAATTAATCTTACAAGACACTAAATTTAGGCTTGGCAACTGCACAGTTCACACGGTTATGTAAAATTTGTAATATTAAAGAAAGCTCATCTTTCCAAACTGTAACACGGAGAAGTGGCAAATAGAAAGTTGAGTTTTAAAGTTGACCTGGGCTGGGGTACAGGGGGAGGAGAATCCCCTTCCCAAAGTAGAATCCCTCTCCCAAAAATGAGGGATGGCTCAGCTGAGGTCAACTAAGAAGCAGCTTTCTACAGGAGAGCTTCCCCCCCCCCCATATTCATGCCCAAAAAGCAGGACAGATTTTCAAATACCATCAGTATACTGTCCGCCTCTCTAACAAGAACAGAAGTTAACCTGCTGAACACCACTTTGGATCTTTCTTGTCCTGGTACCAGAGAAAAGGAGATGAACAAACTTTGCTAACTTGCTTCTACCTGCAGATTGTTGCTTTTGCCCCTAGCTGATGTTCCTACAGGTTCAAGATCTCCTGCCTTTGTTTTGCCTTTTGTTTTTTTTTTTTTTTTTTAAAGAATTTACAATTCGTTGAAAGTCCTGGAATTCAAAGCTAGTGGCTCAGAGCTCTTCAAACTTTTAATGTCGTCCTTGGATATATGCTAATGAGCTTCTGCTCCCCCTTTCTTTTGTTAACCTGACCTTGATGTCATGAGTCTATTTCAAATAAAAGTCTAAGAGTTAAAAATGATCTTATAGGTGGAAAGAAGTATCTAAGAGAGCAGAGTCTTCATCTTCCATAGTAGAAAGCCGGTAGGTATTATTGAAAAGAAAACTAACAAGGAGATCACACTTGGAGTGTGATAAGTGTGGATGGAAAGCTGCAGTGTAGCTACTTCAGAAGGCTAAAAGAAGATCAGCTGTTTAAAACTCTGGACATGTCAAATTGCATAGGAATGCTTATGGTAATGTTATATATACCCAAATAATTTTAAATTGCCATCTATGGCCTCTTCCATGGGCTTAGAAAAATGGATGGCTGCTTTTATAGTTTTGCTTTAAAATTAATGAAATAATCTTTACACATGCCAAGGGTACCATACGTTACTACCCATGGAGTGTGTTGTACCGTCTATAACAGTCCTTATAAAAATGAGGACAAAAAATAGGTCTTTAAATTATAGAGACTTTTGGTGATTACAGTTAGGAAAATAAGCCCACTTATATGGGGATGGTAGCTAGGCAGTCCATTTTTCATCCATAATTGAGTACAGTCTGACAGTATTGTCAGTATGTGGCACACAACTGTGTTTGATTAACTTGAAAGATATAATAGTACAATTTCTCTTTGTCCCTAATAGATGACTCAGGTAAAGCAGGTCGATGTGGTAATGCACATAAGCTGTGAATTCATGCTTGCCTATTGTGTAGTCAATCATACCACATGCAGTTTGATTCACATTTAACCTGAATTTCAATGCTCATTCACTGTTTATATTAAA
This sequence comes from Arvicanthis niloticus, assembly GCF_011762505.2. Taxonomy (NCBI): domain Eukaryota; kingdom Metazoa; phylum Chordata; class Mammalia; order Rodentia; family Muridae; genus Arvicanthis; species Arvicanthis niloticus. Next base: position 4,994,186 of record NC_047679.1, read on the forward strand.
CTGTTAGTATCTTCAATCTAAAACAAACACTTTAAAATATTTGATTATCTGAGAATATAATACATTCCATTTTTATCATATTTGCCCCTTTCTCAAATTCTCCCAGATCTTTGTCCAGTTCCCTACAGACCCAACTTCATGCTTGCTCTTTGGTTTTGTATTTTTTTTTTTGTTTTACCCATAGAGTCCAATTTTTGTTGGTCAAATACTCAGTGTGAGCCAGTTCTGGGGTGAAGTAACCAAGGGTCAATCCCTTCCGCACTAGCTACCAAATGCCACTAGAGCCTTGACTAAAATGGGGGCTTCATGCCTACCTCCCCAATTCTTGCTGAGATTTTGTCTGGCTTTAGCCTGTGCATGTCTCACCATCATCATGAGTTCTTATGTGCAATGGGGCACTACTGAGGCTGGAATGCAGTTTTCTTGAAGCTGTCCACCTCTAATTCTTACCCTCCTTGGTTTTTGTTTTCATAAAGATTCCTGAACCTTGGGGAGATGGTTGTGATATGGACATGGAATCTGGGAGAGTTAACAGTATCATACTTCTCCTTGCCACCTTCTAGGCCTCTTTCTCTAGACCCTTACTGCCTCTGCCATGGAGGAGCTATAGGCTCACTGCCTAGATTTTTTGAGATTCTGTTTCCATTCATCCCATACATTGCTTTACGTTAGCATGAAGTTCTCTTACAAAAGTACAAGGCCAAGGAAGCCATCTCTGAATGCTTTTCCTTTGCCAGGTAAGTAGATTCAAAAGTCAAAAGTCAAAAGTCTTTTTCCTGAAAATCTCCATACTTCACTGTATAGTCTCCTACTTTTAATGAATCATATTTCACAATTTGAATATAGTTAACTTGAAGTATCAAAGATTATATAAATCTTGAAAATGCATATCATGTCATATCAGTCTTCAGCATAAGCTATATTTTGAGAGAATCTATGTAAATTATTTAAATTGAATTTTGCATCTTCAAAATACTACTTCTTTTTCATTAGGAGTAGTATATTATGCAAAACAGTTCTTTTCCTCAACAAATTATGAATATATTTTTGAATTTATTAACATGAACGAAGACTGTATGAGTCAGTGAAGCAATTGCATTGCAAGTAATTTTCAAGTTTTTCCCCACATAAATTGTCTTGTGAGTGTCACACTTATAAATAAAGCCATATGAATTGAATCTTGTTGTCCTCATGGGCCACATAGTCTGATATAGAAAGTCAATGTATAAGATACATTGATGCCTAACTATAACAAAAATTGTTGTGGGCCTCAGAAAAGGTAAGTTACAAATTCACAAAGTGATATTTGAGTTAGATCTTCAGGGGAGTATTCATTTCTTAATTCATCATTGATGAACAGAAAGAGTCTTACAAATATGTTTCTTTTTCATTTTTTTTATTGGTTATTTTGTTCATTTACATTTCAAATGTTATCCCCCTTCTCAGGTTCCCCTCTGAAAACCCCCATCCCAACCCCATCTACCCTGCCTCCACAAGGGTGTTCTGCCACCCACCTACTCATTCCTGCCTCATCACCCTGGTATTCCCCAACACTGAGGCATCAAGACTTCATAGAACATATCCCATTGATGATAGACAAGGTCATTCTCTGCTAGTTATACAGCTGAAGCCATGGGTTCCTCAATGTGTATTCTTTAGTTGGTGGTTTAGTCCCTGGGAGTTCTGAGGGGTCTGTCTGGTTGGTTGATATTGTTGTTCTTCCAATGGGGTTGTAAACAACTTCAGCTCCTTCAGTTCTTTCTTTAACTTGTCCATCGAGGACCCCATGCTCAGTCCAATATTTAGCTAGGAGCATCCATCTCTATATTTGTCAGGCTCTGGCAGAGCCTCTCAGGAGATAGCCATATCAGGCTCCTGTCAGCAAGCACTTCTTTGCATCAGCAATAGTGTCTGGGTTTGGTGTCTGCAGATGGAATGCATCCCCAGGTGGGGCAGTCTCTGGATGGCCTTTCCTTCAGTCTCTGCTCCACTCATTGTCCCTGTATTTCCTTTAGATAGGAGCAATTCTGAGCTAAAATTTTGAGAAGGATGAGTGGACCCATCTGTCAACTGGGTGCTGTGCCTTATCTCTGGATTTTATAGGTTCTCTCTCCCCTTTTTTGTGTATTTCAGCTAATGTCATCTATGTTGGGACCTGGAAGCATCTTGCTTTCCTGGAGTCTGGGACTTTCTGTTGGCTACCCCCAGTTCCCCATTGCTATACACCTCTGTGCATTTTCTGACCCTCTGTACATCTCCCCTGTCTCCTCACACACTTGATTCTTCCCCCCTGTTTTCTTCCCCACTCCTTTCTTCCTTTCTATTTTCTCCCACCCTCTACCTTCTGTAATTACTTTGTTCCCCCTTCTAAGTAGGGATGATGCAGCCACACTTTGGTCTACCTTCTTTTTGACCTCCATATGGTCTGTAATTTGTATCATGGGTATTCTGAGATTTTTTTCCTAATATCCACTTATCAGTAAGTACATACTATGTGTGCTCCTTTGTGACACGGTTACATCACTATGTATGATATTTTCTAGTTCCATCTATTTGCTTAGAATTTCATAAAGTCATTGTTTTTAATGGCTGAGTACTACTCCATTGTGTAAATGTATCACCTTTTCTGTATCCATTCTTCTATTGATAGACAAATGGGTTGTTTACACATTTTGGCTGCTATGAACATAGTGGAGCATGTGATTTTGATATATGTTGGAGAATCTTTTAGGTATATACCCAGTATTGGTATATCTGGGTCCTCAGGTAATACTATGTCCAATTTTCTGCGGAACTGCCAGATTGATTTCCAGAGTGGCTGTACCAGCAATGAAAGAGTGTTCCTCTGTCTCCACATCCTCACCAGAATCAACTGACTTTTTTTGACCTTAGCCATTCTGACTGGTTTGAGGTTGAATCACAGGGTCCTTTTGCTTTGCATTTCCTGGGTAACTAAAGATGTTAAACATTACTTTAAGTGCTTCTCAGCCATGTGAAATTCCTCGGTTGACAATTCTTTGTTTACCTCTGTACCCAATTTTTAATAGAGTTATTTGGTTCTCTGGAGTCTAATTTTTTTGAGTTTTTTTTCTATATTTTGGATATTAGCCATCTATCACATGCAGGATTGTTAAAGATCTTTTCCCAATCAGCAAGTTGCCCTTTTGTCCTATTGACAGTGTTCTTTACCCTACAGAAGCTTTGCAATTTTATGAGGTCTCATTTGTCAATTGTTGATCTTAGGGTGTAAGCCATTCGTGATCTGTTCAGGAAAATTTCCCTTGTGCTCATGTGTTTGAAACTCTTCCCCAATTTCTCTTCTATTAGTTTCAGTGTATCTGGTTTTATGTGAAGGTCATTGTTCCACTTGGACTTGAGCTTTGTACTAGGAAATAAGAATGGGTCAATTTGCATTCTTCTACATGCTGACCTCCAGTTGAACCAGCACCATTTGTTGAATATGCTTTTTTTCACTGGATGGTTTTAGCTTCTTTTTTTAAAGATCAACTGACCATAGGTGTCTGGGTTCATTTGTGTTTCTTCAGTTCTATTCCATTGATCTACACACTTGTCTCTGTGCCAACACCATGCGGCTTTTATCACTATTACTCTGTAGTAGAGCTTGAGTTCAGGGGTGACGATTCCCCCAGAACTTCTCTTATTGTTGAAAATAGTTTTCACTATCCTGAGATTTTTTTTTTGTTGTTGTTTGAAATGAATTTGAGAATTACTCTTTCTTTATCTGTGAAGAATTGAGTTGGAATTTTGATAAGGATTGCATTGATCTGTAGATTGCTTTTAATAAGATGGCCATTTTTACTAGATTAATCCTGCCAACCCATGAGCATGGGAGATCTTTCCATCTTCTGAGGTCTTCTTAAATTTCTTTCTTCAGAGACTTGAAGTTCTTGTCATACAGATCTTTCACTTGCTTGGTTAGATTCACACCAAGGTAGTTTATATTATTTGTGACTATTCTGAAGGGTATAGTTTCCCTAATTTCTTTCTTAGCCTGTTTATCTGTTGAGTAGAAGAAGGCTACTGATTTGTTTGAGTTAATTTTATATCCAGCCACTTTGCTGAATTTGCTTGTCAGCTGAAGGAGTTCCTTGCTGAAGGATTTTGGGGTCATTTAAGTATACTAACATATCTTCTGCAAATAGTGATGGTTTGACTTCTTCCTTTCCAATTTTTATCCCTTTAATCTCCTTTTGTTGTCTAATTGCTCTGACTAGGACCTCAAGTACTATATTGATTGATTAGGTAAGGAGAGAGTAAGCAGCCTTGTCTAGTCCCTGATTTTAGTGGGATTGCTTCAAGTTTCTCTCCATTTAGTTTGATGTTGGCTACTGGTTTACTGTATATTGCTTTTACTATGTTTAGGTATGGGCCTTGGATTCCTGGTCTTTCCAGGACTTTTACCATGAAGGGGTGTTGAATTTTGTCAAATGCTTTCTCAGCATCTAGTGAGATGATCCTGTTTTTTTTCCTTTAAATTTGTTTGTATAGTTGATTACATTGATGGATTTACATATATTAAACCATTTCTTCATCCCTGGGATGAAGTCTACTTGATAATTATGAATGATCATTTTGATGTGTACTTGGATTCTGTTTGTGAAAATTTTATTGAGTATTTTTGCATCAATATTCATAAGGTAAATTGGTCTGAAGTACTTTTTCTTTGTTGGGTCTTTGTCTGATTTTGGTATCAGTGTAAATGTGGCTACATAGACCAAATTTGGTAGAGTTTGTATTATTTCTATTTCATGGAATAGTTTGAAGAGTATTGGAATTGGGCCTTCTTTGAAGGTTTGATAGAATTATGTGCTAAAACCATGTGGTCCTAAGCTTCTTTTGGTTGGAAGATTTTAATGATTGCTTCTCTTTCTTTAGGAGTTATGGGACTGTTTAGATGGTTTAGATGATTCTGATTTAACTTTGGTATGTGTTATCTGTCTAGAAAATTATCCATTTCATTTAGATTTTTCAGTTTTGATGAGTATAGGCTTTTGTAGTAGGATCTGATGATTTTTTTTAATTTCCTCTGTTTTTGTTGTTATGTCTCCCTTTTCAGTTCTGATTTTGTTAATTTGCATACTGCCTCTGTGCCCTCTGGTTAATCTGGCTAAGGGCTTATCTATCTTCTTTATTTTCTCATAGAACCAGCTCCTGGTTGTGTCGATTCTTTGTATGGTTCTCTTTGTTTTTACTTGATTGATTTCACCCCTGACTTTGATTATTTTGAGCCTTCTACTCCTCTTGGGTATATTTGCTTCTTTTTGTTCTAGAGCCTTCAGATGTAATGTTAAGCTGCTAATATGTACACTGTCCAAGTTCTTTTTGGAGGCACCCAGTCTTTCTCTTAGAACTTCTTTCATTGTGTTCCTTAAGTTGGGCTATGTTGTGCCATTTTTCATGGAATTCTAAAAAGTCCTTAATTTCTTTATTTCTTCCCTGACCAAGTTATCATTGCAGAGACAGTCATTCAGCTTCCATGTGTATGTGGGGATTTCTGTTGTTTTTGTTGTTATTGAAGACCAGTCTTAGTCCCTGATGATCTTAAAGGATGCAAGGGGTTATTTCAGTCTTCTTGTATCTCTTGAGGATTGTTTTGTGGTCAGTTTTGGAGAAGGTACCATGAGGTGCTGAGAAAAAGGTATATATTTTTTTAGGATAACATGTTCTAAAGATGTCTGTTAAATCCATTTGGTTCATAACTTCTATTAGTTTCACTGTGTCTCTGTTTAGTTTCTATTTCCATGATCTGTCCATTGATGAGAGTGGGGAATTGAAGTATCCCACTATTATTGTGTGAGGTGCAATATGGGCTTTGAACTTTAGCAAAGTTTCTTTTATGAATGTGGGTTCCCTAGCATTTGGGGCATAGATGTTCAGAATTCAGAGAGTTTATTTCAGTAGATTTTTTTCCTTTGATGAGTATGAAATGTCCTTTCTCATATTATTTGATAACTTTTGGTTGAAAGTTGATTTAATTCAATCTTAAAATGGCTACTCCAGCTTGTTTCTTGGGACCATTTGCTTGAAAAATTTTTTTCTGCCTTTTACTCTGAGGTACTTTCTATGTTTATCCCTGAGGTGCGATTTTTGTATTCAGCAAAATTCTGGGTCCTTTTTATATATCCAGTCTGATAGTCTATGTCTTTTTATTGAGGAATTGAGTCTATTGATCCTAAGAGATATTAAAGAAAGGTGATTATTGTTTTCTATTATTTTTGTTGTTAGAAGTGGAGTTAAGTTTATGTGGCCATGTTCTTTTGAGTTTGTTGAAAGAAGATTAATTTTTTTGCTTTTTCTTGGATGTAGTTTCCATCTTTGTGTTGGAGTTTTTAATCTATTATCCTTTGTAGGGCTGGATTTGTAAAAAAAAATTTATTGTTTAAATTTGGTTTTGTCATGGAATATCTTGCTTTCCCCATCTATCATAGTTAAGAGTTTTGCTAGGTACAGTAGCCTAGGCTGGCATTTGTGTTCTCTTAGTGTTGGTATGACATCTGCCCAGGATGTTCTGGCTTTTAAAATCTCTGTTTAGGAGTCTGGTGTAATTCTGATAGGTTTGCCTTTATATGTTACTTGACCTTTTCCCCTTACTGCTTTTAATATTTTTTGTTTTGTGCATTTGTGATTTTGATTATTATGTGATGGGAGGAATTTCTTTTCTGGTCCAATCTATTTGGAGTCCTGTAGGATTCTTGTATGTTTATGGTCATCTTTATTTTAGGTTAGGGAAGTTTTCTTCTATAATTTTTTGAAGATATTTACTGGCCCTTTTAGTTGCAGATCTTCACTCTCCTCTATGCCTATTTATCCTTAGATTTGGCCTTCTCATTGTGTCCTGGATTTCTGGGATATTTTGTGTTAGAAACTTTTTGCATTTCACATTTTCTTTGACTGTTGTGTCAATGTTTTCTGTGGTATCTTCTATGCCTGAGATTCTTGTAAAAATGACTCCTGATCTCTTTTCTAGGTTTTCTATATTCAGGGTAGTCTCCCTTTGTGATTTCTTTATTGTTTCTATTTGCATTTCTAGATCCTGGATGGTTTTGTTCAACTTTTGTTCAGTTTGGTTGTGTTTTCTTGTATTTCTTTAATGGACTTATGTTTTTCTCCTTTATCTGCTTCTACCTGTTTTTCTGTGTTATCCCATATTTCTTTAAAGGAGTTATTTATGTCCTTCTTAAAGTCCTCTATCAACATCATGAGATGTGATTTTAAATCAGAATCTTGCTTTGCAGGTGTGTTGAGGTATTTAGGGCTTATTGTGGTAGGAGAACTGTGTTCTGATGATGCCAAGTAACCTTGGTTTCTGTTGTTTATGTTTGTGCACTTGCCATCTGATTATCTCTTGTGTTAGCTGGTTTTACTTTCTCTGACTGGAGTTTGTTCTCCCAGTGAGCCTGTGAGCCTGTGGTCTTAGGTGTGTCAGCACTCTGGTAAAGCCAGCTTTCTCTATGATCTTAGGTGTGTCAGCATTTCTGTGAGACTTGTGATCTTTTGTGTTTCAGCACTCCTGGGAGACCTGATTTTTCTGGGAGTGACTGCCTTGTGGGCAAGACTGGGGTATGGATAGCTATAGTAGAAGGTCCACCAAAGGGTACAGATGTAAGACTGAAGGATCCTGTTTATGCCACAGTTCTTGGGTCTTGTGTGCTCTGGGTAGGTTCTAATTGTGCCCAGTATTTGGGCAGCAGTGGTTTTCTGACCTCTGGTCTTTGGTGTGTCAGTAATCCTAGGAGAAATACTCTCTCTGTGCAGGACTGTGGTGTGGAGCAGGACAGGGGAGTGGGGAGGGAATTGGGTGTGCTTATCTTTGGCACAGGGTCAGCCCTGATCACAGATGGAAAGTGAAATAATCCTGTCGCCTGGCTGCTCATGGTTCCTGGATCCTGTGGGCTCCAGCCAGTTCCTACTTGTACCTGGTATGTGGGCAGCAGTGGTGGTCTCACCTGTGATCTTTAATGTGTCAACACTTCTGGGAGACCTGCTCTCTCTTGAATATGTTTCTTTTATAAATGTTTTGTTTTTTAAAGTTAGCATACAAAAATGATAAGATCGACTATAGCTTTTCAAAAAAATTAAGATTTGTTTATTTTATTTTTATGAGTCTGGGTGTTTTGTCTACATATATGTATGTGTACCATGTGTGTGCCTGGTGCCCATAGAGAACATAAGAGGGTATCAAATTGCCTGGAATTGAAGTTACTGATGTGCAAAAACCACCATGTGGATTCTGGAAACTGAACCTGGGTCCTCTGCAAGAACGCATGCTCTTAACCACTAAGCCATCTCTACAGTCCCTTAAAACAGCCCCTATTTTATTAGTGTACCATTAGTTCTAATTCATCTTCTGTCCCCTAGAAACATATCTTAAAGAACTGCTCTCATCTCAGAAAATGAAAAGATATCCAGTGTTCATTGATTGGTAAAATTCATACAGTAACAATGGCCATCTTACCAAAGACAACCTACAGATTCAATGCAAGTCCCATCAAACTCCCAACACAATTCTTCAAGGACATGGAAAGAGCAATGCTCAAATTCATCTGGAAAGGCATAAAAACCAGAGTTACGAAAACATTTCTTAACAATAAAAGAACGGCTAAGAAAATCACCATCTCTGACCTCAAGCTTTACTACAGAGCAACAGTGATAAAAACTGAATGATATTAGTACAGAGACGAACACGTTGTTTCAATGGAATAGAATTGAAGACCCAGAATAAAACCACTTTTGGACACTTGATCTTTGAGAAAAACATCAAAATTATACAATGGAAAAAAGAAAGTACCTTCAATAAATGGTGCTGGTCTAACAACCAGTGCTGTCTGCATGTAGAAAAATGAAAATAGACCCATATTTGTCACCTTATAAAAAGCTTAAGTCCAAGTGGATCAAGGATCTCAACATAAAACCACATACACTGAATCTAGTAGAAGAGAAAGTGGGAAAAAGCCTTGAACTCATTGGCACAGGGGAAAATATCCTAAACAGAACTCCAATGGCTCATGCTCTAAGATGAAGAATTGATAAATGGTACCTGGTTAAACTGGAAACCTTCTTTAAGGCAAAAGACATAGTCAATAAAACAAATTGGCAACCTACAGATTGAGAAAATATCTTCACTAACCCCACATCTGGTAGAGGGCTATTATCCAAAATATATAAAGAACTCAAAAAGCTAAATGCCAAAAAACTAAACATCCCAATCAAAAAATGGGGAATAGAACTAAACTGAAAATTCACAATACAGGAATCTTGAATGTCTGAGAAGCACCTAAAGAAATGTTCAAAGTCCTTAGTGATCAGAGAAATGCAAATAAAAATAATGCTGAGATTTTACCTTACACCAATCAGAATGGCTAAGAACAAAAACCTCAGGTGACAGCACATGTTGGTGAGGATGTTGAGAAAGAAGAACACTCCTCCATTGTTGGTGGAATTGCAAACTGGTACAACCAATCTGGAAATCAATCTGGAGGTTCCTCAGAAAATTGGCAAAAGATCTACCTGAAGACCCAAGAACACCAATTTTAGGAATATACCCAAAAGATGCCCTACCATGCCACAGGGGCATGTGTTCCACTATGTTCATAGCATCCTTGTTTGTGATAGCCAGAAGCTGGAAACAACACAGATGTCCCATGACAGAAGAATGGATACAGAAAATGTGGTTCATTTACATAATGGAATACTACTCAGTTATTAAAAATGAGGACATCCTGAATTTTGCAGGCAAATTGATGGAACTAGAAAATATCACCCCGAGTGAGGTAACTCAGACCCAAAAGGACATGCATGGTATATATTTACTAATAAGTAGATATTAGCCAAAAATCAAAAGTATAAAATACCAAAGATACAGTCCATGGAACTCAAAAAGTTCAACAAGCTGAAGGGCCCAAGTGAGGATGCCTCAGCCCCAAATGAGAGGGAGAAGAAAACAACCCCAAGGATGGGGGAAGGGAGGGATCTGGGAGGGAAAAGGAATTGGAGGAGAAGGGAACCTGATCTGGTATTGGATGGGAAAAAGGACTGAAGCCCTGAAGGCCAGCTAAAGAATGGTAACAGGCAACCTCAGGAGGTAGGAGGTGGGGGAATCCTCTAGAATGTACCAGAGACCTGGGAGGTGAGAGACTCTCAGGACTCAAAGGGATGGACCTTAGATAAAACGCTCTACATTGAGGTGAGGTAACTTGTAGAGCCCACCTCCAGCAGAAAGACAGGGCATCAAGTGAGGGATGGGGCTGCCATCCCACAGTCAAATCTCTGACATATAGTTGTTCCTGTCTGAAAGAACTGCAGGGATGAAAATGGAGAGGAATCTGAGAAAAAGGAGGTCCAGCTACAGGCCTAAATTGGGTTTCAGCTCAAGGCCTGATACTATTACTGAGGCTATGGAGCACTCTCAAAAAAGACCTATCATGACTGCCCTCTGGAAGACCCAACAAGCAGCTGAAAAAGTCAGATGCAGATATTTGCATCCAACCAATGGACAGAAGCTGCTGACACCTATGGTTGAATAAGGGAAAAACTGGAAGAAGCTCAGGAGGAGGGCAACCCTGTAGGAGGACCAGCAGTCTCAACTAATCTGGACCCCTGATATCTCTCAAACACTGGACAACCAAAAAGGCAGCATACACCAGCTGATATGAGGCCCCCAATACATATACAGCAGAGGACTACCAGATCTGTGTTCAATCAGAGATGATGCAACTAATCCTCAATACACTGGAGGCTCTAGAGAGTTTACAGCTCAGGTGGGGTGTGTGGGTTTGGGCAACCTCATGGAGACAGGGGATGGATTGGAGGTATGGGATGTGAAATGGTATGAGGGTAGATGGGGAGGAATAAAATATGGAGTGTAAAAAAATACTAATACTAATACTAATACTAATAATTAATAAAAGAACAGACTTGAAAGTAGGTTAAGGACAAGAAGTCGAAGCTTCAGCAAAAAAATCAAATCATATGAAGAGGAGAAGATGGAAGGATCAGGCATCATTTGTGTGGTTAAATGATATAAAATAGTTATAGCAGATGCTTGAGGCAATGAATTATTAACTGAAATGTCAACAGCCAATAGCAGCAGAAGACCAGCACAGTAAGTCTATACCAAAGGTGGGCTAAGATTGACAACTGGAAAAGAGGCCTTTGTGGATAGGAGGGAAAGCATTTTTCATTTCCATGGCTTGAGCCTTTAGGCAAGATCACAATTACTAGAAAGATTGTAAAAGTCAACACTGAATCTCAGTCTTGAAAGCACAGCAGCCAATGCTGCAGTGGAAGACCCCAGGCTTTGGGGCAGATTGTATTGTTTCTGCCTGGGCACTATCATTTGTTCAGTTCAATGTAAAAAAGAATGTGGTGCCTCAATAAACTAAAGTTACAGTCACCATTATCGAGATCTTTATTATTAGTGTAGAGACAGGTAGGTTCAGATGGAAAAAAAGAACAGAATTCTCTTAATTTTTCTTTATTAAACTAATTTCGCTTTAGCACAGAAAATAATCAACTACATCTTCATTAAAAAGTTTATATATATATACATATATATGTAGTTCAACAGATATATATATATATATATATATATATATATATATGTTTGTTCTTTTTATTCTACCTCCTCACTACCACCTCTACCTCTTATTAGTCCCTTTCTTCCTCCTATAGTAATAGTTATTACCTCCTATTTGTCTCTTTCTCCCTCATATAGCAATAGTTACAGGCAGATGAGGGTCACCTGATGTGGGAGCTGAGAACTGAAATTGGTTCCCATGCCAGAGCAATATGCACTCCTGACTGCAGCCATCTTTATAGTCTCATGCATTTTCCTCTACAAGTAATTTTAACAAGAAAGATAAAAACATGAAGACATAACTTTTCTAGTTTGATGTATGTACTCCATGGAAAAAGGTCCTAACATAATAATTCAAATTTAGAGTTTTTTTTTTATTTAAGAAAAGCTTTGAAGAAAATATTTATATGAAAGTAAGATGGGGAAAAGAAGGCAACCAACAGAGGAATATTTATTTTTTCAAATAATTATCTGTTACTGTAAAATGTGATTGCTGTCTATAAAAAAAGATAATTTCAAGCAAGGGAGACTACTCTAGATAACCTAGATGAGTTCTAACCAATTGGCTAAAGACCTTCAAGAAAAAAATGTAGTTTCTCTGTAGGCATAAATTTTTGCAACCTCCTTTTAATAAGAGTTCAATCTCTCCTCTAGCCCACCACCCAGCAGAGGTAATGGAAAAGTTATTGGGCTATAGGGAAGGTGGACCTGTTCAGCAATAGTTCTTTGGGGGTAAGCTCCATCTTCCTTGGCAGCAGTTCAGTCCTGTAGCAAACACCAAATACAATTCAGCCCCTGTAGTCCAGTCCTTTCAGCAAGCAGACACCAGGAGCTGTAGTTCAATCCTGAAGAAAACGCCTTGCTCACCAACTAAGTGCAAGGCTAGGCTGCAGAGGTGGCGAGCTGCCACAGGAACTTCACAAGCAGTTTATGGGCAAGTTTCTCTAAATGGAGGTGTTACCACTTGTTGAGCTATGTAAGGTGAACCAATATATGGTTATTGTTAGGGAAGAATAATGGGGTGAAGCAAAACAAACCAGTATTCAATATTAGTCCCCTACTGTCTGTGGGTCATATTTATACTCCATCATCATATGTCCTTTCACTGGTTTGCTATATCCAAACATCCTTTAACCTGTGTGCTCCAGCAAAACATTTGACAAAACTAACTTTCCAAAGAACTAGAAGTTTCCACTTCATTTCCCTAAAACAAATCTTCGCTTTTTTCTCTTCTCTTTTCTTTTTCTTTTCTTTGAATTTCTTCTCCCAACTCCCTCTATTCCCTTTCTTCCTCTTCCTCCTCCTCCCGAATCCCCCTCCTCCACCACCTTCTCCTCCTCTTCCTTCTTGAGACAGAGTGTTACTTTGTAGCTCTAGTAGGTTTGAAACTGAGGTCTGCCTTCCTCTACCTTCCAAGTGTTGGGAATAAAGGCATGTGAGACAACTCATTTGAAAATATTTTTTTGTGTGAATGAAGTATTGACTCTGTCTGAAAACTTCAGCTTATCATCCTTTATGAACTGGATTGCAGTTTTCATATATTTTCTGTTCCCACAATTGCACAAATGAATTTCTTACAATCTCTTTACTTTCATATGTTTCTCAGACTTATAGGAGGCATGACTAATTCCAGGAACCCATTCCTTTCACCAAATAAAGAAAAACTACTGGGCATTCAGGTTACTTATTAGAAATGGTATAGAATTTGTGTATTTTCCATACTTCAAAAATCATCTCTAGATTGCTTATAATACTTAATATGATATAAAAGGCATACAAATAGTTATGATATTATATTGTAAAATAACATAAAGAAAAACAACTTCATATACCCAATACATACCTCAAAGTCATTTTGCCCTAGGGGTCAGAGCACTGGGATATTATACATCAATTCACAGTGACATCAGTCATCCACTAGTAACTTTATCCAGTGAGTGCTAGTTTCCTGGGACTTTCATTCTTCTGACTATGTGGACATAGAGGGCACCAGAAGCCATAGAGACTGCTCAAACTTTGAAGAGTGAAGAGTTTCCAAGAAGGAACTTCGAAGCATTAATATAAACATGATAAAGAGAAGTGTCAACACTTCCAAATGTCAATACCTTAGCTCCGGATACTTCTCAACATGCCCCATAACTCTCACCTCCTCTCCCAACACTACACATGCTCAAATGATCACATCTTTAAATTTTTCAGAGCATGGGATTTACAATCATCACGGATTACTGGTGTCAGGAGTGAGCAAAATGGACTGGTGATAGGGCTTCTCAATATTTCACACTGATACGAACTGAGAATGCTAGTTCCTATGACAAAAGAAGAATGGAACAGACATTGCCACAGTCAATTACCAAATGCCATCCTATCTGGGAAGAGGTGACCAGCACAATGCCATCTTTTGTTTGTTACTGTATTCTAATATCTTCATCAAAAGTTTTTTGGGTGTAGTAATTAAAAATATGGACTCTGCATCCAGACTGCCTATATTCAAATCCTAGCTAGCCTATTGTCCAGTGATTTGCTATTGGCCAAGCAGCTCGTCAACTCTGAGTATTAGAGGTTCTGTTTGTTTGTTTCCTTTGGTTTTCTATGGAGTGGCTACTGTGAAAGCTAAAATAATTAATATATCCAAGTGTTTAGAAAGATACATGGCTTGGAGTGCAGCATATGAATATGTTTTTAAGAAAAATTTTTATCACTGTCACTATATCACTGACTTATGGCCTTCCAATGAAAGGTCGAACTGGCTTGAGGGGCTATGTTGGGAACAAAATTAATAAGTAGTAAGTGAAATCATATTAAAATTTTTAAAAAGTCACAAATACTGCAATTTCTAATTAAGTCTTGTTAGAATTAAACATATATTCCTCTTGATAGTTCAAAGAATGAGTTCATAGAAATTGAGACAGTGATCTTTGATTCCCTGCTGGCTCTTTATCTTTTTGCCTTTCTTTCATCAAACGATCCACATACATAGTGATTTCTGGGTAGATGATTGTGATGACTAAGGAAACATAAACATTAAGCTCACCCACAATAAAAAATTACAGAGAGGTCTTCACTACTAAGTTTCCCAGCTATGACAGGTCTGCAACTTACTTCTAAGGGTAAAGAATGACTCAGCTACAGAGCCTGAGCTCTTCAGCAGTCTGCTTAGGACCAAATATCAGTTCTACCCCTACTATATGACATATTGAGTGAGTTGATTAGCATTTCCTTATGTTTCACACTCATCTGTTAGAAGAAGGCACTAACAGTTAACCATCATGAATTGCATAAGTCACCAAATGATGACACGTGGCTCAACATTAGCCCGCTACTCATTGTTGTATATAAAGTCTTATTGGAACACAATCACACTCCACTCATTTACTCGCTGGCTTTCAGAGCTCAATAGTGAAACTAAATGATTATATAATCTACTCTTTGTTCCATTACAGAAAACTTTAACAACTTGAATGAATCAATAAGACAAATTATGTAAGTGTGTAATATGGTTTCTGACACATCACAAGTATTTTGTCAGTTACTGAATATGTAAGAGACATTATCTAAGACTTAAAAACATACTTAATATCCATAGGAAATTTGTACCAAAATTGACTTCTGAAATACTTGGAAAGTCAGTTGAGTATCCTAGTATTATCTAATTCATAAATCAGTTTTTGATTTGTCATCTTCCGGTTATGTTCTCATATCTAGTGTCTGTTAGTGAGAAAGTAAATCTGTGGACATTTGCATAGTTGATATTCATGAAGGGAAATGTCCTTTAGCTATTTGGCAACAGAGGAGACAGAGATGCTGAGACTACTGTCAAGAAACATGTTGTGATGCTTAGATTCTGTACCTGAATCATTTTGAGAGAACCACTGATTTTGAATTTGACTTTGTGAAAGGGGTAATATACTTGCCTCTGTTCTCATACTCAAGGAAAAAAACAGAAAGTCAAGTGAAGAGAAAGGAAGCAGACATCTTTCCCCTTATTAGTATGTAGCATGTCATTGTTGCTCTTCTTTGCATATATGATAGCCTTGCAAGAATTAAAAGATGATGGGTCAATACCATATTTCACCACCCAAAGAGGCTTCAAATTCAGGGTAGAGGGTTAAATAATTGAGCACTCCCCATTAGACATTGAAGTGGCATTCTAGAATGGAAACCTCCCAGAACTATTAAGAAAATCAGTCATAACAACTGTGTGCTTTCACATCAATAGTTGTGTAAGATTTTAAGGAGAGTCTTACACATGCATTTGAAATAGGAATAGGAAATGTTCCAAAGTCATATTTATATGATGCATCATTGAAACCTAGAACTCCATTGTATACTCATAATTCAAATATGGCAGTTCAAAGGGACTAGAGGTACTATTGTTCTCCCCACCCCCCAAATTAGAAAAAATAGTTTACTCTTTGATGTACTCTTTGGTAACCCTATTTCTTGAAGAACTTAACAGAACATTTGGTTAATTTTGATCAATCACCTTGTTTCACAAATGGAAAAGCTGAGACTTAAGCAAAGTGACATGCTAAGGCTCACCAGTAAAATAATGGGAGAGCCCAGGACCAGATTCCTTTTTAAAATTCTTGTTGTTCCATAAGAGTACTGGTCCAGGACTTGGTCAAATGAACTCCTCTGCCATGAAGAACTAGTATCAAGCAAACCTGCTTTCAATGTTGTAGGATCTGGGTCAAGAGAGTAAACAAAGACTCACAGTTTGCTTACCTATGTGTGTAACTAGTATAAGACAAGTTAACAAACTAGTCATTCATATATGCATCATTCATCTCTGTTGACAAATATGTTTTCCTTATAGTGTAGAAATCTTAGTTCAGATCAGAATTCTCTCTCTTCTTTAAGAAACATCCTACCCTACAACTCTGACAGTCTTGGAACTCTCTATATAGATCAAACTGATCTCAAACACACAGAGATTTGAATGCCTCTGCCTAGGATTAAGGGCATGCACCATCACTCTAGGCACTTTCAGACCAACTAATGCCACAGTCTCTCCCCACTTGAAGCAGGATGTAGATTGGGGATGACCAGGATAGCACTCTTTATAACTAGAATTCTAATTCTGGAGTTTCTAAAGACCAGAATCTAAACACAATATTAGCATTTGTATTTGTGAACATAATTCATTATCAGAACAAGTGAGAAGCACCTAAAACATTTTTTAAAAATGACTGTTCATGAGCTATATGGCCCAGTGTTTCCTAAATCCACCTTGGCTACCCAATCCCCCTTCTTGCCCACATGGAAGCAGCAATGGCCCAGTCTGACACGTATGAGGTAATCTCAGGGAACATCTATTTTTAGGGAAGCTGAGATATTTGGAACCATGTTGGGATAAATAATATGGAGTCCTGTAGGCTGAATACAATTAAGTTGGACACCAGGTTGAGATTTCTCTAGCTGTCATCTCTACATAATAATCTCAATTCCAAGGCTCTCAGGGACACCTGAGCCTCTTTACTCTCATTCAAATGTAGAAAAGAAAATGAAAACCCTCCATTATATTTGTACTAGGTGACAGCAAAGTCAGGTTTTTTTTTTGTCCTATTTTATAGGCCTTTACTTCATCCACAGAACGCTTCTTTAGGCAGTTCAGTACTTTTCCTTACTTAGCATTATGCTTCTCTCTATGCTTTTAGCCATAGTAGCAGCAAGCCAGTTAATCATGCAAACACATCTTTTGTCCTCATTTCCTCACTAATTCTAGCACACTTTCTTCCTGGCAGCATTTGGAGTGCTTGTACTCCTTAGTTCTGTATGCAAAGTGTGACAGTGTTCAATTGTCATACTGTTTCAAAGTGATTTTGGTTAAAATAAGGGAGACGATTGCATTCACAGAAGAAGAAAATTATGGCTATTAGTACTTCACACTTTCAATTATACATCTTCAAGACTGTATTGATCAACTTAAGAACTTGGATATTCAATACTTATGAAAGTCAACCATCTAGGATAATTTATCATGAAATATATATATATATATATATATGCCTTAAATTTTGTGGGGGGGGGGCACTGCAGAGGGTTTATTATCTAGATGATGTGAGTTAAGCACAAAGAAAGAATGGCAGATGCAGAGTAATTTAGGAAATATAAACAGTGAAAATGTATAAACCATTCTATTATGACCTCATAGTGTTTTGTAATTCATTCAAATCTACAAATGTTTCTTGAGGACTCCTTAAGCGCTTGACACAGATCAATAATATCGTGCTTGACAGCAACTAATCAATGCAAAATTGGCAAACAGCTTGAGAGGAAAATCAATTTATGTTGCTTAACATGGCCAAATTTCTTAGCTGCTAGTTACAAGTTATGCATTTACCTGCATGTGCTTTACTAATCTGCTTACTAATTATGGATCATGTTTAGAATATTGCTGCCACATTTAATGAATATCTTCTGGGGATGAGATAGCTCAGTGGCTGAGAGTGTTTACTGTTCTTTCAGAGGACCTGAATTAAGTTCCCAGCACTCACACAGAGTTGCTCACAACTACCTGTAATTTAAGATCCAGAGGCTGTAATGCCCTCTTCTGTCCTGTACACACATACCTATCTACCCATATCATAGACACTTAAATACAAATAAATCTTTTAAAAATGTCTGTGGGTAGAGAGTCACATGATCTCCATTATATTTGTCTTTAACAAAAAAACATGTTATATTCCTACATTCAGGTAGAGTTTAATATAAACGAAAAAAAAAAAAAACCTATTCATTTAAAGGAAGGAATCCCAGAAGAGAGCAGCTTGAATACAAGTTTTTTTTAATTCCAGCTTTCTAATGGAATGTATTGCCAGCAACTTAAAGTGTGTGTGTGTGTGTGTGTGTGTGTGTGTGTGTGTGTGTGTGTTGGTTTGATTTGGAAAGGCTTTGAAGTGGTGTAGAATTTCCTCTCATGGCCATGTTTCATTTTAGCCTGAGTGGTAAACCATACAACTGAGAACTTTGGATTTTCCAGATAAACTTATAGAAACTGGTTCCAAAGAGAAAATGATCTTCTCTGTAGCATGATTCCAATCACCAGGAAGAAAAAGACTGAAGCAGTGAGGTTTCCACTCTGAGCTCTGTGAGAACACAGTCAGAAGGTTGTAGAAATCACCCCAGCTTCTGGAAAATACTCCCTTCTGTCTTTTTGTCATAGAGTCTCTGAGATACCCTGCTGGTCTCATGGATTCTTGTCACCAGTGAAATGAACTACTGTTATTATTTTCTCTCTTCCAAAGAGCTAGAAAGTGGAAAGTCACTGAAAGCTCACACCTAGAGAACACATATGGCTGGAGTCTTCAGCATCAGTCAATCTAGCTGTGTCATATATAAAACATGTCCTACCTCAATATTTTGAAAAGCCACCACAGCCAGTCACCAACAACTTTACCCAGAAAAGTTCCCAAACTAATTCCTAAACTTGCTAAAGTTACTGGACAGTGACTACAGAGCTCAAATGAGAGAACTTAGTTGTTCACTGAAAGAAGATGCAACATTGGAAGCAAACTTTTAAAAATTTTCATACACACAGTTGTGCAGGGAGTATATTAAGCATGCATATTTCCTGCCCAAGCAGATGAGGTTCTTCAAATAACTAAAATTAAATTAGAAAATATTTCTAAATATTGAGATGGGGCTGGGCATGATGCTACACACCTTGAATCTCCAGTATTCAGGCTACAGAGGCAAATATATCTCTGTGATTTTGAGGACAACCTGGTCTACACAGAAAGTAGTTATGAGTTATGTGGTGAGATACTATCTCAAAAAAAAATAACAGTACAAAATGGAGTATTTAAGAAATGATGACTGATAATGTTAGTATCTTATGCCCAGGTATCACCATGTCCTCTCCATTTTTTTTGCTGTCACATTAATTCCAGGCTGTCATAATTCACTGGTCTGTTTCAGTCACTTCATATGTGTTCATGCTATATCTCTTTATGTTTTTCAAAAACACTGCTTTTTGGTCATGTCACCTCCAAACTCCTAAAACAGTAGTTTCTCATTTTTTCTTAATTTAAAAAGTGAAGTCTTAACTTTTCTTTAAGAAGGCTTTAATCTGGCCAGACTCTATTTACCTATCTTTACTGTGGACCAATTCTGCTTTGATTTTATATCATGTACCCTCTATCATGGTAATTTTCCACTTAAACCTATTTTAGCAAAGTAATCTCCTTTCCCTCTTGCAATGGTTAACCTTTTACCCATTCATTTTGAAGAGAAGTCCTATGTAAAGGTTACTCCCTGGAAGGAAAAAAATCAAGACTCAACTCAGAAGGGGTCAAATTAAACAACTGTAAGTATCTTTCTTGCTTTCTTTTTTCCTAGATTTGAAGAAAGGGTATACATTTCTGGAAGAATACAAAGGTGCTTAACAGAAGGAGCAGGCAGAAATGGCAACACTGAGTAATGTCTGTACATTAATGTCATGGTTCAGGCTATAATGAAAGAGAACTGTGTCAAATAATTATCTCCCAGAATCTTAATTGCACTTACCTAGTCACTAGTACTCCCTAGCATGACTTCATAAACTGACATATAAGATATTTTGTCATGGACAGAAACAAATTTACATTAATGAATTTGCTCTAAGATTTTACAGAGATGCCATGACATTGGGAAACCTCATATTATATTAACAATAAACAATTCTAATGGTACGTTACTGGGCTATGTCTACGTGACAAATGCCTACAAATTCAGTGGCTAAAACAAGCACATGTTTTGATGTTGTGATGATGCTTGCCTTTAATCCTAGTGCTCAGGAAGCAGAGCAGTTAGATCTTTGTGAGTTTGAGGCCAGCTTAGTGTATTTAATGAAAATAAAGACATACATAAAGAAAGAAAACAAAGTGGTGGGTGATGTCTCAACCATGCTAGAGGGAGAAAGACAGAAGGACAGAAATGTGGATAGGGGAAAGTGGGGACACTGGTTCAGAACAAAGGTAGAAAATGAAATTACATATTACCAATTGAAATTCTGGGTAAGTATATACATAATTTAATTGTGTTATAATTTTTAATTTATTTGAAAGCAAGATAGAAACAACAATAACAAAATCCCACTATTTTGGTAGGTTTTATTAATAGCCTCATTTTACAGGTAAGAAAAAGAAGGCTTACAGCAGTTATGGAACTTGTACCAATTCACGAGATTAATAAGTGGTAGGCTTCTGCCAGACATCTGAGTAGGTGTGGAAAGAGGCAGAGGTAGTAATGTCACTCTTCTATTAAATTCATATTTTTCAAACTATGCAATAATGAGCTCAACTCAAAGATAGTGTCCATGGATAGAGAACTCATGCCATCCAGCATGCTTTGCCATGCTTCTAGCCACTTTCCACTGTCCTGCAAACCCAGGAATTGTGGAATGCAGAAGATGGTGCTGTAAAAACTGACACTGGGCACTGTGCATCTGAAGAATGCAGGGGACCAAAGAAAAAACTGAGATGTTGGAAAAAGAAGGCTTGTCTGGCTTTCTGACAGCTTATCTGTGACAGTGGCTATGTGTGAAAAGCACTGAAAACACTGAAGGGAACTCTGGACTGATCTAATAAGATATTTCTTGTTTCTTGGGGAAAACAGGTATGAATAGCTGAAAGAAAAGAGGTGTAGAGCAAAAGAAGCAATAGATTTAATAATGGATAGTTTATCATTTAGAAGGTAAAGATAATCATTTTGTAGTAAAAATGAATATGATCGTTCAATAAATATCTTTTTGCCTCCTCTGTAGAAAATACAAATTATGTGAAAAAAACAAAATATTTAAAACATGTTTTCTCACCTAAAAGTAAATCCTTCAGCTCAAGATATAGCAAGTTGTAAGCTCTGGGTTCCAGATACATTGTTATACAAAAGATCACATAATATAGCTTAGTTTTTCTTATAGTGCCCACATTCAAATCATCAAGTTTGATTTTTTTTCTCAAGTGCCACTCAGTAGATAAAAGAGAGAATATAAAAATTATATGAAAAAACATTAGCTCATAAGATATATGCTATAATTTCCATTCTTGTTTGCACTGGGAGTTTAAAATGGTCCAGGTGTCACATTACCCACAAAGAAACCATAACTATCTAATTTTATGTTCTGTCAAGACTGAATGGCTGCTGTGGTCATTGATTGATGTATGCCATGTGGACTGAATTTGTGTTATTAACTGCATTTACAACATTAATTATGAGACTCAAGACAGATATCAGGTAAATATCTAAGAAGGACTTGCTTTCCAGTGGCTTTGTGAGCTTTGATATTTAGCCTTGTCTCAAGACTTGCAGATTACACAACATGAAGAGATAATAGAATCCTCAGAATACTTGGTTTCATATTATGATCAGATTCAACATAGATTTTCATATAAGATAGCATGCAACATCACAATTAAAGATTCTTCTGTACAAGAGCTTCAAAAATATCTCTGATGATTTTAGGATGAACATGTTGTATGCATATGACTTCCAATCATGTGAAGCACCTATTTCTTCTAGTGCTGCTTTCAAAAAGACTCCACTGCAAGCTCTCTTTTCCAGATCTAGCATATACAATTTTTAAAAGATTAGTTATATATGTATAAATATTTAATTTTAGAATTTATATTTTATATTATGTGTATGAGTGTATTGCTTGCATGTATGTCAGCACTATGTGTGTGCTTGGGCCTGTGGAGATCAAAAGAATAATGATAAAATCATATCTCCTGAGACTATTGTAGACAATTGTGAGCCACCAAGTGGGTGCTGGGAATCAAACTTGGATCCTGTAAAAGAGCAGCAATTGCTCTTAACTGCTAAGCCATCTCTCCATTCCCTATTTATAATTTTATATTACTTAAATGTTTTATTGTTACTGCCATTTGTTTGTTTTGTATTTTGTTTTTGAGGGACAGATGTTTCTCATTATTATTCCATTACTTTTTAAATAATTAATAACCTTTAAGAGTAGTAATGTAGCAGTACTTACACTTAGTGTTCCATCTACTGGAAGTAACCATTCTTAGACTTAAATTCCTTTATTTAAAATTTCTAGACAAGAGTCTGATTTCAGTTCCAAGCACCCACATTAGGTGACTCCAAAACACTGCCAACTCCCATGTACTGGGATTGTTGACATACAGCATCACCCCACAATTAAAACAGAAATTTCAGTCCATAATTGATTGAAGGAATGTAAGTTGTTGGTTGACTGTGCCTAAATGCTGAAACATGTCTACCCCTCTATCAGACACTTCCTTGCTTCTTGCAACACCACTTTTCAAGGCAGAGGAGGATCAAGTGCTTTGGATTCTATGGAAAAAAACAAGCAAAAAAACCAAAAAAAAAACAAACAAAAAATTCCCCTCTCAACTGGACGTCCTAGTCAATTTGGTTTTGTGCTGTATCTCACTTTCAGGAGTCCCCTGGATATATTATTTAATATTCCCCTTCTAATTATTTTTGTGTTAAAATTTCTTCTTGCTGGCAGAACGCCAGTACCAAAATTGCATTCTTTAAAAGAAGTCAATTATATTAACAGAACACTTGAAAAAGAATTAATTGGATCTATTAGCAATTTTTATGAAACAGGAAAGGACAATGTTGACTATTTAAAAAGAAGAGAAATTTAATAATATGGCTTTTTAAAAAAATACATAAAAGTGTTATACAACACCTTTCTACAAATGAGACTAGCATTGTTAAGATGTCTGTGTTTGAGCAGAAATCTTAAAACCTGGAAAATTACAAAGATGTCATTTCCTCTTTGAGAGCTTTGAAGGCTTTTTCATCCATACAATGACGATAAGAGCTATGTCTCGGAGTTGATGTGAAGTGGTTCATGTGGATATTTAAAATTTTGCTTAAAAATATGTTTAGATTTACATATTTTATTCTATATGCCTAAGTGTTTGTCTGCATGTGTGTACTATGCCAGGTGCCTGGTGCCCAGTACCTGTGGAGGTCAGAAAATTTGGTCTGATGATGCTTATAAGCCAGTGTATGGATGCTGAGAGGTAAACCTGGAAGCTTTGAAAGAACAACATGTGCACTTAACC
Source organism: Arvicanthis niloticus (assembly GCF_011762505.2). NCBI lineage: Eukaryota > Metazoa > Chordata > Mammalia > Rodentia > Muridae > Arvicanthis > Arvicanthis niloticus. Next base: position 5,017,826 of record NC_047679.1, read on the forward strand.
ACTGAATTGAGAGGCTAAACCTATTCTTTCTTGAGACCGGGCTTCTATCCAATTAAAAAACAAACAAACAAACAAACAAAAAACCTTGACCTACAACAGAACCCAAGCTGCACCCAAGTACCAGGAAGGACCTTGGCCCATACCCCAGAGTTACTCCCTAGCCACTTCCTAGCAACAATTAATCAAAGATTAGTCAGATTGTTTCAGATGTACTTTGAGACCTTTTGTGGTTTTATATAGTCTGGCTTCAGAGCACCAACCTGTTGGTTATTCTATTAGATGCTTGCTAACTCACCCTCTTTCACTCCCTCACTTGCTCCTGTTTTCCTATAAAAACGTATCCTGCGGGGGCTGGAGAGATGGCTGAGTGGTTAAGAACATTGACTGCTCTCACAGAGGTCATGAGTTCGATTCCCAGCAACCACATGGTGGCTCACAACCATCTGTCATGGGATCTGATGCCCTCTTCTGGTGTGTCTGAAGACAGCGACAGTGTACTCATATACATTAAATAAATAAATAAATCTCTTTAAAAAAACAACTTATCCTGCTGAGGGTTCAAGAATGCTCTTCCTTCCCTTCCCTGTCCTGCTGTGTCAGGGTTGGTTTGGAGGAGAGCCCATACCCTGTCTTGTAATAAAGAGACCCTAATGTATATTGCATCACAGATGGCTCCTTGGTGGTCTTTGGGGATTCATGAACATTTCCTGGCACAAAGAATCATCTCTACTGGCCCAAATTTATTTTAATAGGAATAATATATGTATATAATTCTGCCTTTCTAATATTTCTCACTTGACTTAAATTATATATTCACTGAGATTGAATTTTATTTATTATAATCATATCACATTATATGGGTGAAGAAAATACTACTATTCTGCACATTAGCAAATTGACTGCCAATCTCTTTTGATTGAGTCATGTGCCCTAGTATTTCAGAGTGTGTATGTCCAATAAAACACATCAAACTTGTGAACAAAAAGTTGAGATATACAATCTGCCTGGAGAAAATAGTGAGCAGATAATAGAACACAGAGACTCAGACAGAAATGCAAGAAGCACATTTCATTCCTAATTCTATTATTTAATCTTGTTTAATGCCTAAATATGTCTCCAAGTCTCCATTTGTTAGAGGTGTATAAACAAAATTACCACATATAAAAATCTGTCTCTGTCATCAGTCTACTTCTTTGTCATAATTCAGTAAGCCCATTCCACTTAGCAGCAAAGATATCTATGAATTATATTAACTCTATAATTTTTGTCTTTAAAATATCTCCTGGTTTGCATCCAATGTAGGTTTACTATAATATTTCTTCATACTCTTAACTAGCCATGCTAAAGTAGCATATCTAAGTCAATATTATCTTTTTTAAGACCTAAGACTAGAAATGGGTTTTGTGAGAGAGAGACAATGTTTTATTTTTCCCAAACCCACAGCTCTCAAATTTTTCATAACAATAATGATTTGAAATATGTGTTTCACATATTCTTCAATTAAAACAATACTTGATTTTTAAAATAATTATTTAACCATTTATTTGCCTGTACTACACCTGAACACCATGAGTGTGAAGTATCAGAGGAGGCCAGAAGATGGGGCTGGATACCTTGGGACTGGAGTTACAGGTAGTTGTGAGCTGCCAAGGAGGTTCTAGGAATCAGACATGTGTATTCTGAAAAAGCAACCAGAGCTTTTAACCACTGATCAATGTCTCCAGTGTCTATAAGAATGCTTCAAAAAGCATGTGTCCTAATTCTACTATTAAATTTTATTCAATGTGTACATTTTAGTACCTGCTAGATGCCAAATACATATCTTTTGTAAGTAAATATGCCAAGGCTAGGGCTAATGAAAATCTGTTTTACAGATATGCACACGTAGCTTTCAGTGCTGCAGTCATGAACAAGGCTGAGCTATTTCTTGTACTAATAAAGCTTCTACAATGATTAGGTCATATGCCCTACCCATCCTTCTGGTATTCTGTCTCTCCTCGATGATTGTTCTTTTTTTTTCCATACATGAGTGCCTCTTTCCCCTTTGTAGACATAGAATTTACTATTTGTTTCTACAGCCTCAGAATTTAGAGATATATTCTCACCTCATATATTATTTAAAGTATAATGCCAAATCTACTTCTTCTGCCTGATCTTCAGTATTTTAAAGTTTTTATAAAATGTCAATTTATTTCTCCATTTTGCTCCTCAGATTTGTACCATAGAAATACTAAAAAAGTTACCTCTCATGCAATGAAGTGAGAAGGAGCGATAATGGGAAGTCTGGAGGGAATGAAAATGATTTCATTATTCTCTCCTTCCTACTCAGCTTCCGCTTGTGTTTTCGAAAAGGCATTATTAATAACCTCTTTCTGTATATATTCACTTTCTTTTTGTTCCTGCTCTCATCTTTGATAAAACCTAGTATATTTTCCATTTGTCCCATGCTTACAACTATTTATGTGCAGAAAGACTGACACCATACTGAGATTAATCTGTTTTGATGGGCACTGTGACCCAGTGACTCATTCTGCCTCACGACTGGCTGTTAAAGGAAATTGCAATTGTTCCCTTTTTGAATGAGTCTATAAAGAACTGCCTGTGTATTTCTATACAATTACTGGGATATTTTTCACATGTTAAATTCTTAAATTTGAGCTGGAAATAGTATTTGAGATTGAATTCCCTATCAGTCGATTGCAAGATAACAATGGGCGTGCAAAAGATTTGTCCAAGAAGTACTTCTGAAGTTAAGAATTGGTAGAAACTAGGCAGGGATTGTGAAGGAACAAGTCAGAGCACAAGTGGAAAATTTCAGGCAAAGTCCTATGAAAGAACAGCTGACTGCAAAGAGGAACCTCTGACAAACATATTATTCCTCAAAGGCTGTTTAGGAGCAAGAATTCTGAGTTTTGAGTTTTGTTGTCATTTACTTTTGGGGGGTTTACTTTGCTTTGTTGTTGTTCATTTTTATTTTTGTGTTTGCATTTGTGTTTGTGTTGTTGTTCTTGTTGTTGTTGTTGCTGCTGCTGCTGCTGCTGCTGCTTTTTTTTTCAGATTAGTAACTAAGCAAGGGCACCTCTGGAGAAGGAAATTTCCAGATGAGAGATTGATTTCTGTTTTGGCCTTTACTCTGCCTCAACGCTTTTGGGCTAAGTGTTCTGGTCAAGAGAGAAAGTGGGGCTGCAGGGGCAGGAGACGCAAAGAATGGAGACAAGACAGAGGTTCTGATCAAGTCTCATACCAAGTCTCCTTTATTGAAGGGAATTCTGAGGTATTTATACGCTTTTGCCACGTGCCTTGTAGGTGCGTGGATACCACGTGCCTTGCAGGTGTTGATATGACGTAAGCCTTACAGGTATGGCTAGCGTGGATAGCACGTGTACCGTGCACCTTGCAGGCTTGGATACCACGTGCACCTTACAGGCATATATGGCCTGGATAGCATGTGGACAGCACATGAACCGCATGCCTTGCAGGCGTGGCTACCACGTGTGCCTTACAGGTGGGGGCAATAAACAGCAACACAAAATATGTGGGATATCAGAGTGTGCTTCAGCTGTTGTAGGCTATTGAAAACCAAATCTCTTATCAGGGTATATGGTTCCAGATGGCTGCAAAGATAATCTAGCCGCTTTCTGCTAAAAGTCGGCTCCCAACAGATTTCCAGCAAAATGATATCAGAGCCCAATAAACCTTCATAGTCATCAGAAATGAAAAGATCCTGAAGCTGAGGGAGGGCTACCTTGAATGATAAAACAGATCCAAGAGAACTGACATGACCACGGGCCACTTTAGAAGGCAATGAACAGAAATGAACATTTTTCAAACCCAAGATAAAGACTGCACAATTATCCTGTCTGTTGTTCTCTCTGTCAGAGTTTGTTCAAAAACATTTGCCATGATTACTTTATAATCATAAACCAGTTATCCATAGAAATAAACAGTTACTAGTAAGTAGCTTCATTTGCTGTCATTTTGCTTAATTCTATATGTAGTTAGTACAGAGCAGTAATAAGGATGGTATGGATGCAAGTAAGTTTATTTATTTGATTTCAAAACTTACCATAGAAACCCAAAACCAAGGTTAACATGAAGAGCTATCTGTTTATGACTGCTAGGTTCAAGGGTCATCTGAAATTTGAAAGATTTGGACCTCCAAGCAGTAACTGATATTAAAAACAAAAAGTGACAATAGGTAAATCTCTGAGAGCAAGCTGAGTGCTCAAGCTCCCTTAGCTACATATCACAAACACATTGAAGAATGTAGAGCAAATGGCAGACTAGCATGTCTCAATTGAAATTCACAAGGCCATAATACAGGACTCCTAAAACTACAGTGTAAGTTTCAACACCATTTGTGAATGTTTTACTGGGTTTTGTGGTATTGTTATTCATAACTGATATTGGTCTGATGGTTTTTGGGGTACAAGTCATATTCTTGCTTCTGAAAATAATCTGGAAAGTTTCTTTCCTCTTAATCGGGTGTCTGATTAGAACTATATAATCTGTAAAGATGATGTAATTCTGTTCTGTGAGTCTCTCTGAGCTAGATGGCTAGATGTTTTTATAAGATGTAATTTCTTGAGAACATTTCCTACTTTAATGATGAAGATCAGTCTGTTCAAACTTTTCTTTTCTACCAAGCCATGTTTCAACTATATTTTTCTTTTAAAAAATCCATTTAATCTTACTTTTCAGGCTGCTTTGAAAATGTGTACAAAATGATGCTTACAATTTTCCCTGCGTATCAAAAGTTATTCTTTTGTCATTCCTTATTTGTATGCATTTGATTAAATTTAACTAATAATTTACATCATCTTTGGGTGGCTTTCAAAGATAGAAGATTTTGATTTGTCAATTTAAGCCACTTTTTAATCTTTTATTCACTGCTTTAAAATTCAGTCTTTTTGAAATTTTCAATGGACACGTGAATACCATGTATTTATGGCACAAAGTGAGATCATTCAATATACGTTTGCGTGATTCAATATTGTGTGATGATGACAAGTGTAGGGTGATTAGCATTTCCATAGCTTTAATTTGTGTGTATGTGTGCTCACACATGCTCACATGTGCACATGCTTTTGTTTGTGAGCATGAGTATGCATGCTCATGTGCTTGCACATTTGTGTTGGGATCCTTTCAAATGCTCTCTTCTGTTTCCTTGTAAAGCATATGATTTGTTGTAAAATGCTTTCACTGTACTGTGTTATAAAACACAGTAATCTAGCTGTGTAATTGTTATTTAAATTTTTTCTATGCCCCTGCCCCATTTTGTAGCTTCTAGTGACTATTCTTCCTTCTACGAAAGAATTGTTGTGTGGCTCCCACATGTGAGTAAGAATATCCAATATTCAACTTGATGTGTGTGACTCATTTCAATTAACATATCTCATTCCACAGTGATAAGGCTTTGTGTTGTAATGACTGTATAAAGTCCTTGTATGTGCACACATTGCTGCAATAATCATAGGAATGCAAATATAATATAGTATATTGATTTCATTTGTCTGGGGTATGCACTGGTAATATGTATTTTGCTTTCTTTTGATTTGCCCAGTTATTCTTTTGTTTTGTTTTTCTTTCTTTCTTTTGTTCTTTTTGCAGTGAGAAATGTAATTCATTATTTTCTTTCCTTTATTTTTATTGATGTGAATGTTTGTGGCTATAATTTTTTTCTCAAGAATCTCATGAGATTTGATACGTAGTGCTTTCACTAATACTCTTTTTCCGACATTGCAGAATTTCTTGTGGATTTAATTTTTTAGCCTAGATGTGTTTACTGGGAGAGTTTTTAATTTTATGTAAAAGTGGAAGAGTTGTTTGTTTTGTATATGAATTGTCTTTTAATTTCTAGTGATATCTCACTGTGATCAAATGCTGTATGTACATTATAAAAGAAACTGGTTACAACACAGTTCCTCACATGTGGAATAGAAAATTGTATTATCTATTACCAAAGTCCAGTGATCAATGTGTCTTGAGAGTTGCTGCCTGCTTAGCTGATTTGCTTGTATTTGAATGTGTGTGTCTCATATTGTCTATATTTTTCTAACATCCATATGTAACAGACTTTTACAAATTAAACGTAAGTATTCGTTTTCCTTCTTTCTTTCTATCTTTCTTTCTTTCAATCTTTTTTCTTCCTATTCTACAAATATGGTTATACCTATTTGGTATTTGATATTAACAATTATTCCATCTTCAATTTGAAGCAGTGTCTTTTTCTTTTTCAATCCCTGATGCCTGGATTCTAATTAGGTAGCAGAATTGTAACTCTTCTTTCTGAATGTTTTTCAATTCAACAGTAATTTTAAATATATGACTAAAATTTGTTTTTTCAACAGGAATAAATATTTAAGATTTTAGCAGCAATGAACATAAAAATGTAAATCAGCTATAAAAGTATCAAAACAATTTAAGAATTTATTTTTGATATTGATAATTATACAATACTTTTTGAAAAGTGGGCATTATTCTGTTTGATTCTATGTGAAACTGATATGTTAAATATGTTAAATAAATATGCTAGATTGAGTTAGTGATTGTTGGGATCCCATAGATGCATCTTCCCTTTCACATCTAGAAGATACTCTGTACCCTCTGTTAGGGTCCTCGTACACATATAACCTTTCCTCCCAATTTTATGATGTTCCATGAGCCATATATGCAGGACTGCATAGTAGATGCATCCACTGAGATAAACACCCCACAATCTGTTGTCTTCTGTATTTTGACTAATTGTAGGTTTCAGAAATGTTCTCCTTTTGCTGAACAAAGAAGCTTCTTTAATGGGGGATGAGAATTACACTTATTGCTGGGTATGAGGAGACATATTCAGAATGCAGTTAGAAATAATGCTAGTTTAGGATGGCAGTGGTAAGTTCTCCTTTAAGATCTGTGACCTCATCTGCCACAGGTAGTTGTCTAGGTTTATTGTGCCAGGCATGATTTCTCTTCCGTTGAATGGATCTTAACGCCCTATTCGACAGCTATTTGAGATAAAAGTACTGTTACTGCACTCTTAGGGATATCTTGTCATGCGGTTGTTGTTGTGTTTGTTGTTGTGCTTCATGTACCCTACAGTTGGATAAGACAAGGGACTGCAGCATGGTAATGATGGTACCAGCATGGTCTACAGAGTGAGGTCCAGGATAGCGTGAGCTACACAGAGACACACTATGTAGAAAAACAAAGACACGAACAAATGAAAGAAAGAATGAATGGATGGATGCTGATGGCTACTCTTCCTTGGTAGCTTCCATAGCACTTTTGACTACAATAAGAGCTCATCCTTAGCAGGGAGAATTCCAGGTTAGTTCCAGCTAGAATCCTTCAAGTCCTGTGCCATAAGTGTATGTTGTCTTTAGCAATAGAGTGTATGGTGTGTTAACACCTTCCAGGAAGTGTCAGATAGTAGAGCAGAGACAGTTGTTAAGATGCCTAATAGTGGGTTATGGGCACTGAACGTGTATGAGTGCTTTTAACCACTGAGTCATATTTATGTAATTTTTATTTTTATTATGTTTGTTTTTATTTTTACCCTTTTTGGATATTTTCTTTATTTACATTTCAAATCTTATCCTCTTTCCCAGTTTCCCCTCTAGGAACTCCTTAGCCCAACTAATTCCCCTTGTTTCTATGAGGGTGCTCCCCACCCACCCACTCACTCCCACCTCCCCACCCTTGAATTCTCCCACACTGGGGCATTGAGCCTTCACAGGACCAAAGGCCTCTCCTCTCACTCATGCTCAACAAGGCCATCCTCTGCTACATATGCAGCTGGAGCCATTGGTGACTCCATGTGTACTCTTTGGCTGGTGGTTTAGTCCTTGGGAGATCTGGGGGTTCTGGCTAGTTGATAGTGTTGTTGTTCCTATGGAGTTACAAACCCCTTAAGCTTCTTCAGGACTTTCTCTAACTCCTCCATTGGGGACCCGTGCTCAGTTCAATGGTTGGCTGAGAGCATCTGCCTGTGAATTTGTCAGGCTCTGGCAGAGCCTTTCAGGAAACAGCTATATCAGGCTCCTGTCAGCAAGCACTTCTTGGCATCTGCAATAGTGTCTGGGTTTGGTGTCTATATGGGATGGATCCCCACATACATGGTATGCACTGACTAATAAGTAGATATTAGCCCAAAAGCTCAGAATACCCAAGATAAAATTCACAGACCACATGAAGCTCAAGAAGAAGGAAGACCAAAGTGTGGATGCTTCAGTCCTTCTTAGAAGGGGGAACAAAATACTCACAGGAGGAAATACAGAGACAAAGTGTGGAGCAGAGACAGAAGGAAAGGCCATCCAGAGACTGCCCCACCTGGGGATCCATCCCATATACAGACACGAAACCCATACACTGTTGCAGATGCCAAGAAGTGCTTGCTGACAGGAGCCTGATTGTCACCCTGTTGATTGGTAGTTTTTACATTTTGTTTTGTTTTTTGGTAGCATTTGGGAAATTTGTGTTTTTATTCTCGTGTATACTTTTGTATTTGTATTTTTCATATTAATCCATTTAAAAATAAATTCCATTTTTCTTTCTCTCTCTTTTAGATCAGTGTAACCAGAGGATGTCTGTAACATTAATCTTTTCTATTTAAAAACACATATTTTTCTTTGATAACACTATCTGTTTCGCTTTTCTATTTCATTAACTTTTACTCTTGGGGCTAATATTTCATTTTCTCTGCTCTTCACATGTATCCCATTATTTTTATTAGATGAATGTGCCTTGTGTATTTTCAAATTTTATTATTCCCTATCCAGTGACTTTTAGGCTATATATAACCAATCTGTGTCAAGCATTGGCCATTGCCTTTATTTGATATATGTAAGATGGAAGTCTGGCTCATATACCGGATCAGCATCTCTATTATAATGGCAGACAAGAACAGTTATTTTAGCTTTAAAAAAAAAGTAGACGTATAATGCTTTTAACATTTTTTATTTTAAATTTGAATTAGCTTGGGATATTATTGCAGGATAATAGATGGCTAGCCATATTTATGAAAAAAGATATTTTCCAAAATAAATTACCCCATTTCATTTTGGATATCACCGTCTTCACAATTTCTGTTGTTGAACGGGAATCATTGCAGAAATTATTTCTTGGCAGGTTTTAACAGCAAATCAAAGAGAAAATATGAAGAAGCCATTTAACTAATTCAGGAATATGCAAATCTATAGCTTATAAGTCTGATAGGAAATACTTCTTGCCTATATGTGGTATGACTTGGTTGAATATATTTTCCTGTGACAGTAACTTCAAATCCCCTCATGCTTTGGCCAGTAGAGATTTGAAACAACAGCTACGTCTGAAACACAGGTGCTTGAAATTCCAGGAACTATCATTTCTGATAATAGCACTCAAAACTCCTTCATAACCAAGAAGATAAAAAATTTCTATCTAGAAAGTCTTCTTTCACTCTGATGGGACAGAGCCAAGGCATTTTTGTTTGTTTGTTTCTGAGGCCAGAGGACTTTCATTCTCAAGTGCTTCATCAGTATTTTATAAATAAAGTAAGAATAGTAATACTCTTGTTCAATTTGGACACTGAAGTGCATGTAGTGGGTTCCTTGGCACTCAGGCAACATGAAGGCAGTGTCCTTTCTATATCTAGAACAGTCTGTTTCTTTTTATGGGAAAATAAAAAAGGAAATTCAGTGTTTCTGGTAAGTACATAGGAATTTCATAGGAATGTGTAAGTGTGTGTGTGTGATTGTACAATGCCATATACATTTTATGTATGTTCTCCACAACTAACACATGGATCTTAATGATCATGTCATGACTTGAGATTTAGAAATTATTCTCTTTTCCTTAAAATTACAGAGTTTATTTTGCATCTGTATGTTTTAGTTCAGTAATATACATTGAAACCTGAGGCATTCAGTGAGTATTTAACTAGCTCATCAAATTTCTGGACAACTCTGGAGTCCCTTGTTTTAAAATTACATTTTCTTGAATTTATATTATGTATCTTCCTTAAGCATAGCCTGGGTACTTTAAAAAACAAACAATTATTTTTCATAATGTTTTAGAAAGGAAACTCCAAGATTGAAGTGCCAGCATATTAACTATCTGGCCAGAGCTCACTTCCTGGATTGCAGTCAGTTAACTTCTACTTGGATTTCCCTGAAGTATAGCAACAGAGATAAATCTCTCCTCTCCTCTCCTCTCCTCTCCTCTCCTCTCCTCTCCTCTCCTCTCCTCTTCTCTCCTCTCCTCTCCTCTCCTCTCCTCTCTCTCTCTCTCTCTCTCTCTCTCTCTCTCTCTCTCTCTCTCTCTCTGTATGTGTGTGTGTATGTCTGTATACATGTCTTCTTCACTCAGCCCATCTCTTTTCCTCTCCTTTCTTTGTATTAGGGCACTAATTTCACTGGGAGACACTCATTCTCATGGTTTCATCTTACCCTAATTACTTCACACAATTTCTACCTCTAAATATCACCACACTGAAAGCTATAACTTGAACACATGAGTTTTATAGAAACACAAACACAACAGTGCCTGATATTGATGAAGGCATTTTGCAAAACATTTCCTGTGGCTCTTGGATTTCTGTGAAGAGATGAAAGACCCCAGTACTGTAATTATGAGGTTTCAGGAACAATTAGATTTGGAAAGCAGTTCGTTTTTTCTTTCTTTGTGTAAAGGTAGAATGCAAATTATACCTCAGCAGGGGAGGGTTACATTTCAGAGCTGAACAAAGCAGACACATGATAGTATCTCTAATCAGAAACATAAATCCATACTTGTAAACAGATGCTAAATATAACATGTGATCTCACTCATCTCAGGAAAAGAGTCTGAATATGATATTTTATTCTATTAATTTGAATCTGTAGAAAATGAGTCCTGGAAAGTACATTGAACAAACTTCTAAGTACTATAGAAGAAATGATTACCAGAATGCTAAATCATCCAGTTTGGGGCAGTTTTGTCCTTGGAATAGGAAGCAGCCTTTTATACCTAAGAATTTGGTTTGTGTACTTGCCACCAGGATGGAATCACTAAAATTATATGCACTTCATTTCCTGAAAATTCAAAACCCAGATAAAATAAAATAACTATCCCAATCAAATCACTGGATTACAGAAAATGAGGAAGACTTCTATTTGAGATGTGGGGAAGAACGTGAATGAGCACTAATATTCCTCTACCATATTGCCCTTAGGTGAGTTCCCAGTTCTGGCAATGAGAGGGAATCTGGGTGAGGGCCTGAAGAACCCTGAGATTTAGTACTGAACCCAAGTAACTAGAGATCTACCAGCAGGTAATGTTCGCAAAAAAAAATCAAAAGAGATAAATGGAGAAACGGGGAATTCAGAGCATCGCTCAATTATTCAGCATGCTGCTAATAAGCAGCTGCATGAGAGGAAATGTACCCAGGACTGGAGACGTTCTGTTCAGAAGAATTAAAGACAACACTACCTGATGATGTTCAGAGAGGGCCAAGAATAGAGCCTGTTACTATAAGCCAGACTCAAAAACTTATAATTCATGGAACATTAGGTAAATTACTTAGGATGGTCTCAACATTATAATGAGAAATAATTAGTGTTAGATTGATTACTGCTTTGGAGTTAGATTATACATCATAAATTAAGACCCAAAGGATGAAACTATTTCTGAGTAATACTCATTTCAAGTGCACAAAGAACAATGCCATAACACTTTCCTAAGCTATGGAAAAGGTCTCAACAAATTTCAAAGTTTAAAGTCAGATAAAGTACATCCTATAACCACACAGAATTTAATCAAAAATGAATATCAGTGAAATGTCAGGAATAAGCCAAGATTAAGGGGTTTGTTGTTTTTGAGACATGGTCTCTTTCTGTAGCCCTGATTTTTCTGGAGGTTGGTATATATGTATTCCAATCTAGCCCAGAGATCTGCCCCTCTGCCCCTCTGACTCTCTGCCCCTCTGCTCCTCTGCCCCTCTGCCCTTCTACCTCTGCCTCATTCTGGGAATAAAGTCTTGCTACAGTATATACTCCGAATAAGCTTAAATATTTATAAATGAAATAAACACTTCTCATGGCCTCTGGTTCAAAAGAGATATTAAAAAATTTAAAAGTATATTGAATTGAGTTAAAATGAATACAAAATGTGTATACATTTATCAAGTGATAGCTGGGACTAGACAGGACAGGGAGGACATTCTTAATACTTGATAAACAGAAAAATGCAATTAAATGACTTCCATTTTAAAATACTTTAAGAGCATAAAACTCAACACACACAGAATAAAGGCAATACAAATGTTAGAGAAGTAATTGATGAACCAGTAAATAGAGAAAAGAGGAAATCAATGTAACTGAAGAAAGGTATACTTTTTAAATTCATAAAAGTGATAAATCTGTAGCTGGTAAAATTAAAACAACATTAAAGATATCCACTTTCAATTTCAAGACATAAATTTCCATTATAAGAAACAGGAGAAGTTAATTCCATCCTTACTAAAGAACCTATGGATTTTTATAGAATGACAGAGAAATATTTCAAGGAAGTATATACCTATAATTTGAAACACTTAAAGGAAATTAGCACATTTCTTGAGAGGCAGAAATTAATGAAATACAGTTAAGAAGAAACATATAACATATACAGTAAATATATTTCATGTGTGGTTTAAAAATCTTTACACAATGAAAGCCCAAGGCCAAGACAGGTTTGTAGTGAATTTAGCATTAATTGAACTCTGTAAGTTATTTAAAATAAAGAGAAGCCAGCTGTGAAGGTGAGAGGTGGACTTGGTGGGGTTGGTGGTAATTCTGAGAGAACTTGGCGTAGCAGAATGGAGTGTGGATGTGATAGAAATAGATTGTATGTGGCTATGAAGTTCTCAAAGAAGAAGTGAGAATATGTTTTCAAATACTGTAAGAATAAAGCCAATTATATACAGATTTCTTGAGTACATTTGAGAGTAGGACACACTTTCTAAGTCATGGAGTCCTAACATTACCAAATATTAAATCAGACTGACATTTCTGGAAAAATAAAACCACAACAATCAACAAAAGCAAAATAATATTCTTCATGAACATAACTATTAAATTTTTAGGAAATACAATTTAACACCTATTAAAATTACATTATGAACAACTGAAATATATCTCAAGAATTTGATATTAATTTAATATTTTCAATAAAAAACAGACCACCATATTAACAAGCTAATGAATTAAATATATATAAGCATGCACAGTAAAAGGCATTTGAGAGAATATAATGTATATTCTTTAATTTGTTTAAAGTATTATTTATTTTATGTATGTGAGTGTTTTGCCTGAATGGATGTCTGTTAACCACTCACATGCCTCATACCCAAGGAGCCCTGATACTTTGGAATTGGAGTTATGGATATTTATAAACAAACATGTGGCTGTTAGGAAAGGAACTTGGGTCCTCTACAAGCACAGTGACTGCTTTTAACTGAGCTATCTCTTCAGCTCCTACAAAGCACATTCTTATAATGAGAGTAGAATGTACTGAGAAAGACCCTTCCACCTTAAAGGGGCATCTAAAAAAATCAATAGCTTCAAATCACACTTAATTGTGAAATGAATTCTTTCCTACATCTAACATGAAAAGCATATGTCTTCTTTTACCACATATATTTAAATAGTCATAGAAAACATGATTATATATTTGAATAATGCAGTGCAATCTACTAAAATCTATTATGAGGAGTTAGTGAATTTCACAAGCTTGAAGAATACTTTCTCTCTCTCTCTCTCTCTATATATATATATATATATATATAGAGTATATATATATATATATAGTTGTATATAAATAGTATATGTATATATACATATACTATTTATATACTACTAATGCTGGAATGTGTAAATTAAAATAATATTATATATAATAGAATAACATGTTAAATACTCAGGAATAAAACTGCCAAAAGATGTGTAAGACATGAAAATATACAAAATATTACTGAAATTAAAGACCTAAGCAAAATGTATATAGGTTGTTAAATGAACAGTGATTCATTTTTATTAATATTTCAATTCTCCATTGGTTTAATGATTTAATGTGATGCCTATAATGAATTAAAATCTATATAATCTGTGCATAGGAAATGACAGACAAATCCTGAAATCCATGCAGTCACACAAAAGACATGGAGTAGACAACACAGCTTGGAAGAAGATTGGAAACCTAAGACTACTGCATTTTAAGGGTTGTTGGTTTTTTTAATTAACTTTTTTATTGGATACTTTATTTACATTTTAAATGTTATCCCCTTTCCCCATTTCCCCACAGAAACCCCCTATCCCATGTCACCTCCTCCTGCTTCTTTAAGGATGTGCCCCCACCCACGCACTCACTCCCACCTCCTTGCCTTAGAATTCATCCACACTGGGGCATCCAGCCTTCACTGAACCAAGGACCTCCTCTCCCACCTATGCCCAACAAGGACATCCTCCCCATACATATACAGCTGGAGCCATGGGTCCCTCCCTATGTGCTCTCTGGTGGTTTAGATCCTGGGAGCTCTGGTTGATTGGTATTGTTGCTCTCCCCATGGGGCCACAAACCCCTTCAGCTTCTTTAGTCTTCTCTCTAACTCCTCCATTGGAAACCCCTTGATCAGATCAGCGAACAGCTGTGAGCATCTGCCTCTGTATATTTCAGGCTCTGGCAGACCTCTAAGGAGACAGCTATATCAGGCTCCTGTCAGCATACACTTCCTGGCGTCCACAACAGTGTCTGCCTTTGGTGACTGCACATGGGATGGATACCCAGGTGGGTATCCATCAGTCTCTGGTCTGACAGCTCCAGTAGTTATGAGAATATTGTTTTAGTGTGAAGATAAACAACTAGATCAGTGGAATAAAGGAGTTAATTCAAGAATAGATGCACCTATATACAAATAGTTCATTTAAAAAAAAGCACAACAGTAATCCAGTAAAGACAAGTATTCTTTCTTTAACAGAGACTGCTGGAATAAGGTATGTTATGTAATAACTTCCATCTACAGCTAATGCCACAGTCCAAAACTCATAACATGTGATCACAAACATCAATGGAAAACTTAAAAGCATATAAGTTCTAGAAGAAAACATTGGCTAAGGTAATTGTGATCTTTTGTTAAGCAAAGATTTCTAAATTATGACAACAACTATATTATTAAAATAGAAATAACACGATGAACTTCATTAAAGTTAATGTCTGCTTTTAAAATGACACTGTTAGGTAAATGAAAAGGCATTTAATAAACTAGGAGAAAATATAGTCAAGGCATATATCTAGCAAAGGACTTATCTCCAATATATAGGAAAAACTTCCCCAATGAGAAAATGAGAGTAAACAAGACCAGTGAAAGAAGAATAAGCACAAGGGGATTTGGGGGAGGATGCAACAGCTCTTTCCTGTGCTGTTGTAGGCAATACCATCCAAAGGGTGGAACATCATTATTTGTGAATATGTATCTATTAACTAGAATGTATTATACATTGTACTGGACAGACTTAAAACAGCAAGAATTTTGTGCAATTACAGTGCTCTAGTTGTGAATCATGCTTCAAACAGGCTTACTTACTCCTTTAAGCTATGTGCAATGCACACAAGGATTAAACATGTAAGTGCATATAGTCTAGGTAATGGGAGTTAAGATTCTCAATGTCAGAGAAGTTCCAAATAGACAAAAAGAGAACAATAGAATAAACATAGGCTTAAGCTAGTGAGCAAAACTTTGAAGTGAAATAAGATATTCAAGTAGCTTCACATTTCACCCATAGTATGTATGTCTAACTAATCACATTAATTTATATATTATATACTAATATATATTTATATGAAAATGGTCTACAATTAGTTGTATTTATTAAGTACTGTGGTTGTTTAGAACATATGGCTATATATTATTAGCTATTCCTCCCTCTATGACATCAGATTAATTATAACAGTAGGCTAGATATTGTGACTTGCTTCAAATGGTATAAAAAAGACAAAGCAGTAATATTGCAAAGAAGAAAGACTGCAGGTTGTTTTTTTTATATTAACCAAATGGCCTAGTTAATATTACCAGCAAGGAGTCATATTGCCACCACATATTTCTGGTATGATGTTATGAAAATATGAAAATATCATTTCACACCTATGTCTAGTTTTCCTCAAGTTCCAAATATCAAGTTCATCATGACACATATCAAACAAACTCAAGAAACACACCATGCAATCTATTATTTGTTCTTCTCAAAAACTTCCATGGCCATGAAAATCTGGAAAAGACTGAGAAATAATAATTCTGGATTAAATCTAGAGAAGCAAAATTTTATTAAGCAGAAGAACTGGTGAGATTTTAATAAAGCCAGGATGTAGTTTGGGCAACTACATGTAGTTGGGTACTAGTTTCAGCAATCTCTTAGTTTTGAAAACTTAGTTTTGAGAAGAGCTTATGTAAGATGCTAACATTAGAGATAATTGAATATGTTTTGGAACACTTGGTACTAGCTTCAGAATTCCTCTGCAAATCTAAAATTATTTCCAAGTAAAATGTTTTTTAAAGAAGTGATTCAAGTTTTAAACTTGCAACTTATGAATGAAGAGAAATATATAGCAAAGATGTAAGTGAAAACTTATTTGTTATCATTATTCGTTAGGGAAATGTAAATCAAAGTCACTATGAGACAGCAACGCAAACATAGTAGAAGGTCCAAAAATAGACACAAAACAAAAACAAAACAACCTCAGCATTACTGAGTATTAGTTAGAGTGCTGAGCATCTAGAATTGCATAACTTTGATAGGAATGGGAAAAATGTAGTATCATTTTACAAAATGGTATAACAGATTCTTGGAAAGATGAACTATGCCCACCCGGCTGGAAACAGATCTCAGTGATGGAATCTCTACCTACTGTGTATGAAACATTTCAAGGGAAAGAAACAAGCAATTATAGAAGCAATTGTTCCTCACACCTACAGTATCATCCAGAGAAGAAAAAAATAAAGCATTCATTTATACATAGACTGATACACAAATATTCACAATGGCATCAGTAGTGATGATCAAAGACTAAAGACAGCAGAAATTGCCCAAATGTATGAATAAATAGGTTGTAAAATGTAGAGTTAATTAAATATTGCCTGAAATAAATAAAGAACAAAATACTGATACAAATAAGATATATGATCCTCAAATTTATTATGCTGAGAAAGTAAAAAAAAAAAAAACAAGATGCTTGTTTTATGAGTCCATTCACATAGTACTGAAGAAAATAAAAATTAGTGCAAAGTAACACAACACATCAGTAGTTACTTTGGGAAGAATGATGTTGGATGTAAGGATGCTCTGAAGGTGACAGCAATGTTCACTATCTTGATTGTGGTGGTACTTTTATTTAATATATCTATAAAATTATTTTCTTTAAATATTTCCAGTTCATTACATGACAATTATAGCAAAATAGTTAAGTTGAAATATGTACAACTATTCTTAATTCATATTTTAAAGGTATTTGAATAATGTGTTAGTTTTAGGCAATTAGCACAATTAAGCACATATAATTAAATATAGTAAAAGAATAATAAGATATCCACTCTCAACTTTGACATGCATTAAATATCCTTTGGAGCTTTTTAAAACATATTTTTGAAACATTATATTCTATTGCTATACTTTCTGATTCAGTAGATCTATACTGTATCTGATCACTTGTATTTCTAACACATTCCCAGGTGATGCTATGAGACCTACTGTTTTAAACTTTAGGATTTTTTGAGTCAGATGCATTGAAGTTTGAATCCTGGATACATATTTACTAATTTTATAATCTTATAAAATTTCTGTATGGCTCTTTCTATGTAAATTCTGACCAGGCCTGACCATGCTTTGCTTCTGCCTTCAAAACAAATTAGGTATATTCCTCCAAGTCTAATGGCCATAGACAATTTTTGTGTATTGTTAAGCAAGTAGATTCCGCTTATGTAAAACACTATCTCTAATGGTGGTAATATTTGTGATGCAGAGCCATTGGACAAATTAAATGATTTACCTGATTACCATAACACCATGTGTGTAATGAAAAAATACTAAATAATAGAGTCAGCATTATGTTTTTCTAGCAATCACTCATCTCTCTCTTTCTCTCTGTGTGTGTTTGTGTATGTGTCTATGTATGTATTTCTAAACTCATGTGTGTGTTGGTGTGTATGTGTGTGTGAGTGTGTGTATGAGTGTTGTGAGGTGCTACATGGGCACATGTGTACCATGCATGTGAAGGCCAGAGGGCAATCACTGGTGTCATTTTTAAGACATCCATCTTATTTTTGGGAATAGGATATCTCAGTGGTCTGGGATTGTCTAAATAGCCTAGCCTGGCTGGCCAGTTTGCACCAGAATTTTACTTGTCTCTCTCTCCCCTGATTACTAATACACACTACCAAGTTTGTCTTTGATTATCTAAGTTCTTGGGGCTAAACTCATGCCTTCTGATTGTCAGGCAAGCAATTTACAACTTGAAGATCCCCTGAGTCTTCTGTTTCACTATTTTCCTTGGTTGGTTCACATTTTGCAAAGTGAAGAAAAGTTAAGCAGAAAGAAACTTACATAAAAATAAGATGTATTTATTTTTTATGTGCATGTGTGTTTTGTTTGTCTGTCTGTCTGTCTGTCTGTCTGTCTGTCTGTCTGTCTGTCTGTCTGTATACCATGTACTCATGGTATACATACATGCCTGGTACTCATGGAGGTCAGAAGAGGGCATCAAATCCTCCTTAAATGGAGTTGTACATGATTATGACTCACTACGTAGGAACAGAAAATCAAACCAAGATCCTCTGCAAGTTCAATAAGTGCTCTTAACTGCTGAGTGGTTTTTTCAGCCCCAAGTTCAAAGCATTATTATTAACTACTGCAGGGATAGTTATTTTCTACTTTGGTTATTTCTGTCACAAAAATATAGATGTGTTCTCATGAGCAAGTCACTTTTGCTCCCTCATGCTCTCTCTGCTTCAAAAAACTGCCAGCAATCTGAAAGCTTGTATTTACACAGTTAATGGGCAGTTGACCCTCTCTCTTCTCAAAGTTCATAATTTTGAATTGACCTACTCACTAAAATGTATTTATAACCCATCAAACAATACTTATGGTGATTTCAGGAACATTTATGAACATGGAATTGTGAGCAATTAGAGATGCTAAGTTCACATTCTAGTTGAGATCAAACAAGATGACTGCTTTTTTTGTTTCAGCTTTTAGAGTAAAAAAGTCACCTTTTTGTGGTTTATATAATGGCATGATTTTTGAATTTTTTCTGCTTTTCATGGGCGATTTTCCTATTCAAAGTAGACTCAGAGCATAGGACTGAAGTGCCATCTAGCATTTTTGAACATATGAAGTCTGCTGTGCTTACAGAGAAAATTTCTGTTAAGTAATATTCTATCAGGCTTGATTTACAATGGCACTGGCCATGTGCTCAATGTTAAGGAACCATTAAACAAAGCACATATAATACAAGGTTACATATTAATACTGTCACTAGAGACCTGAAGGAAGCTACTCCTATATTTCTCTTAAGTAGTGGTTCAGTATTCATTAATTCAAAGTTCATGGTATAGACCATTATTATCCTGAATAATGGGAATCAATTATATATAGCAATATATAACTTACTCAGTTGAGCCCAGAATAAGACTAAAATAAAGATCTGGCAAGCATCCAACATTGAGAAACATTGCAAGTAGCATCTTGGGAAGGGGTCGATCTGCCCTCCAGAAACCTTGGGGATAGCAAAGGATATCTATTTTGTTGACAAATATTTAAGTCTAAGTAGAGCTCTGGTCCTCATATTTATTTTTTGTCTTCCTCTAGAGAGGAAAAGCAGTATGTATGGTAGAAGCATTTGTTTTCCCACCTGTCTCTATGGAGGCAAAAATAGAGACTACCACATTTAGTGCACAATGCTGTTGGTTAAAGTCAGTCACTGTGCATGTATGTCACAAGAAACAAGAGGAGAACATAAAATATTCAGAGAATCCTCCCAAGTGCTGTGCTTGTGAGACAGCAATGATATTTGTTAATGCAGCTTCTGCTAACATGTTCTCTCAACATTATAGAGAAATCTTAGCCATAGTGACATATACTCTTAGGTCAGTCTTTGATTTTTTTACTTGCTACCGTGTCATAGGATGGAAATTGTTTTATTCTGTTTCCTTCTGTCACAACCTAATAATTGATATTTATTGTCTTAGGAAAAATAAAGATATATTTTACTTATTGGTTCTAGAGGCAAGAAGTCCAATGTTGGATGGCCACATCAGACTAAGCCTTTATGCCACATTGTAACATAATAGAGAAGCAATGTGAAATCCGGTGCATATAGAAGAGAGAAAAGAAAACAGAGAGCCTTGCTTTGAAACAACTTGTTCTTCTAGTAACTACTCCAGTCTCAAGATAATTAACACTGTTCCATGAGAAACACATTTTGTCAATCATCTGTGAAGGCCCCAAAGCCTAACAGTACCATGGTGACATCAAATTCGAATATAGATTTTTGAAGGGATTAACAACAGAAAATGTCACATTAAAATACTTAGCACAAAGCGAGAGAAGTTAAGGTCACAAAGTCATGCTTAAAGTATGGAAAGAGAAGAATTTGTTTCAGAGAAAATGGCAGAAATAATCTAGATGTTTTTAATATTCAACACAAAGTCCTGACTTTCAGTATTATAATGAACATTGTATTTTTTTTAAACAGCATAGAAAAAATGTTTGACATTTCGAGCTGCATCTAAATAGCACACAACCTTTCACGATACTCTCTTAAGAAAATACAATTTTTCAAACTTGAGCTTGAAACTTGTTTAATTGTACAGTTTGTCTGGACCATGACTTCAGGAGAGTTAAAAGGTCTGTAGAAGTTTTGGAGAATGTCGAGTTGCCCACATCAGAAACTTACCCTTACCAAGTCAGGTAATCAGTGTTATTTTGACAGCTTTGGACCTTAGATAAAAGACAAAAAAAGAATGCCAGCAAACGTTGCCTTTTATACTTTAGATAACTAAATTACTTGAAGAAGGCAGTTGATTGCTTTGAGTCAGAGAATACTTTGTATACTTAGGATGCATGCCTGGGTTCTGGAAAAGAAATCAACAGTTGCTGAAGCATCATATGGTGGACTAGGCTTTCTAACCTTCTCCTAGAGAATTTGTGCACTGCTAGGAGGAATTATATATGCGTGAATTGGATAAAGTAAGTCCTCAATTAAAGTGGTTGTAAGATGAATGTAAGATGTGTGGGTGCATCTCTCTCCTCTCTCTATCTCTTTGTCTGTTTCTCTGTCTCTCTGTCTCCTCTCTCTCTCTCTCTCTCTCTCTCTCTCTCTCTCTCTCTCTCTCTCTCTCTGTGTGTGTGTGTGTGTGTGTGTGTGTGTGTGTGTGTGTTGATTTAGAGAACACAGAACAGCAAAGTGCTCAGTGCCACTAGATCCTTACTGCACCATGAGATCCTTAAAGCCCTGGTTGAATTAGAAAGACATGATATCATCAAATAGGTGAATAGTAATTGACTAGTACTTATAGACCTCTTTGGAGTCACCTTGATAAAAGCAGGAAATTGGGAAAAGGATGACTAGAGTTTCAAGCAAATCTTCCCAGACATTATCTGATTTAGTAGATATTTTCATTATCCTCATTCTTCCAATCCATAGCTTCCCAGATATGAATGTTGTCCCTTGAAGAAACACAAGTTACTCACACGAAAGACTGCCAAAATTACTAAGGTTTAATAATGGAAAATTAAACATGGCAAGTGTATGTGAAGAGTGATAAATTTCTATGGTTTCGGTGGAAGTAAATGCTTTTAATTTTTCTTCACTACTGGAGAAGGAACCCAGGGTATTATGCTTTACAGGGCAAACATTCTATCAGTGAGCCACACTGCCAGATCCAACATAAAATTTAATGCATAAAATAATTTTTAAAAACAACAAAAGATGATTAATTCAGTAAGCAGCAATTCAATACCTACATTATGCCTACATGCTGCTAATACTATTCAAGAAGACAGAAATATCAGAGCAGCTGGAGAGATAGCTCAGTGGTTAATACCAAGGCTGCTCTTCCATGGGACCTGGCTTCAATCCCCAGAACCCACATAATAATTCATAACCATCTGAAATGCCAATTCCAGGGGATCAGATTCTCTCTCTGGTCTCCATAGGCAGCAAACACACATGTGATACATAGACTTGCATGCAGAGAAAATGCCCAATATATATTAATAAAGTTAATAAAAATGAACTATCAGTGCGAAGAAAGAATAGTTACGTTGTGTATAAATTTCTGCTTGCATATAGCAGGGGTTTAAGCACAGGTGCATGGATGAAAGAATAAGAAATGGAAATAATTAGCAGCAAGATGGCATGTTGAAAAAAGGAGAACATTGGCTTTTGTAGTCAGTCAGTACTTTGGGTTGATTATATATATTTTTTTTCAAAATTAGAAAAGCACATTAAAGGAAATAATTTGCTCCATTTTCAAAGTAAAGCTATTGCTACCTGAGAGGACAGTGATATAACGGAGAGTCTGTGCTTCTCCTAGTTTTCTATGTGGTTTCCCAATACTGCTATGGGGTCTTAGAAAGAAATTATTTTCATAATATACAAACAAAGTGAAAAAGTCCCTATCTATGCACTCTTTGTTCTTCTTGGTTCCAGGGCTTACACTCAGAGAGAATACCAGCATGTGCTTAAAAGCTACAGCCTGCCTATCATTAAATATTCAAAGCTTTTTCTTTAAGAGCCTTGTGGTTCTTTAGCACACTAAGACTTCTTAGCTAAGGTTAATTTTGATAGGGGATGCAGTTGTATGGGTTATTTGTTATAAGTGCAAAATAAAAATATCCTCATATTGTGACACAAACAGAGAAAATCATCTTAGTGAATCCTAACAGCAGTACACTATGGTCATTGGGAGATAATCAGGGAGAATTGGCATTTTTCCTCTTCTCCCTCCTCCACCTCACTATAGCACATTAATAGGTCTGCTTCCAATCTGTGATATTGAATTCAGCAAATGAAAACAATATATTCTCTTTGGAATCTCTTCTCCCTTCTGAGATGAAGACAAAAGGAATGAACTTCCAGGTTTTCAAGTACAACTCTTAATTATTTGACTTAATTATTGACTTAATTAATAATGTGTTGAACATACAGTAGAGTGTGACTTTTCTCTTTAGTCTCCCTAATTGTCCCTCATTTAAAGAAAGAGGGCTCAAAGGAAGAAATGTGAATTTCCTTGAGAAGGGGAAATAGATTTTGCCAATGGACTGAGAGTGAGAACAGGGAGTTGAAGGATGGAGGGATGGAGGAAGAGCCTATATGGAGAGAATATTGGAGTTGGACAACATTGGGGGTTGATGTGAAAATCTAGTGCAGTAGACAATCCGAGGATTCTATGAGGGTGATCTTAGTGAGGACTTCTTATAATGAAGGCTATGGAGCCTGAACTGGCCATCTTCTATAACCAGGCAAGGCATCCAGTGATGGGACTTGGACACCAACCCAGCCAGAAAACATACCTACCCACCTGCAAGATGTGCTCAGGCAATAGTGATGCAGAATTCATGGGAGTGGCCAACCAATTTTTGATATAATTTGAGGCCCACTGTATGAGAGGGAACCCATCTCCAACTGCCTGGATAACCAGGAACTGGAGGTTTGATAGGTCTGAGACCTATGATAGAAAAAGTTAATAAAATTATTTCTAATGATATTCTGTTATACTCATAGATCAGTACATAACCTAATCACCATCAGAGGCTCCATTCAGCAACTGATGAGAGCAGATGCAGAGACTCACAGCCAAACATTAGGCGGAGGGATTCCAAATTGGAGATGCTTACATAATCCCTCCCCTCAGAGCTTAGGGAACCCCATTGAAGATGTAAAGGAAGAAGTGTAGGAGCCAGAGTAGTTGAGGACACCAGGAAAATACAGCCCCAAAACATGAACTAAGAAAAGGCTTGTAGAGGCTCACAAAAACTGAAGCAGCAGTCAGTCTTTGTTAGGTCCCATGCTATGATTGTTGGTTTGGTGTTTTGGTGGGACCAACAGTGGGAGCGGGAATGTCTCTGACTCTTTTGCTTGATCTTAGGACCCTTTCCTTCTACTAGATTGTCTTTCCCAACCTTGATATGAAGGTTTGTGCTTAGTCTTATTGCATCTTTTTATACCATGTTCAGTGGATATTCCTAGGAGCCCTGACCTTTTCTGAAGGGAAACAGAAGAGGAGTAAATCTGGGGGAGGAAGATGGTGAGGGGAGGACTAAGAAGGGGGCAGGAAGGGGATATAATATATGAGATATGAAGGATATATATGGGGGAAATATATGATGAGAATATATAAAGGAAAAATAATAAGTGAATAAATAAATCAATAATCTTTCATCAACAAAATGTGAATAGATATGCTTATCTCATACCATAGGGTTCAAGATTGACAGGGATTTCAAGAATGCTTTGGTATTAATGAAGGCCATTTGGATGAATAGTCTTCCTTTTTCCATTGAAATATAACTATCTGGGCCTGGAGAAATGAGTTATCAGTTAAGAGCACTTGTTACTCTTGCAGTAGACCTGGCCTCTACATAGTGACCATCCATATATCCAGCTCCAGGGAATCCAATGTATTCTTTTTTTTTTTTTTTTGGTTTTTTTTTCGGGACAGGGTTTCTCTGTGTAGCCCTGGCTGTCCTGGCACTCACTCTGTAGACCAGGCTGGCCTCGAACTCAGAAATCCGCCTGCCTCTGCCTCCCAAGTGCTGGGATTAAAGGCGTGCGCCACCACGCCCGGTGCAATGTATTCTTTTGACCTCCATGGGCATGAGGTATGCAAAAAGTACACATACATGTAAACTAAAACACTCATATATACAATATAAAATAAATAAATCTTAAAAACTATATTTCTCCAATTCAAAGTATACATGTTCCCAGGTTCCTCATCCATTCCATTTTGATTTTAATTCCCACAGGAGTAACTAGCATTCATAAAATTCTTTAGATGTGTAAATGAAGCAAAGGGACTAAATGGTGTGTTCATACTTAAGCAACCAGTAGGAGCAAAGCGGATGCATAGAAGGCCTCTGCTCATCAGTTTGATAAAGAAAAACATTTTCTCATTAAAGTAAAAATGTTTTAGCTCTTTTCAGATATAACAAAACTGGTGGTGGTTATAGTTTTAGATTCTTTTCTGAACATACTTTAATAAATGATTCTTAAATGCTTTACGCTCCTTTCTAGCCCACCATCCACCAGAGGTGGTGGAAAAGAAAGGTTATTAGGATACAGGGAAACTGGATCTGTTTAGAAATAGTTCTTTGGGGGCTATTCCAGTCTGTGCTTTCAGGATATCAGTGTTCAGTCTACTAGCAAACCACCAAACACAAATCAACAGGTATAGTCCAGTACATTTGGTAGGTACCACACACGAATCAGTAGATGTAGCTTGATCTACAATAAATTGTGAAGTTCTGCTTGATCAGCCTGAATCTGCAGAACCTGCAAAAAGCCACAGGAATATCAAGTTCCTTGGCAAGTTACTCTCTATGAAGTCATAGCAAGCAGAAGATCAGCAACTCGGTGCAAGGCGAACCAGTGCCAGAGTGTTGTTAGCAGAGACTAGTGAAGCAGTGCTAGAGGAAGCAAAATGTATGAGCCCTGTCTCATAGTCTGTGGTCATATTTATATTCTTTTTAGACATCAAGTGTCCTTTCACATGTCTGCTTCAACAAAATATGCTTAGGTCTGTATCTGCTTCAGCAAAACATTCTTTCATATGTCTGCTTCAGCAAAATATGCTTAGGTCTGTTTCTGCTTCAGCAAAACACTCTTTCATATGTCTGCTTTAGCAAAGCATCCTTTTACCTGTCAGCTCCAATAAAGCATCATTATAACCTAGATGAGTCTCAAAAAAAAAAAAAAAAAAAAACCAGAAATTCCTACTTCAGGTGGTGGTAGTGAGTAAATTAGAAACTCAAATTTAGGAAAGGAAATAAAATCTTTGTGAAGATTTTAAAACTTATCTTTAATTGAAGAAATATATTTGAATTGTTCTCCCATTCCCAAATACCATGTAAACAAACAGGATATTAGTATAATCAGTCAGTCATGCAATCAATTCCTTATTTTTGTTTTGTTTGTTTGTTTGTTTTGGGATTGTTTTGTTTTGGTTTGATTTTTGTTTTGTTTTTCAAGATAGGTTTTATTCAGTATAGACTTGGCTGTCCTGTAACTCACTTTGTAGACAAGAAAAACATCAAACTTAGATCCTACTGCCTCAGCTTCCTGAATGTTGGGATCAAAGGCATAAGCCACCATGCCCAGCTATACAAACAATTCTTAATCAATAAATTGTGAACATGCCATTTCTCAATTTTCTCTTTTCCCATACTTGTCCTCCAATTCTTATACAATCTCTCAAATTCTTCTTTTGGACATATTAAAATTATCTCAAAGTTTTTCTTAGAAGCCATATAGTAATACATACCTATGATCCTAGCATAATATAGGTGAAAGCAGGGGGATTGATGCATGTTTTGGACTACTTTGGGCTACTTAGTGAATCCAAAGCCACCATGAGCTACATAGTAAGACACTGACTCAAAACATTTCTTTAAGTTCATCAATAACTTTTAACTTCTTAGCATCCATAAAATTATTTTCATCTGTCTACTACTCTTGAAAATTTATTTAAATTAAACACAGAGGTAATGGACAACGTAAAGGCTGCCAGTGCTGAAACAATCTACGTATTTATAGTCAATTTTCTTCCAGAACAATCTTGTCCATTTAGATTTTGATTTCTATTAACATTCACCAATCAAAGGAAATAAGGTTTCTATTTTTACTTTTGAGACTATAATCACAACAATTCCTCCTTTTAAGTCCAAGAGTATGCCCCTCCACACTCTTGTTCCAATTCCTGGCTACTGCTTTCACTAATTTTACAGTAAATAGTCCATTCAAAGATTGAAGGAGAAACAGTGATCTGTACTATATCGCAATGTTAAAGGTTAAGAAAGTGTTCAATAGGTGAGTGGCCCGTGGAACTTCCCCATTCTCGGGATCTTAGATTTAGTTACACCCCACAGTTGTCCTCTCTCAGTTCTGTATCTCCCCAACTCTGCTGGACTCCAAATACTCAGGTGCAGACCACATCATTCAGAAAAACAGATAAGTGACCTACCTGGCAGCTGAAATCTTCCTAGATTCAGTTCCCAAAGATCCATTTCACTGCCCTACCCTGTCCTGTTCCACCACCAACTCCTACTGGTGCTCTGTCCCCAGACCTAACTTTGGCAAACTTCTACTGCCTTGAAGCAGGTCACACCAATCAGAAAATCAGAAAAACTGGTTCACGCCATTACAGTTTATAGAACGGTTACAGAATGAGAGAGAGAGAGGGAGGAGAGGGAGAGGGAGAGGGAGAGGGAGAGGGAGAGGGAGAGGGAGAGGGAGAGGGAGAGGGAGAGGGAGAGGGAGAGGGAGAGGGAGAGGGAGAGGGAGAGGGAGAGGGAGAGGGAGAGGGAGAGGGAGAGGGAGAGAATCAGCAAACTAAATCAGAGACTCAAGCAGAGGTCATACCAACCACCAGAATCTAAGCCACAAAGGCCAGAAGATAAACACAAAACATAAACCAAGGAACAAAGCATCAATCCAACAAAGGCAAGCTCTGCAAATAGTTTCTAGACCTATAATCATCCCAAAACCAGATGCTTAAGCACCAGTGTAAGAAAACAATTAACAATAGCCAGGGCAATATGGTTCTTCGAGAGCCCAACTATCCTACTATAGAGTAATCCCTGGATGTTTCAATGGAGCTGAAGCACAAGAAAATGACCTTAAAATCAACTTTATGAAGATGATAGAGGTCCTTAAAGAGTAAATGAATAATAAAGAAATTGAGGGAAACATAAAAATTGAAAGAAATTAACGAATCTCTTAAAGAATGCCAAGAAAACCAAGAAAAATGCAAACAAACAGGTTTTTAAGCTAATGAGCCATATAAGCAAGCTAATGTAGCTATTGTAATAGCTAACAAAATAGACTACAAACAAAAATTAATTAAACAAATGGAGAAGGACATTTTATACACATCAAAGAAAATCCACCATTTCAATTCCTAACATCAATGTTCCAAGCACAAGGGCACCCAGATTGGTAAAAGAAACATTTCTAAAGCTTAAACCACAGGTAACTCATACATTCATAGTGAGAAAATTCAATACCTCACTCTCATCAATGGATAAGTCATCCAGACAAAAACTAAATAGAAAAATAATGGAGCTAATAAATGATGTGAATCAAATGGACATAATAAACATCTATCAAATATTTCACCCAAATATAAACAATGATACCTTGTTTTCAATGCCACATGGACTATTCTCCAAAGTTGACCACATATTCTTTCATAAGCCTTAACAGGTACAAGACAATTGAAATAATCCCTTGTACCTTATCAGGCCACCATGGATTAAAGCTGGATTTAAAAAATCAGAAAGCCTACAAACTCATGGAAATGGAACAACTCTCTACTCAATGATCACTGGGTCAAGGGAAAAATGAAGAAAGAAAGACTTTCTGGCATTCAAAAAATGAAGACACAGCACACCCAAACTTATAAGATACAATGAAAGCAGTAATAAGAGGAAAGTTCATAGCACTAAGTGACTTTATAAAGAAATTGCAGAAATCTCATACTAGCATCTTAACAACACACATGAAAATTCTAGAACAAAAAGAAGCCAACATATGCATGATGAGTAGAGAGCAGGATATGATCAAACTGAGGGCAAAAATCAATAAAATAGAAATGAAGAGAATAATAGAAAGAACCAGTGAAACATAGTGTTGGTTCTTTGAGAAGGTCAACAAGATAGGCAAACCCTTACCTAAACTAACTAAAAGACACAGAGAGAATATTGGAATTAATAGACTGAGAAATGAAAGAGGGTACATAGGAAGAAACATTGAGGAAATTCAAAGAATCATTAGGTCATACATCAAAAGGCATGCATTCTATAAAATTGGAAAATCTAAAAAAATTTTCTCAATAGGTACCACATCACAAAGTGTATTAAGATCAGATGAACAATTTAAACAAATGAGAATATAGAATATAGAATATAGAATATAGAATATAGAATATAGAATATAGAATATAGAATATAGAATATAGAATATAGAATATAGAATATAGAATATAGAATCATTCATCAAAAGTCTACCAACCAAACAAAAAAAGGGGGACAAGGAACAGATTTTTTTAGAGTAGACTTTGACCAAATTCTCAAAAAAGAGCTATTGCCAAAGCTTCTCAAATTATTCCACAAAATAGAAACAGAATGATCATTGCCAAATTCATGTGATAAATTCACAATCACTCTGATACACAAACCACAGGAAGACTTAAGATAGAAAGAAATTCATCAATTTTCTTTCATGAACATTGATGTAAAACTACTCAACAAAATACTCAATAAAACAAATTCAAGAACACACAAAAAGGATCACCCACCATGATCAAGTAAGCTTCATCCCAAGGATGTAGGGAAGATTCAGTATATGAAAATCTGTCAAAGTAATCTACCATATAAACAAACTGAAAGAAAAGAAAACATAAGATTATATCAGTAGACACTGAAAAGCCTTTCCAACATCTCTTCATGATAAAAGTCTTGACTGGATCCAAGTGATTCAAGTGATATAAAGTGGCTGGATAAAAGATTAACAACAACAAAAACAAACAAAATAAAAACAAAACAAACATATCTAGCCCTTGTATATACAAATGACAAATGAGCTGATAAAGAAATCATGGAAACAATACAATTAATAATAGCCTCAAACAATATGAAATATTTTAGTGTAACTCTAACAAAGCAAGTGAAAGACCTGAATGATAATACTTACAAATTTTTAAAATGAAAATTGAAGAAGATATCAAAAATTAAATCTCCCATGCTCATAGATTGTTAAGATTAACAGTAACATGACCATCTTACCAAAACCAATCTACAGATTCAATGTAACCCTCATATAAATTCTAACACAATTCTTTACAGACCTTAAAAGAACAATACTCAAATTTACATGGAAAAAAAAAAAAACAAAAAACTTGAGATAGCTAAAACAACTGTGTACAATAAAAGAACTTGCAGAGGTATCACTATTCCTGATCTCAAGCTGTACTACAGTGCAATAGTAATAAAAACTATATGGTAGGCCAGTCAGTGGAGCAGCCCTAAGGTTACAGCTCTGTACCCAATCCCCCAAAACCTAGAGAAAGCTGGACCCCCAGGAGCTCTAACAAGCCCAAAAATGTAGGTGAGAGCGACACAACACCCCCCACCCCAAACAAGGAGTAATTTGGGACCCAC
Organism: Arvicanthis niloticus; assembly: GCF_011762505.2. Classification (NCBI taxonomy): domain Eukaryota; kingdom Metazoa; phylum Chordata; class Mammalia; order Rodentia; family Muridae; genus Arvicanthis; species Arvicanthis niloticus. The sequence goes on from NC_047679.1 coordinate 5,048,236, forward strand.
AGGGACCCAGGAAATCACTCAAGGCCAGTGGCTTGGGACTCTTCCAGTCTGAGCCTGTGCCTGGTACAGCCCTAACGTTTCAGCTTAGCATCCAATTCCCCAAAACCCAGAGGTGGATGGACTCCCAGGAGCTCTAACACTTAGGAACATATGATAAGAGGATAACAGGATCTCAGGAGCTTAGGCATATCAGGATTTCAGGATCTCAGAAGCAGTCTGACTCCCAGGAACTATCATAACCAGGGTTTCAGAATCACAGGATCACAGAGACAGCTGGACTCTGAGGAGTTCTGACACAACCAAGATAACAGGACAGACAGGCTCCAGTCAGAGATAGTGAGTGCAGGTAGCACTAGAAATAACCAGATGGCAAAAGGCAAGCACAAGAACATAAGCAACAGAAACTAAGGTTAATTGGTTAACCTTAGTTCTGATGATTCAGAACCTAGTTCTCCCACAATAGCAAGTTCTGAATACCCCATGACACCAGAAAAAGATTCAAATTTAAAATCACGTCTCATGATGATGATATAAGACTTTAAGTGGGACATATATAACTCCCTCAAAGCAATACAGGAGAACTCATGTAAAAAGGTAGAAGCCCATAAAGAGGAAAGACAAAAATTCCTTAAAGAATTACAAAAAAAGCCACAATCAAATAGGTGAAGCAATTGAACAAAATGATGCAGGACCTAAAAATGGAAGTAGAAACAATAAAGAAATCACAAAGTGAGACTACCCAGGAGATAGAAAACCTAGGAAAGAGATCAGGAGTCATGGATGCGAGCAAGCATCACTAAAATAATACAAGAGATAGAAGAAAGAATCTCAGGTGCAGAAGATACCATTGTCAACTGTCAAAGAAAATACAAATGCAAAAAAACTCCTAACTTAAAACATCCAGTAAATCCAGGAAACAATGAAAAGACCAAACCTGATGATAATAGGTATAAGAGAAAGCAAATATTCCCAACTTAAAGAGCCAGGAAATATTTTCTTTTTTTTCATATTTTTTTATTGCATGTTATGTTTACATTTCAGATTTTATCCCCTTACCCCATTCCCCCCACCACCCAGGAACCCCCTATTTTATCCCCCCTCCTGCCTCCACAAGGGTGTGCCCATACCTCCCCACCCTCGAATTCCGCCCCCCACTCAGTGTTCAGCCTTCATGGGACCAAGGATTTCCTCTCCCACCCATGCCTGACAAGGCCATCCTCCCCTAAGTATATAGCTGAAGTCATGGGTGCCTTTCTTTGTGCTCCCAGGCAGGTGATTTAAACCCTGGGGAGCTCTGGTTGGCTGGCACTGTTGCTCTCCTCTTGGGGCCACCAACCCTTTCAGCTCTTTCAGTCCTCTAACTTCTTCATTGGGAACCCTTGATCAGATCAATGGGTTGCTTCGTGCATCCGCCTCTGGATATGTCAGACTCCGGCAGACCTTCGAGGAGACAGCTGCATCAGGCTCCTGTCAGCATGCACTTCCTGACATCCATATCAGTGTCTATCTTTGGTGACTGCACATGGGATGGATATCAAGGTAGAGTGGTCTCCCGATGGCCCCTCCTTGACTTTCTGTCTCACACTTTGTCACCATATTTGCTCTCTTGAGCATTCTGTCACTCCTTCCAAGAAGGACCGAGGCATGCACACTTGGTCTTGCTTCTTCATGAGCTTCATGTGGTCACTTAGTTGAATCTTGGCTATTTCAAGCTTTTGGGCTAACATCCACTTATCAGTGAGTAAATACCATGTGTGTTCTTTTGTGATTGGGTTACCTTACTCAGGATGATATTTTCTAGTTCCATCCATTTACCTAAGAATTTATTCAATTCATTATTTTTAATAGCTGAGTAGTACTCCATTGTGTAAATGTACCACATTTTTTTGTATCCATTCCTGCGTTGAAGGATATCTGGGTTCTTTCCAGCTTCTGGCTATTATAAATAATGCTGCTATGAACATAGTGGAGCATATGTCCTTGCTATATGTTGGAGCATCTTCTGGGTATATGCCCAGGAGTGGTATAGCTGGGTCCTCAGGTAGTGCTATGTCCAATTTTCTGAGGATCAGCCAGACTGATTTCCAGAGTGGTTGTACCAGCTTGCATTCCCACCAACAATGGAGAAGTGTTCCTTTTTCTCTATAGATGGAGAAACCAAGATATTCCATGATGAAACCAAATTTATACAATTTTTTAATTTTATTTTACAAATAAAGCTCTACAAAGGATAATACAGAGAAGCCACTAACACAAGGAGGGAAATTATACCCTAGAAAAAGCAAGAAAGTAATCTTTCAAAAAACCCAAAATAAGATAGACACACAAACATAACACCACCACTAATAATAAAAATAACAGGAAGCAACAATCACTTCTCCTTAATATCTCTTAACATCAATTGACTCAATTCCCCCAATAAAAAGGCATAGAATAATGGACTGGATTCATAACAGGACCGAACATTTTGTTGCATACAGGAAATGCACCTCAGAGAAAAAGACAGACACTACCTCAGAATAAAATTCAGGAAAACATTTTTCCCAAAAAATGGTCCCAACAAACAAGCTGAAGTATCCATCGAATAAAATAGAATAATATCAAATAAATAGAATTTCAAGCAGAAGTTATCAAGAAAGATAAGGGTGGACACTTCATACTCATCAAAGGAAAAATCAACCAAGAGGAAATCTCCATTCTGAACATATATGTACCAAAAGCACATATTGTACCTCACACAATAATATTGGAAGAATTCAACACCCTACTCTCATCAATGGACAGATCATGGAAACAAAAACTAAAGAGAGACACAGAGAAACTAAGAGAAGTTATAAACCAAATGGATTTAGCAAATATCTATAGAAAATTTCATTCAAAATCAAAAGAATATACCTTCTATTCAGCACCTCATGGTATCTACTCCAAAACTGGCCATATAAATGGTCACAAAACAGGCCTCAACAGATGCAAGAAAACTGAAATAATCCCATGCATTCTATCAGATCACCAAGGACAAAGGCTGGTCTACAGTGATGATAAAATCAGTGGAAAGCCCACATACACATGGAAACTGAACAATGCTCTACTCAAGGATAACTTGGTCAGGGACAAAATAAAGAAATTAAAGACTTTTTAGAAATTAATGAAAATGAGGACACATCATACCAAAACTTGTGGGACTCCATGAAAGCAATGCTAAGAGGAAAAATAATAGCTCTAAGTGCCTAAAAAGAGAAACTGGAGAGAGCACACACTAAGAACTTGACAACACACCTGAAAGCTCTAAAACAAAAGGAAGCAAATGCTCACAAGTGTAGTAGATAGCAGGAAATAATCAAACTCAGGGCTAATATCAACAAAGTAGAAGCAAAAAGAACTATACAAAGAATCAACAAAACCAGGAGCTGGTTCTTTGAGAAAATCAACAAGATAGATAAAACCTTAGCCAAAGTAACCAGAGGGCATGAGAGAGTATCCAAATTGATAAAATCAAAACTGAAAAGAAAGACATAATAAGAGAAACTGAGGAAATTCAAAAAATTATCCGATCCTACTACAAAAGCCTATACTCAACAAAACTGGAAAATCTAGATGAAATGGACAATTTTCTAGACAGATACAAGACATGAAAGTTAAATCAGAATCAGATAAACCATCCAAATAGTCCTATATCCCCTAAAGAAATAGCAGCAATCATTAAAAGTCTCCCTAAAAAAAAAAGCCTAGGACCAGATGGTTTTAGTGCAGAATTCTGTCAGACCTTCAAAGAAGACGTAATACCAATACTTTTCAAACTATTCCATAAAATAGAAACAGAAGGAACACTACCCAATTTGTTCTATGAAGCCACAATTACTCTCATACCCAAACCACACAAAGACCCAAAAATAAAAAAGAACTTCAGACCAATCTCTCTTATGAAAATAGATGCAAAAATACTCAATAAAATAAAAATTCTCTCGCCCTGAATCCAAGAACACATCAAAACAATTATCCATCATGAGCAAGTAGGCTTTATCCCAGGAATGCACAGGTGATTCAATATAAAGAATTGCATCAACATAATCTACTATATAAACAAACTCCAAGGGAAAAAACACATGATCCTCTCACTAGATGCTGAGAAAGCATTTGACAAAATCCAACACCCCTTCATGGTAAAAGTCTTGGAAAGAACAGGAATCCAAGGCCCAAACCTAAACATAGTAAAAGATACATACATACAGCAAACAAGTAGCCAACATCAAACTAAATGGAGAGAAAATTGAAGCAATCCTCCTAAAATCAGGCAATAGACAAGGCTACCCACTCTCTTCCTACCTATTCAATATCGTACTTGAAGTCCTAGCTAGAGCAATTAGACAACAAAAGGAAGTCAAAGGGATACAAATAAGAAAGGAAGAAGTCAAAATATTACTATTTGCAGATGATATGATAGTATACTTAAGTGATCCCAAAATTTCCACCAGAGAACTCCAAACCCTGATAAACAACAGCAGCAAAGTAGCTGGCTATAAAATTAACTCAAACCAATCAGTAGCCTTCCTCTACTTAAAGGATAAGAAAGCTGAGAAATAAATTAGTGAAAGGACACCCTTCACAATAGTCACAAATAATATAACAAACCTCTGTTTGAATCTAACAAAGCAAGTGACAGATCTGTATGATAAGAACTTCAAGTCCCCAAAGAAACAAACTGAAGAAGATCTCAGAATATGGAAAGATCTCCCATGCTCATGGTTTGGCAGGATTAATATAGTAAAAATGGACACCTTGGCAAGAGCAATCTATAAATTTAATGCAATCCTCATCAAAATTCCAATTCAATTCTTTTCAGATATAGAAATAGTAATTCTCAAATACATTAGGAATAGCAAAAAACCCAAGATAGCTAAAACTATTCTCAACAATAAAAGACCATCTGGGGGAATCACCATTCCTGATCTCAAGCTGTACTATAGAGCAGTGGTGATAAAAACCGCTTAGCATTGGTACAGAGATAGGCAAGTAGATCAATGGAATAGAATTGAAGACTAAGAAATGAACCCATATACCTATAGTCACTTGATCTTTAACAAAGGAGATAAAACCATTCAGTGGTAAAACAACTGCATTTTCAACAGGCTGTGCTGGTTGAATTGGAGGTCAGCATGTAGGGAAATGAAAATAGATCCATTCTAACCTTGTACAAAACTCAAGTCCAAGTGGATCAAGGACCTCCATATAAAACTGGACACACTGAATCTAATAATAGAAGAGACAGAAGTGTCAGGGATACCCTACTTGCATGGCTCACAGCATCAGCTGATCAAGACTCATGGGGACTGGTGGAGATCAGGGAAGCTGTAGGGGTTTAAGCTAGGTCCTCAACATAATTGCGCTATGTACCTTGGTGTTCTTGTGGGACTCCTAACAGTGGGAGCACGGCCTGTCTCTGACTCTTTTATCTGCTTTGGGGACTCTTCTCCCCTGACTGGGTTGCCTAGTCCAGCCTTGATGTGATGGTATATGCGTGATTTTATTTAGCTTATAATTCCCAGTTTGGTTGATGTACTTGATGAGGGGGTGGTTTACTAATCTTTTCTGATAGAAGGAAAAGGAGGGATTGATCTGGGGAAGAGGGTGAGAAAATGGAGGAAATGAAGGAAAAAGGAACTGCAGTCAAGATACATTACATGAGAGAATAAATAAATAAACAAATAACTAACTAAATAAATCTGTTCAAGATATTTTGGGGGGTTTGCATTAATTAATTAATTCACTACATATTCACTTTACATGCTGCTCACAGCCCCCTCCTCCCAGTTTCCCGTCAGACAACCTGTTCCCTACTCTTCCGTTTGTCCTATAAGAAGTGGTGGCCACCTCCCAGTTATCAATCCACCCCAGCATACAAAGTCACTGCAAAAAAAGGCAGTCCATTTTGGGGGAACAGGCTCCACAGGCAGACAACAGAGTCAGGAACATCCCCTGCTCCAGTTGTTGAAGGAACAGAATGAAGACTAAGCTGCACACCTGCTTCATATATGTTGGGGGTCTTAGGTCTAGCACACATATGCCCTTTGGATGGTGGTTCAGTTTGGTATACTATTCAGCTACTAAAAACAACAACATCATGAAATTTGTAGGCAAGTAGAAGTAGAATGTATCATCCCAAGTGAGGTAACCCAGACCCCAAAGGACATGCATAGTATCTACTCACATATAAGTAGATATCAATCATAAAGTACAGGGTACCTATGCTATAATATATAGACCCAAAGAATTAAAATAACAAGGAGGCTCAAGGGAATATAATAAAATCTCACTCAAAAAGGGAAGTAAAATAATCTCTGGAGGTGGATGGAAGAAAGAAACTGGGTAGGAGGGGATGGACAGGGGGGTGACAGAAAGGAATTAAGAATAGGGAGAGCTATGGAGAGAGGGCTAGGAGAGCAAATTGGTGCAGACAGCAAGTGGTACATTTCTAGGATATGCCAGAGACCTGGGATGGGTGTGGCTCCAGGAGGTTTATGAAGGTGATTTTAGCTGAGACTCTTCATAGTGGGAGATATGGAGCCTGAAGTGGCCACCTCCTGTAGCCAGGCAGGACTCCCAGTAGACAGATAAGGACACCAACCCACCCAGAAAACCTTCAGCCCAAAATTTGTCCTGCCTAAAAGAAGTGCAGGGACAAAGATGGAGCAGAGATTGAGAGAATGGTCAACCAGTGACTGGAACAACTTGAGGCCCACTTGAAATCCTTGACACTGTTAATGATACTCTATTATGACTGCAGATAGGAGCTTAGCATAACAGTCCTCTGAGAGGCTCTACTCAGCAGCTGGCTAAAACAGATGCAGACAGAAACCCACAGAAAAACATTAGAAGGAGCTCGGGGAGTCTTGTAAAAGAGTTGACAGAAGGATTGAGGGAAAAGTATAGGCACTCCAGAAAACCAACCCATCAACTAACCTGGACCCTAGTGGCTCCCAAAGACTGATCAACCAACCAAAAATATTTTTAAATAAACAAATAAATTAACTAGAGTGATGTGATATTACGATGTGGCAGAGTTCCATCCAGACATGAAGTGAATTGATACCCAATGGCCAAAGCTGAACTAATTTCAACAGCAAAATAACTAGTATAAAGCATATCTTCATCACTTCACATTTACATAAAAAGTGAATTTCTCATGCAGAATCCAAAATAACTACATACTTTACATTCAAAAGATGGAAACTAACTTCTCACTCTCCAAGTGTGGGCCATGCCACATGATTTGATCCAAAGGATAAAATCTGGATAGGCAGGAGACCCCAAAGTAAATTTATGGTGAAAAAACCTACCATGCATTACCTCAGTCAGGTAGTCAAAGCCAACATGAATAGGAAACAGAATCACATTGACTGTGTACCCTTGATGTGAGGAGTTAAAAATGACAATTCACTTCTGTGATCTACCCCAAACAGAACCACACAGCCCAATCATAACAAACATTCTAATCAGGACAAAGCTCCCTAATAGTGACAAAAGCGTAGACAAATCCCAATGAAAGACATTCTACAAACCACATGATGAGCATTTCTCAAAACTGTCACATCATCAAAAGCAATGAAATTCTAAAGAACTTTGGCAACATGACTAACTATCATCTATAGCCAGGATGGGACACTAGAGCAGAAAAGGAACACTGGGTAAAAACCAAGCCAATTTGAATAAACCGTGGATGTTAGTAAATAATATATGAACACTGGTTCATTAACTGTCATAAATGTATCATGATAATACGAGATGTTGGTAATAAGCAAAGACAGTGTTGGTTGTATGGAAATTATATGCACTGGTTTTACAATTTTCAACAAATATAAAGGTATAGTAAGATGCTACTTAACAATTTGTGTTAAAGTCAATGCCATAGTGAATTATAAAAACAAAAATAGCCCTTGCCTCCTCTGTCTCTGCCTCCCAACAGTGAGATATACATGCATAAAATCATGCCCACCTTCATACAAGAAGGTTTTGAATTCAGGTCCTCACACTTCCAAAGCAAGCATGCTCACCCACATAGCCATATCACCTAGCTTTCTTGTTTCTCCTTTTAGATTCTAGTAAGAATCCACATCCAATATCAGAACAGATTTTATTTCTACTGTTTTATTAGATGACTAATTAGGGACTTGTTCCTAGGGAAGAATGACTTTCCTCGCAGTAGATCATAATTGCTTATAGTTTTTTTTTTTATCTAGAAATGAGACTGCATGAGACATTCTTCATCTATGTTGGCATGTCAATTGTTAGGATTCTTCAAATCTTGCTTAGGCAGGCAACACTGAAAGGACTCAGCAGGCTACATTTATGTATTTATTTGTTTATATGTATATACAATGATGGTAAAAGAGGAGATTGCAAATTTGTGAAGTGGCAGGATGGGGGACATGGGAGGGGTAGGAAGGAGGATACTGAATGAAGAAAAGAAATAAAAGGGGAAAGAAAAGAAACATGACTGCCCCTAGGTGTGATGGAGAAGAAAGTTTCTTATAGATATATGGGACAGCATAGCTAGAGGAAGAGACCTCTGGGAGAGTCCAGGGTGAACATGACCACACAGAGGTCTCTTCCTCTAGCTATGTAGTATGTAGTATGGAGAGAGGAAGGGAAGGGTAACAGAACAAAGAATCAGTTGCTGCAGCCACTATGATTGTAGAAAGCTTGGCAAATAGTTGGAAGTTTTTTACACTTAGGGAGACCTTGTTTCCAGGTCTGCTCAAGACCATCCAGTTTATGCCTCTTCCCCTCAAGTGATTATGAATGGAGCCTACTTTCACTCTAAAAGTTATTACATTTTGTCTGACAAAATTATGAATATTGTTTCCAAAACATCCAAAGAAAAATTATAATTTAGCAACGTTTCTTGTGGAAAGTTGTAAACCAGCTAATGCAACTGGTGACTGAACACTTAAATTTTGAAAATGTATTCTTTGAAAATTTCATTTGCTGGCATAGTGTATCTTGATGCATCCTTTCCACACAATCCTCTCTACTTTCTCCAGAACCTTTCCATCATATGTCCTTCTCAAGTTCATATTCTTCTTTTTTATTTATTTATGGACTGAATCTAATTAGTGCTGATCATTCTCATAGGAGTGGCATCATCCACTGGGGTATAGGAAAGTACAAATGGCAACAGTTCTAAGGAAAAGCAACTTTCCTCACTCACCAGCTGTAAGTTGCCCTAGTTCTCCTCTGGTTCTCCTCTTTAATACACGCTAGGATTATTTCAACATCCAAAGCTTTACTACTAACAGTAAGATCCAGTGTTAGTTTTTGCAGCTTCAGATAGCCCTTCAACTTCTGGCTCTTGGAACGGACAAAGGGTTTGGTGCGGCTGTGTGTGGTTTCTGGAGCCTTGCCAAAAACTGGTACACCTCTCACCCTTAGAAGGATCAGGCAGGAACAAGGTGCCTCAGCCCTTGGGAGACTACAGGTCCAGCTTGTTGAAGACAAAGATCTTACCCCCAGCTGTGAGGATGTGACTTTGGGCCCAGCTGCTCACCCACAGTGCACACACTTTCAGCTTGGGCACTTGCAAAATCTTCACATCATCTATGTCTCTATGACCGTCCCCACAACCACAGCTGTTTTTGTTCTCCAGGCCACGATGCTTCATCTTTTAGATCATTCAAGACAGTACAGAGGTGGCTAGTTAGTGCAACTCATTAATAACATTTTCAGACCAACTTGATTGAACTTGGACTTGGTTCTGGCCAGAAACCTGAACAAGTAGATGTCCCGGCATTGGGTTCCATGTGTTGAACATTTTGGTCTTTGTGGTAAATGCCAACATCCACAATGATGCCTCCTCCTCGGTCAGGTCAAGATTTCACAGTACTCCTCTCTATCCTATGGCTCTAACATCCTTTCCACCCATTTTCGCCAATATCCTTTGACCCTTGGGGAAGTAGTTTATATAGTTGCGTCACATACTTCTGAGTGCTCACAGTCATGTACTCTCTGGAACTCGAACTGTAATGCATATCTGTATCTCTTCAACGAGAAATTTCCCTGACCAACATTGGATGTGGCAAAAATCTCTAAAAATAGGCATAATTTTTATCTAGAAGACAGTTTCACAACATGACCATTTAGGGAAAAAAAAGAACAAGACTGTCAGCTTCTCCCTAGGGCTTATGACTTCTGGGGACACAAATTTTACTTTGTTTACTGTATCAGACATGATTTCTCTCCAGTGGAGCAGGAGAGTGGTTGATTTGATCTCTACTATAAAGTGCAGTCTGTGAACAATAAATAGAATTTGGGTATTAATTGGATATATTTATTTTTCCTAACTCTCTTACCTCAAATTCTCAATAAAAATAAATTGGAGCATGGATGGTGTCCATATTCAGATGTATATTTTGAGATTAAGTTACTTATGATTCATATCCCCTAGGAATTAAAAAATTCAGTCAAAATACCATGTTACCTTCTCTCCAGTCTCCTTGTGAATAGCTGAAATTCTTTCACACCCTTGTGAGAGTGTAACCAAACATATTATCACTCTTGGTTTCTGATGAAACCATCTTCTTAGAAAGTACAAATGAAAAGATAAAGCCAAAATCTAAAGAAAAAAGAATATGCTATAATCTAGCCCGTGTGAGACAATATTCCCTTTATTTATAAATTGAGTTGACCCAGAAACATAGCCCTGATTGCAGCATACCTTGAAAGACATAATCTCTACCACACACCTCACACCCCACATCCAGTTTGCTTTTCTTTACATCTGAGAAGATTTTAGTAACAACACTTTAGAGTTGCAGGTTTTCAGATATTGTACTTGCAGAGGTACCCTATCATATGAGATAGGAAGAAAGCAAATTATTCTGCTTTCACATTGTTCTTGTCTCTAAAACTATTTATAATTTTGTTCCAAAATAAACTTTGACTTTATACTAGGGTGAACTGATTCTTAAGCATATTGATGCACTAGGTCTGTCTGACAGTGTCACATCACTTGATGGGATTGGAAGTCATCTCCACAGATGAGTACAAATAGTAGGGAGAAAAAGGAGCAAAGGTCAAAAGAGTCACTTGCTGAAGCCCACTGGGTACCATGGCAGAGCATCTTTTTCCCCTACTTTCTGAGAGGGGAGAAATCTGAGGACTATCCAACATCTGGCAATTACTCACCTGGGTGCTGGCTAATGATTGCTGTAATGAGATGGAGCAAGGCCAATATTCTTCCTGCTGTGCTCTTATTAGTGAGAAATAGTATCTACCTGTCATATTTCTATTTTTAACCCACCAGGTAATCTGAGAAATGAAGAATCCATGCAGCATTTCTGAGACAGCAAAATAAAGAAACAGGGAATATTCTGAGGAAATTATGCTGTGATAAAACATTTGGCCACTTGCAAGGAATGTTATCTTGGATGAGAAAAGACAGAGTAGAACAAAGTTTCAGTGAAAGAGTGCAAAAAGCTCAAGCTACAGTAACCCCTCTCTATTGTTCAACTGCTATTACTTAGTCACATTTCTCCAACTAACATTTAAACCCCCAAAACCTCCACAATTTGTTAAAGTCTGTTTAAAAGTATAATTTCTGCATATACTTTGCCTCATCACTTCAGTGGAAACTGATTTCTTCTTCCTCCAAACTGCTTTTACTAGAGTTTATAAGTGGTTGTAATCATATGATGCATATATATATACATATATATATGTGTGTGTGTGTATGTATGTATATATACATATATATACATATATATTCATATATATAACTCATATTCCCAAACATAATGACACAAAGAAACCATTTCAAAAGATTTCTAAAAGGCCTATTTAAAGAAATTGGACTTCATGGAAGAGAATATAGTTAAGGATGTCTATATCCCTAAATCTACACCTTTGCACTGAACTCACCATGGAGCCTCTTGTACTGAGCTACAGTGGTTTTTTATTTCAGTGGGTGATGCTGTAAGAGTTGATTATTCTCTTTTATTGATGTCACGCTACCAATATCACTGAAGGATCACCTGTTTTACAGATGTATTTTAAAGTATTTACAGTCCTCCAAAGTGTGACTGGCTTTCTATTTTTAATCTCTGAAGAGTGTGATATAAAAAACTAAGTTATTCATATATATTTGTATTGTAGCTGTTATTCTGTTTTGATGGCTTTAATCAAGTATCTACAGCATTTGTTGTGTTGTTGTTGTTGTTGTTGTTGTTGTTGAGACAGGGTTAGATGGCCTCTAATTCTCTATGTAGCTGAGAATCACTTGAACTGCTGATCTTCCTGCCTTCATCTCTTGACTGTAAGGATTATAGGTATTTGCCACCACATCAATTTATACAGTGATGGGGATCAAATACAAAAGTTTGCATGCCAGACAGACACTCTACAAACTGAACTACATCCTCAGACTGTTACAGTGTTTGGAAAAAAAAGGTTGAAATAACAATTATTGTCTGAGTTTGTGTTTATTTTAAGTGGGTAAATGTGTTTCTAGGACTCAATGTTTCAATGTACTTTAATGAGCATTTTTTTCCATTCCTTTTATTATACTTGGGATTAAAACTACATTGCTGTATATGTAAAGCAAGTACTTTATAACAAATTTATGACTCTAGCTTTTGGTGGCTGTTTTTTCTTTATTAAATTCTACTACATTTTAACAGATTCATATTTTCATAAAATATTTTAATTTTAATTTTTCCTGTGTTATATACAGTCAACTGTTTAATGTTCAACAATTTATGTGGATGGTGTTTCTTTGGCAGCAGCTCTAGATTGTGGACAGTTATGTAGCCAGAGGCTGGATAGATGGCTCAGTAATTAATAGAGCTTATTGCTTTCGTGGAATGAGAACACAGAGTTGAATGGATATGAAATGAAGAGTGGATCTGTGAGGAGTTGGGGGAGGGTGAATTTTATCAAAATACATTATATTAAACTCTCAAAGAATGACTTAAAATATTTTAGAAGTAAATGTTTTTAAAAAACATTTTGCAAATATTATCATCTATTTAATTATCAAACCTTTTCTCATTAAGAATAAAAGTTTACTCTTTTAATGATCTTTATACTATGTGATACATTACAATTATGAAACGTTCCAAAATGCAGATGATGCAAGCTAACACAGTCTTACATATCCTATCAATCTGAGCTTTCCTCTAGAGAAATTTTATCACCTTTGTGTTCAAGTTTCCTGCTGTTTCTATGCAGTTAAGGCCAGATATGGACATGTAAGGTATATAGTTTGTTATTCAGGAGTTAATTTATTATCTATATATGGAGATCATTCTTTGACAGCTGCTTTACACTTGTAATAATTTTAGAGCATCTTATTATATAATAATATTTAGTTCATTACTTTCACAAAATAAGATTTTAATTATATAAAAATTTTCACTGACATAAATATATTTCAAAAAACTTTATATACATCTTTACATTCTAGTATGCTATATGGGGATATAGAGAAATTATCATCTAATTGAAAGTGTGTGTATGTGTGTGTGTGTGTCTGTGTCTGTGTTGTATGTACATGTTTGCATAGATACAAAGATATTACCAATATGCATCTCTTTGACACTGTAGGATTATCAACACATGTCACCATCTTCAACAAAACTGGACCACTTAAATTGTAAACTTTTGTGCTTCTTTTCATAATCATAAATAAGTTTAGGGTTGTCTGATAGTTATCTACCTATTCAATTTAGATAATATATAATATTTTTAGACTCATTTTTGGTGTGTCAATCAGACTAGTCTTGAACTTGTCTTTTGGCTTCATTCTCCCAAGTGGGATAGCAATTATCTACAACTACGCTCATCTATTACATATGTAATATTATATATAATAGTTTGATTTGTTTAATCATAAACTCTGTGTAGGAAAAGAAAAAGAAGTCATTTTATTTCCCTAGTCTTTCCTTTAGGACATTTTGATTTTACAATGCCTTATTTCAGATTTTTTAATTTGATGATTATTGTATATTTAATTTATAGTCCACCTTTCTAAGTTGATTTTTTATATTTTCATTGTCTTTTATAGCCATTCTTTCAACAATAACTGCATGATTAAGTAGTTTTAGTGCTTAAATCTAGAGTATTACACCACTACATTTTCTTTCCTCAGGTGTTTAATATTTTCATTCCTCCCTTTGTACTGGAATACGTCTTTTGCTTTGGCTTAATGAATCGTGTCTTACAGCAGTTTCCCTGGAAACAGAGGTTGAAGCAAAGATGTATATACAGAAAGCTGATATGTCTGGAAGTGTGGCAAACAATAACTATAAAAGAACAAGGACAACAGTATATGGGGGTCATGCAACTGTGACAAGGCTTCAACCAGTTGAATTGAAAGTCCTAGACACAGGTTGTACCTTCAGTAACCCTGTAGGATTACTCTAAAACTCTGAATTATGGCTAATACAATGATCACATTCTCCCAGGGTTCCCATTTCCTCCTTACCTGACAGCCTCCACCATATAGGAATGCCTTTTTCTTACAATGGAAAGAAAGCTACATAGCAGCTTCTAAAAGTAAAAATTTTCTCTGAAAAAGAAGCTTTATCCTTTGAATCTTTTTACCATCAAAATTATATGGAGGTGTTCATTGTTGTCTGTAATCTAAGGATTCCCAGAAAATATGATACTGGGCTTATTATAATTCTTTCCTAAGGAAACTACTTTCATCTGCCCAGATATGGGTCTGCATTTTGCTTCAATGCTGGGATGTTGGAACACTTCCTGGGTAGGTGAAACACAGAGGCACTAGGCTACATCCCATTCTCACTACTGTGGTGCTAAGCTTGTGGGACTCTGACACAGTGTTCAGATGAGGTAGTCCTTGGTAAGAGAAACAGTCTTTGCTTGTCCAAACTGTTTACTCATGGCAGAAAAACAAACTTACTCAGGGTGGACCAGAGATTATAATACATTTTGCAGGAAAGGCTGCCCATGAAGCGAAGCATAATGGCTAAACCTTGGGGCCTATCTAGATACTTCATTAGAATGGAGAACTCTAGGCTCTGTGCTTCATGAACAGTTGTCATAGTCCTGTTAGTGGGGTGTCATGGTGATCACCTGTTCCAGGACAGGAATCTGGTTGGGAGATAATGAACTCCTGCCATTCTCAATGAACAGTTCTGGGTTCTGAACTTTTGCTACTACCTTATCAGTTCTGGTGGCACAGTCCACTGACCCACATTCAGACATATTTTTCTTTTACTTAAAATTTAAAACATGCACTAAAATATGTCAAATATTAGTGGCTATTCGTTAGTCATTCTCTGAGCTCAACAACAAAAGATGGTTTTCTTTTCTTCTTTCTTTCCTCCCTCCCTCACTCCCCCCTCCCTCTTTCTTTCTTTCTTTCTTTATCTAATTATTTCTTCTGCAAACCTGTTATCTTACCATTTCTTTCATTTCTTCTTCAGGAACATACATTTTGCTAGAGAAAGCTAGTTTCCCTAGTCCTGCCTTTAAATATGCCATTACTTCTGTCTTTGATAGAATCTTTCTACTATCCCGTTCTTATCTTCAATGAATGCTTGCCAAATTAATTCTCTTCACCACAGATTTACTTTCCTTCAGTGACCAATCTGTTCTTTCCTGATTGGGTTGGGAATTTAAATGTTATTACAATTTTATATTTCCTGCTGACTTTTTGTCTCAGCTACTCTTCTCTTCATTTACAGCCGTATTCCATGCAGGCTGTTGCTTTCTCTGTTATTTTCTTCTCTACCTCTCTTCTTTTCCTTAAAGGCTTATATTTTATTTCTCAAGAATAACCACTTCTTTATCTCTGAAATTTGTGAGTTCTAGTATATAGCCCATATTTGAGATAGTATACTTATTTTTATGCTTTTAAGTTATTACTCCTCATCCAAATCAAACAATATGTTAAGATCTATTTTCCATTTTGGTTCATTTTTCTCTTATGTCTAAATAGGAGATAAACAATCTACCTTAGTATGGATTCATTTTTTTATTTTTCACCCTCCAACAATGGTAAGAACATTTTCTTTGTACAGTTTGTTGAATGACAATGTATATGCAAAGCTCTTATCCAAATGAATATGTCAAATTTGCAGACTATTAACTTTCCATTGAAGAGGAAAAATTTTTTCTGCTTCTGTGAGTTTAAATTATGTAGACTTGTGTTTTATAAAAAACAAAAATTCAAGGATATGCTTTGCAGAACAAAGTATGGTAAAGTGGGAGCATGCTGAGGCATCTTTTCCCTCTGAGGTATTAGCTATATGAAGGGTATATATAGATGAGTATAGTGGAGAATAGCGCAGCTATATGAAGGGTATATATAGATGAGTATAGTGGAGAATAGCGCAATGGAAGGGGAGTTGAGAAGACCATCCAGGAGCAGGGGGAGAGAGGAGGAGGGAGAAAGGGGTCAAGGGAGAAAAGAGAAGGGGCAGAAAGAAGGAAGAGGGCCAAACAGTCTTTTTTATAGCAATCCATGCCTACTTGGCTGTTGTCAGATAACTGTTGGGTGAAATGTAAAAGGAATGGTAACAGAGACTAATTCATTTGTTCATTAATAGTAACATTCTAAAGTTTCATGGGTTTAAAATTTTCATATGTGCATATATATCTTATTTTTTCCTAAACTGTTGCACATATCCCCTTATAGTCTAGTTGCTTAACTCTACTTATCATCTCTGATGATGTTAAGGTTTTAGAATATAATTTGCTATTTTGGTGTTTAAGCATAGGCAATATTACATTTCAAAGACCTTTAAGTCTTGAAATGATTATTTTTGGCTATGCTTTTTCTATTTAAGATAGAGTCTCCCTATGAAGCCTTGGCTAGCCTGGAGCTAACTATCTAGACTGTATCAGCCTTGAACTCACAGATTCAGCTGTAGTTGCCTTCTCAGTGCTGGAATTAAAGACATTTGCCATATCCAGTTCTTGGAATATTTTTAAGAGACTCTATACAGAATGGAGCAATATCCCTACTTAAATGTTTGTCCATATAGGCTACTTCATGGCTGAGGGTTTTCTCTGAGATACAATGGTTGGACACACAATGGAAATTGGTGGATTCCCTACTCTCTTTACTTTCTCTTTATATTTTTAATATTTAGATTCACAACTTATAGTCTATCTGTCTCCAATAGAATGCTGGCTATTTTCCTGTCTTCTTCAAACAGTTGTCTTCACTCTTCCATACTCTACTTTATATTGTAAAAGCAGAACCTGAAAAGCCAGTTTTCTGCACTTCCATGTTATTTGGCTTCTCTCTAAGAGAAACAATAACGATTGTCTTAATTACTAGTCTGTTGCTGTGAAGACACACAATGACCAAGGTTACTCTTGTAAAAAAAAACATTTAATAGGGGCTTACATACAGTTTCAGAGATTTAGTCCATTATCATCTTGACAGGGAGCACAGCAGCAGACAGACAGACAATGGAACAGTATCCGAGAGCTTTATCCTGACCCATAGGCAGAGTAAGAGGCTGGGCTTAGCATGAGCTTTTGAAATCTCAAAGCCTACCCCCCAGTGACACACTTTCTCCAACTAGGACACACATCCTAATTTTTCTAATCCTAACAAACCGTTCCACTCACTAAGCATTTAAATATATCATCCTGGGGGGGGCATTCTTAATCAAACCACCATAATGATCTATTAGACTCTAGGAACCAATAGGAAGCCAGTATTTTTCATGCTGTTTCTGTCATTAAGGAGTTCCACTTGTAGGGACTTTGGTTCCTTTATGGTCCATTTCATTCAATAATCTTGCTGTCAACAGATAGCTAAATATTCTTTTTCCATTTCATACCACTTCCAGATTCCAGCTATAGCGAAATGAATATCCATAGGGTGGGAAATAGCATCTTGGTATTTTATTGCCAACCTTTGAGTTACCCAACTGTTTTGTATTTTGCTTGTCTTTTCATCACCTAGGTAACCAATTCTCTATTTACATAGCTCCTTTTAGAAAACCTATGGATGTTTCTGTTTCCTTGACTCCCTGGCTTAGATCTGAAAAACCCATTTAATTTCTCAAACCAATTCTTATATTTTGAAGAAATATCTTCAGAAATACAAGAGTTTTTATTTTCCAGTGTGGCCTCCACCTTTCCTCCCTCTCTGTTTTCTCTTTGTCAGTATTTCAATGGAGAAAGTATAGTGACATACATAAGATGACATTAAGTAGCGACTAGTATAATACGCTTTGTCCCTGGCTATATAAACAAGTGTAATTTAGTCATATCCGGAGGCCATTGTTCTTTGTAGGTCCATCCTCAATTACAAGGTGAAAATCATTCAGAAAGCAAACTTGGACAGTTTAGATGAAAGCTAATTTATATAATATTACTTTGAGATCCTGAATATTCTGTGGTGAAAAATTAGTGGCAGAAAAGGAAAAAAAATTTTAGAGATATAATAATCAGATTTTTGCTAGAAAATTTTGCCATTTGTGACATAATATACTTAATGTGGTATGTTAATTCTGTAGACATTTGGCATGGTGTCCACAGAGTTCAGAAAACCCTATGACACCTGAAATCAGTTACAAATATGAGGCACTTAGGTGCATTTATGTGTTCAATAGTTTGTTAGAAGGACCTAGTAGAAGCTACTAGACTCATAGTTTACTACACATTAAAATCAGCAAAGAGAGGAGATACAAGACAAAGTCCAAGATGTTTTAAGTGTAAAGATTCCACTTTTTCTCAGCTAGTGGAATCACAAACTGTGGTAATATTTTAAAATTTATTCCTATTTATGTGTATTGGTGCTTTGTTTGCATGTATATATGCACATGTGTGTGCCTGATGCGCACAGAAGCCAGAGGTAGACATTGGTTTCCCCTGAACTGCAATTACAAGTGGTTGTAAGCTGCCATGTAGGTGCAGGGACTCAAACCTTGGTCTTCCGCAAAAGCATCCAGTGCTCTTAACTACTGTGCCATCTGTTCACCCCCACAGTGCTAAATTTTATGGACAATATTGTGTGATCATGCATGAAGAATATTGCTAATAAGGAAAATTCATCTGATTCTTGAGTTTAATTTTATTGCAACGCAGTCATATATACATGGTTGATCCTTAGATTCCACCCTTTCTTATGACCAAGCTGATACTACACAGCCCAAGCCTTCATTACAAATCACACTATTAGACTATCTGCTATGTTTAAAGACCCCAAGTAAACAAACACTTTCTTCTCTGGCAGGAAATTTTAAAGATTTCATGACAAACTTTATAAGGGGTGGTATTAAGAGTAGATCTCTCTCCATGAGTAAAGTTGATTCTTTAAATCACAATGCCCAAATATCCAAAATTAAGCAGGAATTTAGTAAGTAGCATGGCAACTTACTTAGTTTCAGTTAGGAAAAAAATCAGTGTACCCTAAAATATGAGCTAAGGACAGTGGGTGCCCTACAATTGACAGAGGCAAGTGAAATTGTATGGTTAAGTTTCCAGTGTGTTTTGCTGTCCCATCAATTATAGCAGCTTATCCTTGAGTGATTTCTGATTGGAATCCCTTCTTTGACACTTTAACATGTGTGTGCTGCTTTTTATGTTGTCTTTTCAGAAGGGCAAGATAAACACAAAAAATGAAGTAGACTAGATGATTCAACTATGGACTCATAAAAATTACTGGAAGAATAAATTATAGATAATTGATATGTACTTGAAATTTTATACTGATTACAAAGTAATTATGGAAAATACTACTCCACATCCACATAAAAACTACCAAACAATTTAATTTACAGCCCTATGGTGACAGTGTCATTTCATTTCTGAAACCATTAACAGGAACATTGTGGAGAGGATACACTTCTGTTTTCCAAGGTTAAAAACAGTAGATGGTCCTGATTTCACTAGATGCTCTAGATCAGTATCTATTTCTGTATTTGTCATTAACTACATACATCTCTTCACAAAGTATGGGTAGAGATGTCTCAAAATATGATATGTAGTAAATGTTGCCTTACAAAAGCAAAACACCATAAGTAAATAAATGATTAACTTAAAGAATTTAATTGCAGTTCAAAACTCTCACAGAGCTCTTGGTTTAGGTTTAATTTCTCCATGTCATGTGTATTTTCTTTCACAAGATAAGCACATTATAATTACAATTGTAATTGTAAATGGAGGACCTCTGATGTTACATGACTTGGGAAGGGATAAAAGAATATAACATTTACTATTCCCAGTATTCATATTTAATTTAACTCATTTTGTTGTTTTATTATCTACCCCTGCAATTTCCTTTGACAGCACTATTGTGTCTGTATAATTATACAATGTTGTCAATAAGAATTAACACTCCTAGGTAGGAGACATAGCTCAGCAGAGAACATGGGATCAAGACCTAGTGCTTACATGGAAGCTTCACTGTCATCTGTGAACCAAGTGCCAGAAGATGGACATTTATAGTACACTCTATATACCAGGATGTGAGGACATTAATTGAGACAAAGTAGAGGTGTTACCCTGTGCCTCAATTCTGCATGTATTCTTTTGGACTCTTCTTCTGACACAGTAGTGAGAGGGAACTTCATTGTCACATAAGTTGATATCGGCAGCTAGATCAGATAACTTGAATTCCCAAAAATGTTTGTGTGTGTGTATAATCACTTTTTAAAGTTTTTATTGGATATTTTAATTCCATTTCAGATGTGATCACCTTTCCCCATTCCCCCCAACCAGGAACCCTCTATTCCATCCCCCCTCCTCCTGCTTCTATTAGGATGTGCCCTCATCCACAATCCCACTCCCATCTCCCCACCCACAAATTCCCCCACACTGGGGCATCTAGCCTTCACTGGACCAAGTACTTCCTCTCCCACCTATGCTCTACAATGCCATCCTCCCCTGCATAAACAACTGAAGCCACGTGTCCCTCCCTATGTTCTCCCAGTCTGGTGGTTTAGACCCTGGGAGCTCTGGTTGCTTGGTATTGTTGCTCTCCTCAGGGGCCCAAACCCTTTCAGCTCCTTTAGCCTTCTCTCTCACTCCTCCATTGGGAACCCCATGATCAGTTCAATGGTTACCTGTGAGCATCTGCCTCTGTATATGACAGGCTCAGGCAGACCTCTAAGGAGACAGCTATATCAGGCTCCTGTCAGCATGCACTTCCTGGCATCCACATCAGCATGTCGTTGGTAACTGCACAAGGGCTGGATACCTAGGTGGAGCAGTCTCTAGGTGGCCCCTCCTTAAGTTTCAGTTCCACTCTTTGTCTCCATATTTGCTCTCCTATTTTGTTACTCCTTCTAAGAAGAAAAAAAGCACCCAAACTTGGGTCTTCCTTGATGAGCTTCATGTGGTCTGTGAGTTGTATCTTGGATACTGCTAGCTTATGGGCTAATATCCAATTATCAGTGAGTAAATACCATGTGTGTTCTTTTGGGATTGGGTTACCTCACTCAGGATGATATTTTCTAGTTCCATCCACTGTGTAAATGTACCACATTTTCTGTATCCATTCCTCTGTTGAAGGACATCTGGGTTCTTTCCATAAGGCTGCTATGAACATAGTGGAGCATATGTCCTTGTTATATGTTAGAGCATCTTCTGGGTATATGCCCAGGAATGGTATAGCTGGGTCCTAAGGTAGTGCCATGTCCAATTTTCTGAGGATCCACCAGACTGATTTCCAGAGTGATTGTACCAGATTGCAATCCAACCAACAATGGAGGAGTGTTACTCTTTCTCCACATCCTTGCCAGCATCTGCTATCACCTGAGTTTTTGATCTTAGCCATTCTAACTGGAGTGAGGTGATATCAGGGAATATTGCATTTCCCTGATGACTAAGGATATTAAACATTTCTTTAGGTGCTTCTTGGCCATTCGAGTTTCCTCCATTGAGAATTTTTTGTTTAGCTCTGTACCCCATTTTTAATAGGCTTATTTGGTTGTCTGAAGTCTAATTTCTTGAGTTCTTTGTATATATTTGATATTAGCCCTCTATCAGATGTAGGATTGGTAAAGATCTTTTCCCAATCTGTTGGTTGCCTGTTAGTATTCTGTCTAAACTCCACCTCCACAGTTACCTGGCAACAGCCAGGTATGCTCCTCCCCACAGTTACCTAGCAACAGCCAGGTAGGCCTAGTCCACTATAAAAGGGGCTGCTTGCTCCCTCCTCTCCCTTTTACTCTCTTACTCTTAATCTCTTACCCTCCTACCTTCTTGCCTCTCTGTCGCCTCCCCCTTCTCTTTCTCTCTCTCCACATGGTCATGGCAGGCATCTACTTCTCTTCCTCTCTCTTCTTCTTCCACATTCTTCCCTCCACCTTTGCCCTTTCTCCTGAATAAACCTCCCCCCGCCCCCCAAACCTTGTGGTCTGTTTGCTGCGGTTGGACTTCTAATAACAACTAACACTGGTGTGTTGGACAGAGATTGAAAACTTTAGGAACAACTGTGCTGGCGGCTGCCGCAGCCTCTGGCTGCTGTAACTGGGCAGGACCGATGCCACCTGGCCTGCCTGTACTGCCACCGCCTCTACGCCAAGTGGACTCCATCACAGCTACCTGCCATCACCAACTGCATAAATTTCCACCACTGCTACAGACTAACTCCGGCTGTGGCCTACCACATGGTGCTCTGCCACGTGGGTTAGGCAGCCAGACGGGCCTACACAGACCTCGTGGTTCCATTTTCCTGATACCAGACTGCAGAGCCCGAAAACACACACTGGTATATTGTTTGGTAAGGAGATTCCAATTGGTGGGAGGGACCCTAGACGCCCAGATAAGGCCTGGCCAGCCTTCCCTGGGCTGAGAGGTGTTGGTGTTGGCATTTGACTGCCCCAGTCTGTATGACTGGCCTCCTAGCTGAACTACTATTTAGGACATTGGCCGCTGGGTGACTCCCCCTCGAAAGTAGTTTACAGTCCCCCCTTAAGCTCTTGCAGCTGTCAGAAATCCTGGTACCAGGTTGAACTGCTTTCTGGCGATCTCCAGGAGTTTGCCAAGGCCCCTAGGTAATCTCGTGACGACCTGATTATCTAGGCTGTTGCCTGGTTTATTACTGACTTTTCTATTGGGATGCCAATACAAATAGCTCGGTAAGACCCCCCCCCCTGTCACCCAATGAGAGCTACATTGTCTTTGACTGCACCCCCAGACACCCCACTAGGTTGTTTCCTGAAAAAAACCTCAAATCTCTAAAATTAATGCCTGATTTGAGGCCTTCCAAATTGATACATCCCTGCAATAAAGTCTGGATTTGGTATCCTCCAGATAACGGGTTAAAATGGCCACTTAATGGCACGCTAAACCCAGTCATTTTAAAGGGTCTTTATACATACATACAGCAGTCTGGTAAATGGAAAGAGGTTTCCTATATCCAAGCATTCATCTACTTTCGCTCTAATCCCTCCATGTGTTCTGCCTGTTCCCCAACCAGGTTTTTTTTTTTTTTTTTTTTTAGCCATCCGCCACTGATCAGAGTAACCATACTCATGGTCCCAGGAAAGATTTCTTGAGCTCAGAGCTAACCCTTTTCTTCTCTGACCCTCCTTCTAGAACTCCTCTTGGCTGAGACACTTTCCCTCTCCTCTTGAGACAGTTTCTTTCTCGCAGCAGAGTACCCCAGGCTGGGCCTGGACAGACTGTTCTCTCTCTCAGGAGCACTGGCTCCAAGCTCTAGTC
This sequence comes from Arvicanthis niloticus, assembly GCF_011762505.2. NCBI lineage: Eukaryota > Metazoa > Chordata > Mammalia > Rodentia > Muridae > Arvicanthis > Arvicanthis niloticus. The sequence goes on from NC_047679.1 coordinate 5,071,885, forward strand.
CCTAGTGTGTCTCCCTCAAGGGTCAGTCCACCACCTGCTGATGTGGGCCTCTTCTGCTGCTCCTCCATCATTTGCGGCCAGCTGAGACCATTCAGTTCAGCAGGTCTGCGATCTTGCTTGCTCCCTTCCCCACTTTGCTTCCTCCGTCATTTGAGGCCAGCTGCAGCCATTTAGTTCAGCCAGTTTGCCTGAAAAGCAGAAGGTCTGGGACCTGGCTTACTCCCTTTCCCTCTGTGTTCCTTAGCTCTGCTCTGGGTCTACTCCTTACATTCTGCCAGGGACCCTCTCTGAGATTTGTTTCCCCACGTGCACAACCACCTATGCAAAGGGCTTGGCTGCCCGTACAATCTAGGGAGGCTCTTTCTCTTCCTCTCTGCCTGGGACCTGTAAAGTGAGTGTTAGCGGTGCCTTCCACCACAGAAGCAGCTAACATGAACACTGCTGTGATACGGGACTTGTGCCTGCTTCTCCTTGCCCAATGCAGACTTTTTAGCCATCAGAGGCACTAGGCAGTGACTTCCCGCTGCTAGTCGGAAGTCCTGCCCTGCCGCCATTGCAGACCTGACCTGCAGCAACTATGCCCTCAGCTGCAGGCCCATAGCACAACCCCGGCTCATGACTTGTGGCCCACAACCCAGACCTGCCAGCTTGTATGCCACTGTTGCCAGCTTTCTTATTCTGGTCCTAGCCAAATGTATCTTTGCTAATACAAAAAATGTGCTTTTCTCTACCTACACAACCTGCTAAAGTTACTTAAGACTCTTTCCTATCCTGTCTTAATAGATTTTTACTACTGCTATTAAATTCTATTCAGTTACAACCAATCCTTATGGCTCTCAATCTTGTCAGAAGTCTGCTAATAGCATATTTAAGTTTATGACTGACAGAATTCCCAAAGCCTGTAACAGTTGACCCAAGATAGTATCAGAAGACTTGGACAACTAGAAGATACAGCCTGGATTGTATGCGATGATACAGTCACTAACAAATGCAGTGTGCTAAACTGGATGCTCTGAGTCAAATGACTTGGCTAAACCAAGGTAAGTCATTTCTCATGTTAGGCATATCCATTCCACAGAGAAAAAGCCCTACGTTTTCTGCCATTGGAAGCCAAACTGACTTCACCCAAGAGACTATGGAGACCACGGGAACTGTTGGCTAGTGGACTCTGTCATTTTTAAAAATAATATATAACTGGCAAATTATTGTTTACTCTTTCTCAGACTTCTGACTACATTGACAGCTAGGCTTTCACAGATATTAACTGTTACCTCATTACCTAAACTCAATTGCCATCAATTAAATGCTTCATATTTCCTCTTCTTGCTACGACACTGTCCCAATATTATCTGAGTTCCTATAAACTTGCCTAACTCTACCTCTAATAAAACATTCCACTATATAATCCAACAAAGGTTCATCTTGAAGACTGCTCATGTTATGTGTTATTAACTCATGCTGTTATCTCTTTTGTAAACTTATAAGCTACAGGAAACCCACTCAGATCTACCTCTCATGGACCAAATAGATGACATGCAGATAAGTACATCTGCCTAAAGTTCCCACTTACCTATTCCAATGGGTGGGATCCCTCTGGGTTTCAAATATACAACTTAGAAAAATTTTCTTTCCCCCAAATGTACTTAATCTTATTCTCTACATCTTGTCAAGTTCAGGCACATCCAGAACAGCTCCAGAGAAGAAACCTCCAGGTGCTCCATCTCCTGTCACATACACAGCTGCTTCTACTGGACCTGTTCCTTCTGATCTATCCTCAGATGACTCCATAGACCCTGGATAGCAGGAAACAGCCAACTCTCCTAAGACTGGATAAACACTCCCATACACATTCTTCTAGGTTCCCCCTAGAGACATGTCGCCCCCAATGCCCAGCAGAAGTAGCCAGATATCACAACAACCCTATTCGTGCTTCACCTCTTTCTAATTTTTCTTTTTTAAATTAAACCAAAAATGGGGGAATGTTAGTATTCTGTCTAAACTCCACCTCCACAGTTACCTGACAACAGCCAGGTATGCTCCTCCCCACAGTTACCTAGCAACAGCCAGGTAGGCCTGGTCCACTATAAAAGGGGCTGCTTGCCCCCTCCTCTCTCTCTTAATCTCTTACTCTTATGCTCTTACCCTCTTGCCTCTACCTTCTCTGTTCCCCTCCCCCCTTCTCTTCCTCTCTCTCCATGTAGTAATGGCCGGCCTCTACTTCTCTTCTTCCTCTCTCTTCTTCTACCTTCTTCCCCCGCCCCACCTTTGCTCTTTCTCCTAAATAAACCTCCCTCCCTTGGAACTGTGTGGTCTGGAATGGTCTGTTCTGACCTGAGGTCAGACATCTGAGCTAACAACTAACATTGCCATTCTGTCCTATTGACAGTGTCCTTTGCCTTACAGAAGCTTTGCAATTTTATGTGGTCCCATTTGTCAATTCTTAATCTTAGAGCATAAGCCATTGGTGTTCTGTTAAGGAACTTTCCCCCTATGCCTAGGTATTCAAGGGTCTTCCCCACTTTCTCTTCTATTAGTTTCAGTGTATCTGGTTTTATATGAAGGTCCTTTATCCACTTGGACTTGAAGTTTGTACAAGGTGATAAGAACGGATTGATTTGCATTCTTCTACATGTTGACCTACAGTTGAACCAGCACCATTTGTTGAAAATGCTGTCCTTTTTCTACTGGATGGTTTAAGCTCCTTTGTCAAAGATCAAGTGACCATAGATGTGTGGGTTTATTTCTAGATCTTCAGTTCTATTTCGTTGATCTTCCTGCCTGTCGCTGTAACAATACCATGCCGTTTTTTATCACTATTGCTCTGTAGTAGAGTTTGAGGTCAGGGATGGTGATTCCACCAGAAGTTCTTTTATTGTTGAGAATAGTTTTCACTATCCTGGGTTTTTTGTTATTCCAGATGAATTTACAAATTGCTCTATCTCTATGAAGGATTGATTTGGAATTTTGATGGGGATTGCATTGAATCTGTATATTGCTTTTGGCAAGATGGCCATTTTTACTAAATTAATCCCACCAATCCACGAGCGTGGGTGATCTTTCCATCTTCTGAGATCTTTAATTTCTTTCCTCAGAGACTTGAAGATCTTTCACTTGCTTGGCTAGATTCACTTCAAGATATTTTACATTATTTGTGACTATTGTGAAGGGTGTCATTTCCCTAATTTCTTTCTCAGCCTGTTTATCCTTTGAATAGAGGAAGGCTACTGATTTGTTTGAGTTGATTTTATATCCAGCCACTTTGCTGAGGTTGTTTATCAGGTTTAGGAGTTCTCTGATGGAAGTTTTAGAGTCACTTAAGTATACTATCATATCATCTGCAAATAGTGAAATTTTGACTTCTTCCTTTCCTATTTGTATCCCTTTGACTTCCTTTTGTTGTCTAATTGCTCTGGCTAGGACTTCTAGTACTATATTGAATAGGTAGGCTGAGAGTGGTCAGCCTTGTCTAGTCCCTGATCTTAGTGCGATTGCTTCAAGTTTTGCTCCATTTAGTTTGATGTTGGCTACTGGCTTGCTGTATATTGCTTTTACTATATTTAGGTATGGGCCTTGAATTCCTGGTCTTTGCAAGACTTTTAACATGAAGGGATGTTGAATTTTGTCAATTGCTTTCTCAGCATCTAGTGAGATGATCATGTGGTTCTTTTCTTTGATTTTGTTTATATAGTGGATTATATTGATGGATTTATGAATATTGAACCATCCCTGCATTCCTGGGATAAAGCCTATTTGATCATGATGAATGATTGTTTTGATATGTTCTTAGATTCGGTTTGCAAGAATTTTACTGAGTATTTTTGCATCAATATTCATAAGAGAGATTGGTCTGAAGTTCTCTTTCATTGTTGGGTCTTTGTGAAGTTTAGGTATGAGCAAAATTGTAGCCTCATAGAACAAATTGGGTAGTGTTCCTTCTGTTTGTATTTTGTGGAATAGTTTGAAGAGAATTGACATTAGGTTTTCCTAGAAGTTCCAATAGAATTGTGCACTAAAACCATCTGGTCCTGGGCGTTTTCTCATGGGGAGACTATTAATGACTGCTGCTATATCTTTACGGGTTATGGGACTGTTTAGATAATTTATCTGGGCCTGATTTAATTTTGGTACCTGGCATCTGTCTAGAAAATTATCCAGTTCATCCAGATTTTCTAGTTTTGTTGAGTATAGGTTTTTGTAGTAGTATCTGATAATTTTTTGAATTTCCTCTATTTCTGTTGTTATGTCTCCATTTTCAGTTCAGATTTTATTAATTTGTATACTGTCTCTGTGCCCTCTGCTTAGTCTGGCTAAGGGTTTAATTATCTTGTTGATTTTCTCAAAGAACTAGCTCCTGGCTTTGTTGATATTTTGTATAGTTCTGTTTCTACTTGGTTGATTTCAGCCCTGATTTTGATTATTTTCTGCCATCTACTCCTCTTGGGTGTATTTAATTTTTATAGTTCTAGAGCTTTGAGGTGTGCTGTCAAGTTGCTAGTGCATGCTCTCTCTCATTTCTTTTGTAGGCACTTAGAGCTATGAGTTTTTTTCTTAGCACTGATTTCATGGGGTCCCACAAGTTTTGGTATGATGTGTCCTCATTTTCATTAAATTCTAAAAAGTTTTCATTTTTTTCTTATTTCTTTCTTGACCTTGTCATCATTGAGTAGAGCATTGGTCAGTTTTCACTTGTATGTAGGCATTTTATTGTTTTGTCATTATTAAAGACCAGCCTTAGTCCGTGGTGATCTGATAGGATACAAGAGATTATTTCAGTCTTTTTGTATCTGTTGAGGCCTATTTTGTGACCAATTATATGGTCTATTTTGGAGAAGGTACCATGAAGTGCTGAGAGAAGGTATATTCTTTTGTTTTAGAATGAAATGTTCTATAGATATCTGCTAAATCTCTTTGGTTCATAATTTCTGTTAATTTAATTGTGTCTCTGTTTAGTTTCTGTTTCCATGATCTGTCCATTGCTGAGAGTGGGGTGTTGAAATCCCTTACTATTCTTGTGTTAGGTACAATATGTGCTTTGAGCTTTAGTAAAGTTCCTTTTATGTGGATGCCCTGTCATTTAGAGCATAGATGTTCAGAATTGAGAGTTCATCTTGGTAGATTTTTTTCCTTTGATTAGTATGAAGTGTTCTTCCTTATCTTTTTTGATTACTTTTGGTTGAAAGTCAATTTTATTTGATATTAGAATGGCTACTCCAGCTTGTTTCTTGGGACCATTTGCTTGGATAATTGTTTTCCATCCTTTTACTTTGAGGTACTGTCTGCCTTTGTCTCTGAGGTGTGTTTCCTCTATGCAGCAAAATTCTGGGTCCTGTTTAAATGTCTAGTCTGTTAGTCTATGGCTTTTTATTGAGGAATTGAGTCCATTGACATTAAGAGATATTAAAAAATGATTGTTGTTTCCTGTTATTTTTGTTATTAGAGGTGATAATATATTTGTGTAGCTATCTTCTTTTGGGGTGGTTGCAAGATTACTTTGTCACTTTTTCTAGGTTGTAGTTTCCCTCCTTGTGTTGAAGTTTTCCATCAATTCTCCTTTGAAGTGCTGGATTTGTAGAAAGATATTGTGTAAATTTTGTCAGGGAATATCTTGGTTTCTCCATCTATAGTAACTGAGAGTTTTGCTGGGTATACTAGCCTGGGCTGGCATTTGTGTTCTCTTAGGGTCTATATGATATTAGTCCAGGATCTTCTGGCTTTTATAGTCCTTGGTGAGAAGTCTGGTGTAATCTTACAGGTCTGCCTTTATATGTTACTTGACCTTTTTCCCTTACTGCTTTTAGTATTTTTTCTTTGTTTTGTACATTTGATGTTTTGATTATTATATGAAGGGAGGAATTTCTTTTCTGGTCTAGTCTATTTGGAGTTCTGTAGGCTTCCTGTATGTTCGTGGACATCTCTTTCTTTAGGTTAGAGAAGTTTTCCTCTAATTTTGTTGAAGATATTTATTGACCCTTTAAGTTGAAAATCATCACCCTCGTCTATACCTATTATCCTTAGGTTTGGTCTTCTCATTGTGTCCTGGATTTCCTGGATGTTTTGGGTTAGGAGCTTTTTGCATTTTGCATTTTCTTTGACAGTTGTGTCAATGTTCTCCATGGTATCTTCTGCACCTGAGATCTCTTCTATCTCTTGTATTCCATTTGTGATGCTTACATCTGTGACTCCTCATGTCTTTCCTAGGTTCCCTATCTCCAACGTAGTCTCCCTTGAATATTTCTTTATTGTTTCTACTTCCATTTCTAGATCCTGGATCCTTTACCTATTAGGTTTAGTTTTCTTGCAATTCTTTAAGGGATATTTGTCTTCCTCTTTAAGAGCTTCTACCTGTTTGCCTCTATTCTCCTGTACTTCTTTAAGGAATTTATTTATGTCTTCCTTAAAGTCCTCTATCATCATCATGAGAAGTGATTTTAATTCTGAATCTTACCTTTCCAGTGTGATAGGGTGTCCAGGGCTTGCTATGATGGGAAAACTGGGTTCTGATGATACCAAGTATCTTTGGGTTTTGTTGCTTATGTTTTTGTACTTTCCTTCTGCCATCTTGTTTCCTCTAGTGCTACCTGCACTCACTGTGTCATACTGGAGCCTGTCTTTCTAGATATCTTGCTTATGTCAGAACTCTTCAGAGTCCAGATGTCTCTGTGATCTTGTGATCCTTAGCTCCAGGGTACAAGAACTCCCTTCTGAAAAGGCAAAATAGAAAGCAGCACACACATGTTAAAGTATTAGAGAAGAGATTCCAGTCAGAAACCACTCAAGGATCTGCTGCTATAATTGATGGGACAGCAAAACACACTAGAAAATTAACCATACACTTTCACCTGCCTCTGTCAGTTGTAGGGCACCCATTGTCCTTAGCTCATATTTTAGGGTACACTGATTTTTTTTCCTAACTGAAACTAAGTAAGTTGCCATGTGTTCTATAAAATGTCTAAATTCCTGCTTAGTTTTGGATATTTGAGCATTGTGAATTAAAAAATCAACTTTGCTCATGGAGAGAGATCTATTCTTGATACCACCCCTTATAAAGTTTGTAATTAAATCTTTAAAATTTTCTGCCAGAGAAGAAAGTTTTTGTTTACTTGAGGACTTCAAACATTGTAGATAGTCTAATAGTTAATAGTGTGATTTGTAATGAAGATTTGGGCTGTGTAGTATCAGCTTGGTCATAAAAAAGGGTGGAATCCAAGGATCAATCTTAAGAAAAGTTAATGTGATTCCCCTTAACTCACATTGTAGTTCAGTCTAAAAGTGAAGGAGACATGTTTTCTTTACATGGTCATTAAATGGAGTCTGGTTACTTTCACTTTTTAATGTTTTATTATAATTGTATTATATTTAATATGTAGCCTAAAAGAGCTCTACCAAAGGAGAAGAGAACAAAATAGAGAGTTCATGATTGGGCTTGAAGCTGTCGCACATTTTTCTGCATATTTTTCAATTGCAGGAGCATTCTACATGATGAGGGCTGGTGCTTATAGAAGAAAGGAAGAAGATGGATATGCTTACAAGTTTTTGTCAACTTGACACAAAGTGGAGTCACTGGAGAGGAGAGAGCATCATTGAGAAATTGAGAATATGACTCCATAAGATCAGGTTGCATGTAAACTTGTATAGTATTTTACTAATTATAGTGTCTGGTTGAAGAAGACCAAGTCCATTGTGGATGATGCCATCCCTGGGCTAGTGGGCCTGAGTTCTATAAAAACAAAAGTCTAAGCAATCCACTGAGGAACAAGCCAGTAAGCAGCACCATTCTGTAGCCTCTGCATCAGCTCCTGCATCAAGGATCCTGCTTTGTTTAGTTCCCATGCTGACTTCCTTCACTGCCAAACAGCAAGGTAGAAATGTAAGCCAAATAACCCCTTTACTCCCCAAGTTGCTTTGGTCATGGTGTTTCATCACAGAAATAGTAACCCTAAAAAACGTTAGGTACCATGATAGTGGGGGTGTTGCTGTGACAGATGTGACCATGTCAGTTTGTGGAGGATTGTGGAAGGACTTTGGAACTTTGTACTAGAAAGGCAATTGAGTGAGTATTGAGAGCCCAGTGAGTTCTTACATAGGAGCTTAGGAAATAAGAATGTTGAGAGCAGTGCAGACAATGGAGGTCTGGCTTGTGGAGTTTCAGAGGAAAGCAAAGACTTTACTGGACCTTATGTGTGAAGAATTTGTCCTAAAAACTGGAACTGCAAAAATTAGCTGTGATTAACAAGAGACCAAAACCACTAAAGTGACTATGCAGGACTCGTGAATGCTGGTCAGCTAAAGCTGAAAAATCAGCTTTGATCAAAGGAGACCAGTATCACTGAGATGAAATCTTCTAGGAAGTGTTTCCTCAAGGTCAGCACACAGAAGTGGTGTTCCAAACGTGGCAAAGTTGTACCTCAAGCTTGCAGCTAAAGATGGCAGTATAAGAGTTACTCTAGTGGTTTGAATGGATACAAGGGGTCATAAAGGGCAAGCAAAGCTTGGGACTCTGTAGCCAGCTGGAGTCTCTGAAGAAAGCTGGGGAGAGACTATTGGTAAAAGTGGTACCCAGCAATAGCAAGAAATCTTAGAATTTTGGAAATGCCAATACTATGGGATTGCCATTAAAAACAGTAGCAGCAGTGGACTGGATCCAGCTTTAACCCAGAAAACAAGCTATGTATTCTGCAGCAGGAAGAGCTGTAGAAAATAACCCAAGCCCTTTGAAGAAGCCCAGAAGATCATGAGTGAATTCCAGATAATTTGACATGAGGTTATTTACACTTTTGGAGTTAGGTTTTGCTTTGTACAGATTGTGACTGCACCCTGGTTCTCTCCCCTTGAAGTAAGAAAGTAATTTATTCTTGATTTGACAAGAGCCCACAGTTGAGAGACTTTGAATTTTAAAATACTTTGGAATTTAAAAGATACTGGCTATTTTAAAGAGAGTGAATTTTTAGGTGTTTGGATTTTTAAAGAGTGAGACTTTTAAAATTTGGGGCATTCTATATTGTGATGTTTCTATTAATGTGAAATCTTGGAATGCATAAGAAATGAAAGGTTATAGCCTAATAGCAATGTGTTTGTGTGTCAAGTAGACAAGGAGTCAGTTGTTCTGGCTATTTTTTGTCAACTTGACACAAGCTAGAGTCACTGGAGAGAAAGGAGCCTTACTTGAGAAAATGCCTGAATAAAATCAGACAATAGGCAGGCCTTTTGAGCATCTTAATAATTAGTGATCAATGGCCCAGGCCATTGAGGATGGTGCCATCTCTGGGATGGTGGTTATGGGTTCTATAAAAAATAAGGTTGAACAAGTCATAGGGTACAAAGCAATAAGCAGCACCCCTCTATGGCCTCTGCTTTACCTCCTACCTTCAGGTTCCTGCCATGTTTGAGTTCTGGTTCTGAGTTCCTCTGATGATGAATGATGGTGTGGAAATGTAAATCAAATAAACCCTTCCCTCCCCAAGCTGCTTTGGTCATGGTGTTACATCAGAACAATACTAACCCTAAGACAGTGGGTGAACATAAAACAGGCTTCACTGCTCTAGTATTACTAGTTCTTGTTCTTGAGATCATTATTGTACAATATCCTCATGAACAAAACTTACTCCTTATGACTTGGCTCTGAAATTACTGCATAGACTCGAATATTGAAAGCTTGGCACCAAATGAAGCCTCGGGTGGTTATTGAGTCATGAGACTTCTGTCTTCCAAAAGGGACTAATCTATTTGTAAATTGATAGCTTAATAGAATATTGGGAGGTGGTGAAATCTTTTAGGAAGTGGGGCTAGTTAGAGGGACTAAGTTATTGAGGGGATTTGGTTCAAGAAGACATTTTATCCCTGGCTCCTTTCTAGCTCTCTGTTTGCTGCTCACCATGTAATGAGCAATTTATGAACCACAAATTCTCTGCAATGTAACCATACCTCATCATTAAACTAAAAGACATTGAGCCAAGTGATCATCATGCTCTGAAACTTCTCACAAAGTGAGGCCAAATACATTTCTCCTCTTTTTTTCATTAGTTATTTATTCACTAATTGAATCAATTCACCAATTGAAGCCCCCCTCTTTGCAGTTCCCCCCACACATATCCCCTTCATCTATTGTCTTTTCCCTTCCCCTCTGAGAAAGGAGAGACCCCCATATCTCCCAATTCTGGTACATTAAGACACTACAGGACTCGGTACAACCTCTCACACTGAGGCCAGACTGACTCGGTTAGAGGAAAAGGATACATAGGCAGGCAACCAATTCAGGGACAGCCCCTGATCCAGTTTTTGGGGGTGCCTGCATGAAGACAAATCTGCCTACCTGCTACATGAGTGTGGGGCTCTAAGTCCAGCCCATGCTTGCTCTGTGGTTGGTGGCTCAGTCTATGTGAGCCACCAAGGGTCCAGGTTAGTTGACTCTGTTGATCGTCTTGTGGCATCCCTTTCCCCTTTGGATCCTGTAGTCCTTTCCCCCAACTCTTCCACAAGACTCCCCAAGTTCCATCTAATATCTGGCTGTGGGTATCTGCATCTGTTTCCATCAGCTGCTGGGTGGAACCCTCAGAGGAAAGTTTTGCTAGGCTCCTGTCTACAAGCATAACAGAGTATCATTAACAGTGTCAGGGATTTGTTTTTACCCATGGGATAGCTTTCAAATTTGGCCAGCCATTGTTTGGCCATTCTCTCTTGCTTTACTCTTTGTCCCTGTACATCTTCTAGCCAAGACACACTGTGGACTGGAGATTTTTTGGGTGGGTTGGTGTTCTTTGCCCTATACTGGGAGTCCTGCCTGGTTACAGGAGGTGGCCACTATAGGCTCCATATCTCCCACTGCTCTAAGTTTCAGCTAGAGTTGCCCCTATAGACTCTCTGAGGCCTCCTTCTGTACCAGGTCTCTAGTATTTGCTAGGTATGTTTCCATGTGCCTGCCTCTGATTTCCATTCTCCCTCTCCAGCTTTCCCTACACCTGATGCCCCCATCCCATTCTTCTCCCCATACCCTCTTCCACCCAGTTAAAACTTGTACAATCACCCTGGAAATGAATTTAGAAATTTCTCAGAAATTGGAAATTGTTTTACCTCAAGACCCAGCTATACCACTCTTGGGCATATAGCCAAAGAATGCTCCATCCTACACAGAGACCCTTGCTCAACTATGTTAATAGCAGCTTATACAGAAAGGTGGTTCCTGAACACAGTGTAATACTATTCAGCTATTAAGAACAAAGTCACCATGCAATGTGCAGCCAGATGGATAGAACTAGAAAATATCACCCTGAGTGAGTTAACCCAGACCCAAAAGGACATGCATGGTATGTACTCACTTATAAGTAGTTATTAGCCATAAAGTAGAGGTTAAACACTCTACAATCCATAGATGCAAAGAAGCCAAGTAAGAAGGTGGGCCCAAGGGAGGATGCTTGAATCTTACTCAGAACGAGAAATAAAACAGACACAGGAGGTGGATGCAGAGGGAAAGTTCTTCTCTTTTAAGTTGATTTTCTCAGTTATTTTGTCACAGCAGTGGATAGATTGCTAACACACTGTGATTAGTTAACATTCTCAATTTGGCAGGATCCAGAATGACATGAAAACATAGAAAAGTGAGGCATGTAGACCTTTGGCTGATGTCCCCAACTTGTACATCATTTAACAGGCAGCATCAAAGTGAAAAGTTCAAGTGAGGAAGCCTTCCAGGTGATTTTAGCCCCAGCCGCCATCTGATTATCTCTAAATTAATGATGACATTTTAATGGCGATTTTTCTGAATATCATTACACTTTGATTTTATGAAACATTGTTTAACATTTAAAAGATCAATATGTAGCAATTATAAACAGCTTTAAGAGACCAAGAAGACAAAGAGGGAACTAAACATACTGAACATCAAGTATTCTGTGCATTTGAGCCTTACCAATGATAAGCCTGATAGGGATCAAATTGGAAAAATTTCAAAAATTTGAAAAAAAATAATTGGAAGACCTGGATCCTTTTGGATTCTAAAATTTCAGGACAAAGGTTATAAGAGTGGATATTGTTCAGGTCTAGTGGCTAGCCAGATATTCAAGCTGATATGGGAACTCTACCACTGGACTCTCTGTAGTACAGAGTAGTATCAGAGGCTAAATGAAGAGCTATCTCCAGAAAGGATGCCAGCATCAGCTTATCAATGGCTTTCTTAGTTGAGATTTGAAAGCAAGGTGGAAACAGCTGTTCGTTCTCATGAGAAATACAAAGGAGCAACTTTGTTGGTATAGTAACAAACTTTAATGAAGCAGTCACCACACACAAAGAAGTCAAGATATTTTTGCTTGTGTTTGCTTTGTATGTTTTTTTTAATTCCTAAGAACCACATTGATTAGATCATTCCATGTGTATTATACTATTTCCCATTTTTATCATTGAGAGAAGAGTGGTGGCTTAAAATGAGGTCTGCAAATTCTTTGATAGTCTTTTCATTAAGGGGCACCATCAAATAGTGCTTTTTGTAAATGTGGGGAAGCCCTGCTCTCCTGTTGGGGGCCGCCTTTTAGCAGAAAGCGGCTATCAGCTTTGCAGCCATCTTGAGCCATCTACCCTGACATGAGACTTGGATTACAATAGCCTACAACAGCTGAGCACACTCCGATAATCTTGGTTTAGACACCTTGGGTGTGTGAGATTAAAGGTGTGTAATTTAAGAGTTTGATTTAGAAGTGTAGAGATCAGATTTAGAGACAAGACCTAAGGGCATGATTAAAGGTGTGACCAAAAAGCATGGCTTAGAAGTGAGAGATATAAAAGGCAGAGGCAGACAGAGATCAAAGAATCAGACTATATAGAGAGAATCAGACACTTCAGAGAGTATAACTTGGAGTACAACTTGGAGTAGGAATTAGGCATTAGGTAGCAGGTACTTGGAAAAGAACTTGGAAGAAGTAACTTGGAACTTGGAGGCACTAGGAACTAGGAACTAGGGACTAGGAACTTAGGACTTGGAGAGAAGAAGAGAGACTGAAGAATAAACGGGATTGAATCACACTCTGTCTGGTCTCCCTCCGTTCTTCAAGTATGTCCTCTCTCTCTTGCTGAACCCTGACCCGCAGACCAGTGGCCGCCAAAGTGGGGCAGCCTAGGCCCCAACATTTTTGGCGCCTGAACAGGGACTCGAGCTTGAGCCTCAACACTCTCCTATTTTAAGCATGATGCTAAGTGGTTTCTGAGAGGGGTCCAGAAAAAATTTTACTTGACTCTAGTTTTGGAAACTCTCCTCATAGAACCTAAGTTTTGTGTTATTAGAAAGCTGAAGCCATGTTACAGTGTCACATATAAATCAACTCGCATCTCTACTAATAGGTAGCATAGCAATAAGCAAGCTAAGTAAGGAAGTTTTGCAGATGACTTTAGCCTAGCTACCATTTGACAGGAACTGAAAAAGCCTTCAGAAAGATACCACTACTACTACTACTACTACCACCACCACCACCACCACCACTACTAATACTATGAATAATAGTAGTAGTAGTAGTAGTAATGATGATAATAATAATAATAATAATAATAATAATAATAATAATAATAAACAATAGATAGTAGTTTGATATATTTTGGTCTCCAACTAAGTTTAAAATGGTCTATTATGCAGCTAGATATACCAGAATAAAAGCAAATGCCATGAAAAAATCATTTTCAGTTTTCCTCATATCCCTCCATGCACCAAAGGCACTTTGAGTAGATATTATTTTATGTACACAGAACAGGGGACAAATGTATTTCAGACTGGCTGGACCAGTAAGAAGTCTTGCTCAGCTACCAGTAGCAAAGACAAATTTTTCTCTGTGTGATGTCCAAAAAGTGACACCCTAAAGAAAAGAATGTTTGAACTGCAATGTGTATGCTCTCTAGAACATATGTAACATGTACACGTCCTAAGGGTTATACTTCCTTTAGTCCCATCTAAAAGGAGATGGCTTCTCTTAAGCCATTGATTCTCTCTGAATCTTTCTTTATTGACCGACAAACACTAGTAATGTACCTCACAGGATTTCTTTAAAGAGCAATTTAGATAATAATATGATTCATTGAGCCCAAGGTTTTACAATGCTGACTAAATATTAGACAAATTGATTATGTGAGATTTCACTTCTATCAGCAAAATCTTATTCAGAAAAAAATACCAGATTAGATCACAAATGATATCTGATAGACCCTACTTGATAAAAATCCAACAATATTAATGTGATTGTTTTTCTCTCCTCTTGAGACTAGACACTAATCATATGACCTTGACAAGGTCTGTCTTGCATTTCTTTGTCCGCAAAATAGGGATGACAAAGGTTTTACTGAATAAAAAGTTTAGACACATTAAGTACTATTAGGTTTAACTGAACAAGGATGATTACAAAATGGCAGCCCATTGAACCAGGACATGTGGCTCATGTGCACATATAACCACATGTGAAGATTATATTTGTAGTCAAAGAAAGGGAAGTAATGAGAAGAACATTGTAACGAGATAGAGAGCAGCTAATTGGTTATGGTCCCTGTTTGTCTTTGTGAATGTGCTCTAAACAATTGACCATTTGTGTAGGACAGTGAAAGGACAGCATGGTTTCTGGTCTACCACCCACTGGCTAGAGATAGCCAGAAACCTCGCAGGTTAGAAACCCCACAGGTTTCCCTGCAAAGGATGGCATACATTTTGCCATGCTCCCAGACTCTAGGCTCCTGACAGGAAACCAAAGACTTACTGCACCTTTCAGGCATATAAGACAACATCACTTACTAGCCCCTCCACAGGTAGAGGATGTGACTACAGGCCACAGAGCCTCAAGACAAATCTCTATATTAATGTGCATCACATTAATTATTAATTATTATTCATCAATTATCAATTATCAATTATCAATTAATAATCAATTATTTATTTATTAATTAATAATTATTAATTAATTATTAATTATTGATGTGGCCAGAGGGCATAGCCAATTAGGCATTTCTTCCCAGACCCTCCTTCTTGCAAAAGGTATTTAGCCTCAGGCCCACCTTGAAAATACAGGGGTATAGTTTTCATCCATCTTCCTGTCATGACAATAAACATTTTAAGACCATGGACTATCTCTCTTCCTTGGGACCTGCAGTGAAAAACTATGAAGAAGGTTTCCAACTACTGAGCTGCTACCTAATGACAACCTCTCTACCTTCTCAGACACGGAGGCCCAGCCACCCAAGCAAGCAAGCTGAGCCAGCCAAGACCCAGCCAAGTGAATGGCATGACCATGTCTCTCCTCCCTGCTGGACACAGCCAGAGCTTCTCACCCTCCCAGAGAGTCCTCAGACTGTGCTCTTCCACCATGAGTGGAGTCCTGCAGATTCACATAGCCCTTCGTCAGAGTGGAGTAAACACAGTCAAATTCCTGCACCTCTGTCTCTCTGAGATTTGGCCCTAGCCCCTTGGGGGTGCAGACACAGGACCCACAATTCAACACAACAGGACACACACACACATACTACAACCCCACACATTTGCAATTGGCTGAAGAATCAAGTAGGGCATGTCTACTTCTTGTTCAAGAGTAACAGGGTTAGAAATTGTTTACAGTCCACTATGTCTAAACCACTTTACACATAACTTAATATATACAGAAGCCTCTTTAGGCCAAACTTAACACCACTACCAAGTATGGATAGGGGAATTAAATGAAGCATATAGGAACAAAAGTCACTTGGAAGTTAGAATTAGAAGGGTTGTTACCTTTCCATAGTAGTTTTCTTTTCATTCTTAGTTCATTACATTTTTCTTGGGAGACACTGCAGATTAATCTCAAAACTTTATGCATGGTATACAAGCAATCTACCACAGAGTTATTCACCCAGAATCTCCTGTTAATTTTTAATAAGCTTAATAATCCAAACAGACAGGCCTTTTCATTTTTGTTTAATTATTTTGTTTGGGTATTGGTTATTTTGCTAAATTGTGATGCTGTGAAATTGTCTTCTAAATATTTATCCTCATAATCATAGACCTGAGATGCTCTGAACCTTGGAAAGAAAAATTCTATTGCAGCGGGTAGCAATCAATAATGAGATGCATATCAGGCCAAAGTGCTGAGAATAAGAGTCTGAGTGTTCAGTCTTAAATGGGACATCTGTATTAGTATTATCTGGTGAAGCTGAATCTAGTCTGCTGTGGTTCTGGCTAGCTCAGCCGCCATGTGGTGTGGCCACAGGCCATGTGTGCACCACAGCTAGAAATGGCCAGCCAGAAACACCAGCCTTGCCACCCCTGAGATGCCAGTATGGGAGATGGCTCTGCCAACCTTCCACGCTGTCTCTGCAAGGCTGAGCATTGCCCAGATGATCCCGCCAACCACATGGGCTTGGTACAAATGAGACTCTAATGCTTAGATTATCCAAAGGCTTATATATTTAGTAATGATCAATAATAAGATTCCCTTACAATTAGATGTGTAACCCAATACCCAACCTAGATAAACCAACTACCTTTGACAGCTACAGACAAGTGAACATCAGCCTTCATGTCCCCCTCTCTTGTTCTCCATCTCTCCCTTAGCTCCTCCTCTTCCTTCTCTTCCTCTCCTTACGCCTCTTCTCCTTACTCCTCCCACCTTAGCTCCTCCTACAATTACCACCACCTCAGAAGAAGAAATAGACACCATGAAGACCCAGATAATAAAGAAGAAGGCTGTGAAATCTTGGCTTCTAGAAATGACAGAGTTAACATAAGCATAAACTCACTGCAGCTGTACTTAACTGCACAAAGTCAATACAAAATGAAACCAGTCAAAATTCCTTCATAGACGGGCCAAAAAATCTTTAGTCTTCACCCCTTACTGAGAAGTTATTTGTAGTAGATTGTTGCTGGAGAAGAGACAATCATTCTTTCTGAGGATGTGTTGAATGTGGATGTTCCCCTGACATGTACATCTGGGCAGCACTATCTAGACTTACTAAGTTATTAAAATAATAAAGGACATGATTCCTGGATTGAAGTATGTTGAGAGGTATATGAGTGAATTTGGAGATAATAAATGGGTGGATGTGATCATATTTTAGTGGATAAATATATCAAATTTTGAAAAACAAAGAAAAATTAAAGTCTGGAGAGATTGCTTAACAGTTAGAACCTGGGTTCAGTTCCCAGCACTCATATTGAACATCTCCCAAGCCCTTGTGACTCTAATTACAAAGAATCTGATGCCTTCTAGAATGCTCATGTATCGTCACATAAGTGTTATACATATAGACAAGCAGACACACCTACGAACATATAAATAAAAAGTGGAGGTAAAAAAATAAAGAAAAGTTTAAAGAATAATTAAATACAGACTCCATGGGAACCCAACGGCCATTTTTGTAAGGGAAAAAGGTTGACTAACACAAAATATTCACCTCTCCCTCAGTTCTTCCAAATCCAATCCCCCAGCTTCATGCCTAGTTCTGCAGCAGACCATTTGCTCTCCAACACAGATCATTCCTTCCTCAACTTATTTTCCTTATTTGTTGCTTTAATCCAGCCTCCAATCCCAGAATGTACTCCGTGGTAAGGAAAGTGCATATAAGCTACTCCTTCCAGAGAAGTAAATAGGCTCAGTGATGTTCTTCAACTCTTCCTTCATTTCTCCCCAACCCCCAGTCTCACTCTCATATCTTTTGCAATTCTTCTGATCTAGCCTCTCCTCATTATCTGACTCCAACCAGGAGACTAACTAAACAGAACTCAGAATGCTAAGTAGATCATAGTGGAATATCCTGCTTTCTTATGAAGTCCTTCCATGATCTCAGACTACACCCATTCCTAAGTTCTAATACCCAGAAAGATACTTTACATTGAAGTCCCTAGTATCAATACATATCAGAATGCCAGAATATTTTCCTACAAGAAATACATTGCCACCACACTCTCCTAAGAATCACAGAGGAAACAGAAACCAAGGAGGAAAAACACAAACAAAGATAAGAACAAATAACAGCAAGTAGAATCACAATCTTCCCACTCCCAGATGCCTAGATACCAGGGTAAATCCAAAATTAATAGCAACAATGAAATATGTTTTTTCTAGATCCCAGTTATTCTACAATAGCAGTTCCTGAATATTCCAACATAGAGAAGCACAAATAAAAGACCTTCAGACAGGTTTTGTGAATATGATAGAGATCTTTAAAAAAGAAATTAGTAAAGCCCTTAAAAGTATCCATGAATACATAAACAGTAGAAGAAAATAAATAAAACCATTCAATACTTGAAAGGAAAAATAGAATTAACAAACAAATCCCAAACTGAAAGAAATCTGAGAATTAAAAATAATAGGAATTCAACCAGGATCTACAGAGGACATCCTCACTAAGATAATGCAAGAGATGAAAGAGAGAATCTTGGGCTTTGAAGACACATTGGAAATGGATTCATTGGTCAAAGAAAATGTGAAATATAAAAATCCTTAGGACAAAACACCCAGGAAATCTGAGATACTATTAAAAGACTTAATCTAAGAATAATAGCAACAAAGGATGAACTCAGGTTAAAGGCACAGGAAACATTTTTAACAAAGTCATAGAAAAAAAAATTCCCTATCCTAAAGAAGGAGATATGTAACAAAGTACAAGAAGTATACTGACACAAAATAGACTGGAATAGAAAAGAAAGTCCCCTAGCACACAAAGTGTACAGAATGAAGAAAGAATATTAAAAGCTACAAGTGAAAATGACAAAGTAAAATAAAAAGACAGACCTATTAGGTTTACATCTGACTTCTCACTGGAGATGCTAAAAGCCAGAAGGACCTGGACAGGTTATACTGCTGACATTAAGAGGTAACGTAATCCAGTATAGACTATTATATCCAGCAAAACTTTCAACTATCAAATATGAAGAAAATGAGGCATTTCATGATAAAAACAAAATTAAATAACATCTATTCACAATTTCAGTCTGACAGAAGGTGCTAGAAGGAAAACTCCACTCTAAATAGGTTAACTACATTCAAAAAATAAGTATAAAGAATAAAGAGTCCCAAACCAGAAAATCAAAAGAAGGGAAGCACACATATACAAACACATACAAAAGAACAACAATAACAACAACAACAAAATAATAAGAACAATAGGCATCTCTCAGCATGAATGATCTCAACTCCCCAATAAAAAGACACAGACTAAGGAAATAAATACAAAAGCAAGATTCAGCCTTATGCTACATTCAAGAAACAAACATTACCATCAAAAATAAACATCATATTAAAGGCTTGGAAAAATATACCAAAGAAATGGACCTAAGAAACAAATTGGTGTAAACATTTTAACATCTGGAAAAATAAACTTCAACAACAAAATTAATTAGCAGACATAAAGAACATCTACATACATACTCATTAAATAAAAAGTCCAATAACAGGATATTACATTTCTTATCATCTCTGTCTCAAACACAAGTATGGCCATGTTTGTATAATAAAAACAAATAACAGAACAAAACAAAACAACAACAAAAACACTACCATAGCATCAATTACATTTCAACCTTTACAAATTGATAGTGGGAAAGTTCAATGCCCTAATGTCATCAATAGTCAAAAAAAAAAAAAATAAACAAAAAAATTAACAGAGAAAAGTTGGAGTTCCTGCTGGTATAAACAAAATGGACATAACTGATATTTACAAGATATTTCACTCAAACATGAAAAAATATAACTTCTCTGAACCTCTTGGAACATTCTCCAAAATTGACCACATACTCAGACACAAAGCAGATCTCAGCAGATATAAGAAAATTGAAATAACACTCTGCATTCTATTTGAACACCACAACTTAATTCTGGATATCAACAACAATAGAAACAACAGAAATCTTACAAACTCATAGAAACTGACCAACTTTCTACTGAATGAAAATGGGTCAACACAGAAATTATGAAAGAAATCAATGACATCCTATAATTAAATGAAAATGAATACACTGTACAGGCAAACATTTGTGACACGGTGGAGGCTGTTGTGAAAGATACATTTATATCCTTAGGTATAAACTTTAAAATTGGAGAAATATCATACTAGCCAATTAACAGCACTCTGAAAAGTCTAGAGCAAAAAGGATAAATCACACGCAAAAGGAGTAAACAGCAAAATATAATTAAATTCAGTGCCAAAATCAATAAAATATAAACAAATGACAAAAACAAAACACAAGGAATCAATGAAACAAAGAGTTAGTTCTTTGAGAAAATCAATAAGATTGACAAACCCTTATCTAAATTAACTAAAAGGCAGAGAATATCCTTAATAACAAAATCAGAAATGAAAAGGTGATCAAAAAAATCCAGATAATCATAAGGACGTATTTTTAAAACCTGTACTCTACCAAATTGGAAATTCTAAAAAAACAAATAAACAAACAACAGTGATAATTCTAATACATACCAGTTACCAAAGTAAAATTAAGACCAACTAAGCAAATAAACATAATCACTAGTGAAATATAACCAAAAATTACAAGTCTCCCAACCAAAAACTGTCCAAGACCAGATGGTTTTAACACAGAATTCTAACTGATTTTCAAAAAAGAGTTAATGCCAATACTCCTTAAACTATTTCATGAAATAGAAAAGGAAAATCACCCACTTCATTTTATAAGGCCACATTTACCCGGGTACCAAAACCACATAAAGTCCAACAAAAAAGAAAGTTATAGAACTTGTTTCCTTATGAACATAGATGCAAAAATACCCAATATATGTAAGCCAAACCCAAGAATACATAAAAAAAGATTATCCATCATGAACAAATTGGCTTCATCCTAAGGAGGTACAGTTCAACATATTTAAAGTGATAAATATAATCCACCATATAAACAAACTGAAAAATTAAAAAAACTCATAAGAATTTCATTAGATGCTAAAACAGCCTTTGACAAAATCCAATACCTCTTTATGATAAAAGTCCCTGAAAGATTAGAATTACAAGAAACATACCTAAACATAATAAGAGGAGTTTACAGCAAGCACACAGTCAACATCAATTTAAAAGGAGAAAAATTCAAAACAATTCCATAGAAATCAGGAACATATAAAGATTGCCCACTTTCTTCATACCTATTCAATATAGCAGTTGAAATCTTAGCTAGAGCAATAATGTAACTGGACGATATTAACAAGATAAAAATAAGAGGGGAACAATCAAACGATCTTTATTGGTAGATGATATGATAGTATACATGAGTGACCCAAAAAATTGCACCAGGAAAATTCTAAAGCAGAAAAACACGTTCATCAGTGTAGTGGGATACAAAATATAATGGCTCCTTAAAATTAGTAGCTCTCCTATACACAAACAACAAACACACTGCAAAAAAAATCATAAAAACAATACTTTTCACAATAATCTCAAATAATATAAATGCCTTGTGGTACCTCTAGCCAAGCACATGAAAGATTTCTATGATATAAACTTCAAGTTTTTGAAGAAAGAAATTAAAGAAGCTATTGGAAAATGGAAAGATCTCCTGTGCTTATGGATTGGTAAGCTTAACATAGTAAAATCCCATGCTACTAAAAGCAATCTACCGATTCAATATAATCCTCATCAAAATTTCAACACAATTCTTCACAGACCTTGAAAGAAAAATTCCCAACTTCATATGGAAACAAACAAACAAACAAAAAACCCAGGAGAGTTTAAAAAATCTGAATAACGAAAGAACTTCTGAAGGTATCACTATCCCCAGTTTCAAGTTGTACAACAAAGACATATGTATAGTAAGAAAAGCAGCAAGGTATTGGCACAAAACAGAAAAGTTGATAAAAAGATCCACACAGTTACAGACATCTGATTTTTTATAAACAGGTAAGAAATACACAATGGGACAAAAACTATCTTCAGCACCTGGATATGAGCATGAAATAGAAACCAAATAGATTAATTGTTACCACCATGGACAAAACTTAAGTCCAAGTACATCAAAGACCTAAATTTAAAACCAGATACAATGAACCTGATACAAGAGAATGTGGAGAACAGTCTTGATCTTATCAGCACAGTAAAAGACTTTCTGAACAGAACACTGATAGCACAGGCATTAAGATGAACAATGAATGAATGAAAACTCATCAAACTGATAAGCTTCTTTATGGAAAAGACACTGTCCTTTGGACTAAGCATGAACCTACAGAATGGGCAAAATCTTTTAACCAACTATCTATTCAATAGAGGATGTACACATATATATGCTAGATATACAAGAAGATAGATATTAAAAACTCAATTATAAAATGAAATAGTCATCTAAACAAAATTTTTAATTGAGAAAACTTAAATGGCTGAAAAATAAAGAAGCATTCAACATTCTAGCCATCAGGGAAATGTAAATCATTATTACTTTGATGGTTCATCTTATACCTGTCAGAATGGCTAAGGTAAAAAAAAAAAAAAAAAAAAAAAAAAAAAAAAAAAAAAAAAAAAAAAAAAAAAAACAAGTGACAGCTCATTCTGGCAAAAATGTGGAGTAAGGGGAACTCATTCATACATTGCTGCAAGAAGTGCAAATTTGTACAGCTACCATGGACATCATTGTCACAGTTACTCAGAATGATGGGAATTTAGTTATCTCAAGATCTAACTATACCAGTCTTGGGCATATACCCAAAGGACACTTCATTTTACCATAAAAAGTTACTAAATTATGCATAATAACCAAAAACTAGAAACAACCTAGATGTCCATCAATAAATGAAAATGTGGTACATTAATACAACGGAGTACTAGTAAGCTGTTTTAAAAAAATGGTATCATAGAATTCACAGGTAAATTGATGGAACCAGAAAAATATCATATTGAGTGAGGTATCCCAGACCCAGAAAGACAAATATATTTCATGTTCACTTATATGTGAATATTAGTTGTTAATTGAATTATAATCATGTCACAATCTTTAGAACCACAGAAAACATGTATAGAGTGAGAGACTTGATGGGACAGATAAATCTCATTAAGAAAGAGAAATAGAATAGATATGGGTAGATGCAGGTACTGGAATGGGAGAATCAAGTGAGAGGAGAGAGAAATGGGTATTGTGTGAGGGAGTATGAGGACAGCCAGCTAAAATTAAAGAGCATTTGAGGAGTAGTATGGAAACTTAATACAGTAGATACTTCCAAAAATATATGCATATATGAAGGAAATCTAAATGAAATTACCAAATGGAGGAAACAGAGTCCCAAGGAAGCTTTCAGTACCAGGACTGGGTTACATATAATTAAATTGTTGGCCAAAGGA
The DNA here is from genome assembly GCF_011762505.2 of Arvicanthis niloticus. NCBI lineage: Eukaryota > Metazoa > Chordata > Mammalia > Rodentia > Muridae > Arvicanthis > Arvicanthis niloticus. Next base: position 5,095,138 of record NC_047679.1, read on the forward strand.
GCCCCATGAGAATTCCAAAACAATCTATTCTCTTGCCAAAACTATAGGCTGCTCTTCATAAACTGAGACACATGGATGACATCTCTATGTAGGCATCAGCTCAACATCTCCATTTTCAATGAGTTGTGTAGGTAATTTTTTCAGCAACTTGTTGAAAGTGGAGATGTTGAGCTGGTGCCTACATAGAGACTTCACCCATATGTCCAAGCATCTTTTGTGACAGATGGTACTCTACATGCTATCAAAGAAAAAAATTTAAAAACCAAGCCAGCCACAAACCATTTACCTACAGTGGTGTATTACCTGCAAATTATGATAGGGAAATTGTGCAGCACAATGCTTACAGGACTAACCAACCAATAACTGTCTTAACTTATGTTCCACTCCACAAAATGAAAACTATTTTCCACTGTTACAGTAACCAAGAATCTGAGATTAAATAGCCCACGGCCCTGCAGTAAAAACAATTAATACTGGTCTAAAAAAATAATGTAGTGATAAAATGATTCCTAGTATATTCTGCTATACTCATAGATCAGTCAGTGCCTTGTGCTCAGCCATCATCAGAAAAGGGTCTTCTTGTAGCAGACAGGAAAACCTCATAGACTAACAGCCAAATTTTATGCAGAGAAAACTATACCTTGGAGCACTCAGCGCTAATGGGAAGTCTTCATCAAATATATCACCTCAGAGCTCAGGGAATTCCTAGGATGAAGAGTAAGAAAGAGAGGAAGTAGAGGACACCAACAAAACAAGGTTCTCTAGATCAACATGAGAAAATTCATAAGATCTCATTGAATCAGGAGCAGCATAGATCTGCACCCTGCTTATATATTATTGTTTCCAGTGTATTTATGCGATTCCTGATTATGCATATGAGTGGAGCTCTTATTGTTGTGCTTTCTCTTGGGTTGTTTTCCTTTTGTGTTTTTTTTTTTTCAAACTGCACTGTGATAGTTTTGTTTTATCTTATTATATTTTATTAATTTTAAAAATGAAAGAGAGAGACAAAAATAAGGAAAGAAAGGAGAGAGAGTGAGAGAGAGATTAAGAAAGATAGCCTAGTCCCTAGTGTAAATGTTAACAACTGAACTCTTACTTATACCTGCTGAGAGAGAAGGAAAATCAATTTTCCCCAGTGGTGTGACACTGGGTATATTAACCACTCCAGGACAAGCTCTATGTTAAAGAGTAGCTGGCCAAACATAAGATGGACTCCACAGATTTATTTGTTTGTATTTGCATGCTTTTCTTTAGGCATAGTTTGGTATTTGTCTTTGTTCAGGTTTCTATTGCTGTGATGAAATATCTTAGCTAAAAGCAACTTGTGAAGGAAAGATTTTATTTGTCTTATGGTACGATATCACTGTTCATCATTGAAGGGAATCAGGAAAGGAATTCAAAACAGTGCAAGATCCTGGAGGCAGAAGGTTGTACAGAGGCCATGGAGGGGTGCTACTTACTGCCTTGCTCATCATAGCTTTTTCAGTCTGCTTTCTTCTAGAACCCAGGGCCATCAACCTAGGGGTGGCACCACCTACAATATGCCACCCCCATCAATTCCATTTAAAAAAAAATGTCCTACAAGCTTGCCTACAGCCCAATATTATGGGCATTTAACGGGTTGAGGTACCTTCCTTTCAGATAGCTCTAGCTGTATCAAGTTGACATAAATCAGCACAGCACATTTGTTTTGTTTTGTTTTGTTTTGTTTGCTTGTTTTGGGGTGGTGTTTATTACTTTTTCTAGGTATTGGGTGGTTGTTGTTGTATTAGTTTTTGTAAAAATAAAATAAAGTTAGGTGGATAAGAAAGGGAGGGAGGATTTGGAAGGACTTGAGGGTAAAGAAGAATATGATCAAAATATATTTAAATTTAAATTTTGATTTAAACTACTCAGAGACCTAGGGTAGAACCAAACATGACTGACAAAAGTGTCAATGAAATTATCTCAAATTGCATTCTTCTATACTCATAGATTGGTACCTAGACCATTCATCATCAGAGTGGCTTCCTCCAATAGCTGATGGAAACAATATGGAAACCTACAGACAAACATTAGATAGAAATTCTGAAGCCCCACAGAAGAAGAAGAAGAAGAAGAAGAAGAAGAAGAAGAAGAAGAAGAAGAAGAAGAAGAAGGAGGAGGAGGGGGAGGGGGAGGGGGAGGGGGAGGGGGAGGGGGAGGGGGAGGGGGAGGGGGAGGGGGAGGGGGAGGGGGAGGGGGAGGGGGAGGGGGAGGGGGAGGGGGAGGGGGAGGGGGAGGGGGAGGGGGAGGGGGAGGGGGAGGGGGAGGGGGAGGGGGAGGGGGAGGGGGAGGGGGAGGGGGAGGGGGAGGGGGAGGGGGAGGGGGAGGGGGAGGGGGAGGGGGAGGGGGGAGGGGGAGGGATCTAGGAGCCAGAGAGTCCAAGGACACCAGGAGAACACAGCCCACAGAGATCAATTAATCAAAGGTCATAGGGTCTCACAAACACTCAAGTAGCAGTTTCAGGACTATCATGGGTCTATGTTAGGTCCTTTGGATACATACTATGGTTGTTTAGCTTGGGGTTTTATTGCACTCCTAACAGTGGGAGTATGTATGTCTCTGACTCATTTGTCTGCACTTGGGACCCTTTTCCTCCTATGTGTTGCCCTGTTGAGACTTGATATGAGAGTTTATGCCTTATCTTTTTTTATATTGCTATGGTATGTTTGGTTAGTATCACTGGAAGACCTGCATTTTTCTGAAAAGAAATAGAGGACAGTGGAGATGGGGTGCTCTGGTAGGGAAGGAGGGAGGGAAAGCTATGATCTGGATGTATTTTGTGAAATAATAAATAAATAAATAAATAAATAAATAAATAAATAATGTTTTAAACAGAAAAAAGAATTAGATAAAGAAGATCTTAAGTTTAATCTTATAAATTACATTGATGGTAGTTTTTGTTTGCAATGGTAGTCATATGAGATATAATAATTACTTTTAAAAACATACAAAGGTTTAAAACTAAGAAGAAAATGCTTTTTAATAAATAGAGAGTGTTAGGGTGGTCTACCGATGGGGTAGGGATAGTTATTAGCCTACTGAGTCCTAATGGGCAGTTTCACTACTAGCCCAAGTAGGTCATTTATTCAAAATAGTAGGAAGGATGTTTAATGTCCATAATCCAAAGAGATAATAAACATTTGAGACAATGATAAAATAATTAGTTAAGTGAAACATACAGTATATGTGATTTTTTTTAAAGAATATATTAATTATGACTGGCAAGATGGCTCATTGGTTAAAGGTCCCTGCCACAAACTCTGACAAAGCAGCTTCAATTTAAGATACTGTCATCATGGAAGTCATCATAGAAGACATGGACTCCAGCAAGTTGCAAGTTGACCTCTGACCTCCATGCATGTGCTATGATATACCTAACTACACACACACACACACACACACACACACACACACATGCATGTACACACAGAAAGAGAGATATATAAATGTAATAAAATTTTAAAAGAATATGGTAATTAAAAAATCCAAACCTACAGATTGTACCTCAGATTTGCAAAAATAATACTGTTCTGTCTCAACCTTTTAGATGACACCCATTTTTTCTCTTTTCATAAACAGTTTTTTGTAGTAAGAAATTGAATTTCATATTGAGGCATGCTACCAAATAAACTTTGATTTGTTAATATTAATTATTCAATTGCAAATTTGTATTTTCCTACTTTCCTTTACTGACATTAACATTGTCAACATTCTAGCAAATTGATTCTTCTGCCTCAACATTCTTCAGCACATTAACTTATATTGGCTTACAAAAAGACTCTGACAATACAGTCACTACGATAAAAAAAACGGAGTAAGTTGGAGGAAGAGTTATATTTCAAAAGTTCATACATTTATTTCCAACCCCCAAAATGTGCTTTCTAAAGATGTAGACGACTTTCTCATTCTAACTGTAAGAATTATGTCTGAATACATGCTGATTTCTTTAAGCCATATTGACCTTCTGAATAAGAGTAGAGAAATTACCTTTTATGGTGCGTTTTGCATTTTCTGAGGTAAATATGAGGAAACAACTCCTTCAGCAGACTTTACTCGAAAGTTTTGAAACCTAGGAAAAATGGACTGAGGCATTTATTTTAATATACACCATTTGAATGCATCTACAATGCTTATGCAAGTAGTTTGTCCATGTAAACCAGAAACCATACTGGTAGCTCATTGTTTAATTATATACCACATAGATATATACCACTAAAATAAAAATAGTTAAATTTTCATAATTTCTGACCTTCACACTTTGAATAAGATCTGTTCATTCTTTTCCAACTTTTTTTTGCAGAACATTGTGTTTCAGGAATGCATGCATATGATACTATATATAGCTGCTTTTCATATATATCACTAAGTAGTCCACAGCATTTTTACAGTTATTTTACTGCAAGTGCATTTTCCCTTTGTGCTATTTCAAACAAGACTCATTAAAATTCAAGCCTTTTTATGTGTGAGTGCATCAATTGTCATGTCACCTTTTCTTAAAGAGTTTCTAATTTCTATATTAAATTTCAATAAAAACCTTGTCCTATATCAAGTTCTCATATACTGAGTTATTGGTTTCTTGGACTCCAATTTTGTTCCATTACTCAATTTACCTGTGGCTCAATAGTTCATTGCAGCAATAATTCATATATCTTTTTAATACCCAATTTTAGGTAAGACAAGAAGACCCTTAAGTTCTTCAAAATTCATGAATATTCATGGCAATATAAAATACTACAAATATTTTAGAAAGGCCTCATAAATTTTTGTATATACGTATGTATCCCTGGATTTCATTAAATTGTATTATGTCTATAGATCAATGTAAATATTAAAAGTGTATAAATCACCCTATGTATTTTGCTGTAGTTGCATCCTACATAATTTTGAACTTCTATTACTCTTGCTCTGTTATAAATACTTCTTAATTTCTATTTTTAAGTTCTGACTGGTCCCTACAAGTAATGTATATTTTTAAAAAGAGATTTCATTTATTTCTATTTCATGTGTGTGATTGTTTTGCCTGTATATATGTAAATGCACCTCATGCATGCAGTGCCCATGGTTACAGGAACTGAAGTTGTGGATACTTGTGAGCTATGATGTAGGTTGTAGGAACAACAGCCTGGGACTTACTGAAAGAAGAGCAAGTGCTCTTAACCACTGACACATCTCTCCAGAACCAAGTATATGTTGAGTTTAAGACATACTTATTTCCTTGTGGCTGGGGCAGACACCTAACTAATCTGCTCCTGTGAAGACCCCATATCCTGAGACATCCTAGAGGAGCCACTGCACTCAGAGCAGCAGACACCCAGCTGGTCTGCTCCCATGATGACCCCATATCCTGAGACATCCTGGTGGAGCCATTGCACTCAGAGCAGCTGAAGCTCAGGATCACAGGTTTGCAGAGGCATCTGGACCCTGAGGAGTTCTGACACAAGCAAGATAACTGGAAAGACAGGCTCCAGTCAGAGACAGTGAGTGCAGATAGCACTAGAGTTAACCAGATGGCGAAAGGCAAGCACAAGAACATAAGCAACAGGAACCAAAGCTACTTGGCATCATCTCATCAAAATACAGTTCTCCTAACATAACAAGCCCTAGATACCCCATCACACCAGAAAAGCAAGATTCAGAATTAAAATCACTTCTCATGATGACGATAGAGGACTTCAAGAAGGACATAAATAACTCCCTTAAAAAAGTACAGGAGAACACACGTAAAAAGGTAGAAGCCCTTAAAGAGGAAAAAACAAAAATCCCTTAAAGAATTGCAAGAAAACACAACCAAACAGGTGAAGGAATTAAACAAAACCATTCAGGATCTAAAAATGGAAGTAGAAACAATAAAGAAATCCCAAAGGGAGACTACCCTGGAGATAGAAAACCTAGGAAAGAGATCAGGAGTCATATATGTAAGCATCATCAACAGAATACAAGAGATAAAAGAGAGAATCTCATGTGCAGAATATATCATGAAAAACATTGGCACGACTGTCAAAGAAAATGCAAAATGCAAAATGCAAAAAGCTCCTAACCCAAAACATCCAGGAAATTCAGGAAACAATGAGAAGGCCAAACCTAAGGATAATAGGTATAGATGAGGGTGAAGATTTTCAACTTAAAGGGCCAGTAAATATCTTCAGCAAAATTATAGAGAAAAACTTCCCTAACGTAGAGAAAAAGATGCCCATGAACATACATGAAGCCTATAGAACTCCAAATAGAATAGATCAGAAAAGAAATTCCTCCCTTCATATAATAATCAAAACATCGAATGTACAAAACAAAGAAAAAATACTAAAAGCAGTAAGGGATAAAGGTCAAGTAACATATAAAGGCAGACCTGTAAGTTTATACCAGACTTCTCACCAGAGACTATAAAAGCCAGAAGATCCTGGACTGATATTATACAGACCCTAAGAGAACACAAATGCCAGCCCAGACTACTATACCCAGCAAAACTCTCAATCAATATTGATGGAGAAACCAAGATATTCCATGACAAAACCAAATTTACACAATATCTTCCCACAAATCCAGCACTTCAAAGGATAATTGATGGAAACTCCAACACCAGATGAGAAACTACAACCTAGAAAAAGCATTGAAGTAATCTTCCAACAATCCCAAAAGAAGGTAGTTACACAAATATAATTCCACCTCTAACAACAAAAATAACAGGAAGCAGCAATTATTTTTCCTTAATATCTCTTAACATCAATGGACTCAATTCTCCAATAAAAAGATGTAGACTATCAGACTGGATACATAAACAGAACCCAGAACTTTGCTGCATACAGGAAATTCATCTTTGTGAAAAAGAGAGACAGTACTTCAGAGTAAAAGCCTGTAAAACAATTTTTCAAGCAAATGGTCCCAAGAAACAATCTGGAGTAGCAATTCTAATATCAAATAAAATCGGCTTTCAACCAAAAGTTATCAAAAAAGATAAGGACACTGCATACTCATCAAAGGAAAAATCTAGCAAGATGAACTCTCAATTTTGAACATCTATGCTCTAAATGACAGGGCACCCACATACATAAAAGAAACTTTACTAAAGCTCAAAGCACACATTGCACCTCACATAATAATAGTGGGGGATTTCAACACCCCACTCTGAGCAATGGACAGATCATGGAAACAGAAACTAAACAGAGGCACAAAGAAACTAACAGACGTTATAAACCAAATGGATTTAACTGATATCTCTAGAACATTTCATCCTAAAACAAAAGAAAATAAATTTTTCTCAGCATCTCATAGTACCTTCTCTAAAATATACCATATAATTGGTCACAAAACAGGCCTCAACAGATACAAAAAGATTGAAATAATCCCTTGCACACTATCAGATCACCATAGTCTAAGGCTGGTCTAAAATAATGACACAAACAATGGAAAGCCCACATACACATGGAAACTGAACAACGCTCTACTCAATGATGACTTGGTCAAGGAAGAAATAAAGAAAGAAATTAAAGACTTTTTAGAATTTAATGAAAATGAGGACATATACCAAAACTTGAGGGACTCATCCAGGCAACAAGGGGTGGGCGAAGCTGAGAGAGAGTTCTACCACTTTTCCTGAAGGTAGCTAGAAGACTGTCTTACAGCCAGATAAGATGTGGATCTTAAAGCTCACACCAACAGTGACACACCTACTTCAACAAGGCCACACTTCCTAAAAGTGCCACTCCCTAGGCCATGCATATTCAAACCACCACATTCTACTCACTGGCACCCATAGGCTTGTTCAAACACATGAATCTATAGGATCCGTACCTAGACATAACAATAAAAACTACATTTAGTCCAACTACCAAAGTCCTCATAGTCCATAGCAGGTTTAACAATGTTAAAAGTTCAAAGTTCAAAATCTCTTCTGAAATTCATCCAATCACTTAACTGCAATCCTGAAAGCAAGACAGGAAAACAGCTGGGCAAATTCCATACTCTGCATCTCCATGTCTAATGTCAAAGCAGTCTTCAGATCTCCACTCCTTTTTCGTCTTTGTTGGCTGCAACAAACTTCTTTCTTTTGCCCTGATTCCACTCCTGTTAGCAGCTTTCCTCAGCAGATAGCCCACGGCTCTGGCATCTCAAACATCTTGAGGTCTCCAAGCAACTTCATATTTACAGCTTTTTGTTCTAATACCTGGGATCCACACATGATTTTCTGGGCTCCTTCAAAAGGCTTGGGTCACATCTCTAGCTCTACTCTCTGTAGCACTCTAGGCTCTGGTTGACTCCACTCCACTGATGCTGATGTTCTTGATGACCATCCCATGATACTGGCAACTTCAATCAGCTGGGGTCTTCCACTGCAACTAGGCTTCACAAATTGGCTCTCATAGGCTCTCTCCATGGTGCCACCTGGGTGATTTTTGTATATTACCAAGCCCAGCTGTGGCATGAGGTACAACCTTGATATCTCTGAACAAAACCTCTGTTATTTCAGAAAATGCTTTCCAGATTATTTTACCTCAATGATGCTAGTCTCTTCTTAATCACTGCTAATTTCTAAAGCTAACAAGCAACAATTGTGCCAGTAGTTCCTTCTCTTCTTGACTCTAAAGCCAGAGCCACATGTCCAAAGCTGCCGAGTTCTGCTGCTTGCTGGGGCTGAAGCATGAACCCTTGTTCTATTACATTATCATCATGTTTTCCAACTTCCTCAATGCCTAAGCTTAAGTGTCCTAGAACTTCCTCTGTAGATTGTCCTTGAACTCAAAGTTCAGCTTGGCCCTGTCTCTTGAATGCAGAGATTATAGACATGTACCATCATGCCTGGATTTAAGCTTTTCTTCACCTAGAATCTGCTCTGTCCCAGGCTGGACTTGAATTCAAGGCATCTGCTTGCCTTTGACTCCTGGGATTAAAGGCTTACACTATACTACTATGTCTGGACCTAAGCATAGCATCCTGGGATCTTTCCCAAAGGTCACCACTCCCTTAATTCAGTTTAAGATCCTTGAAAACAGAATGCAGCAACATTTCACTTCCTGGTGCGCCTTTAATACTCAAACCACATATTTTATAGTTTTCCTTTCTAACTTTGCTATGCTTTTTCAAAACGCTCTTCATGAGACTTAACCAGAGAACAAAGTCTCTGTTGGGCTTTTTTCAGACTTCCTTTGTCAACACAAATAATATAAATCTCTTTACCTTCGCCTCAGGTAGATTCTTCAGACAAGGGCCAAGAGGAGCCACACTCTTCACCAAAATACCACAAAAACAGTCTCTATGGCACATACCGAAATTCTTCTCCACTGAAAATGTTTGAGCCAGGTCTGCACAGTTCAAATCACTCTCAGCAACAAAGTCTTCCATACTCCTTCTAGGTGAGCCCATTAATCCTCACTTAAAAGATTCCACTGCTTTCCACATTCGAAGTCCCCAAATCCACATTTTTTTTTCAAACAAAAGCATTGGTTGGGCCTATCACAGTTGGTACTCCTGGTACCAACTTTTATATAGTTACACTTTTACTGCTGTGAACAAACATCATGACCAAAGGCAACTGTTATAAAAGACAACACTTCATTTTGACTGGCTTACAAGCTCAGAGGTTCAGTCCATTATCATCAAAGCGTGAGCATGGCAGCATCCAGGCATACATGGGGCTAGCAGGCTGAGAGTTCCACCTGTTGTTCTGAAGGCAGCTAGAATGAAGGTCTTAAAGCCCACACCCACAGTAACATGCCTACTCCAAATGCCACACCTCCTAACAGTACCACTCCCTGAGCTGTGCGTATTCAAACCACTACATATGGTCTGTTTGCTTTCAGTACTATAACTAGTGTTGTCAGGGGTCTCTGCTCTAGAGATGGTCAGTACATTGCAACTTGTGTGTGTGTGTGTGTGTGTGTGACAAAGAGAGTGTAAGAGAGGAGAGAGAGAGAAAAAGAGAGAGAGAAAGAGAGAGAGGTAGGGAGGGAGGGAGGGAGGGAGGGAGAGAGAGAAGAGAGAGAGAGGGAGATTGTGAAGCTTGGACAATGAAAGGTCAAGGCTGGCTTACTCAGCAAAGTTTATTTAAAGCCAAATGGATGATTCAGCTGTGTACACTGGTCACTAATTAGGAGGCTCATTGATATATTAAACATAATTGTATCATGTAACAAGTTTCAAAACTTGAAACTGTATTTGACCATTTCAAATGCATACTTAATTTCTCTCACACATACCATCTTTCGTCTCCCTCTCACCCTTGTCTACCTTTCCTTTTTCCTTTATTTTATTCATATTTCTGTGTATATATTTTGATTTGATTTGGTCCACTGGGTTTGACCAGGGTTGTCTGTGTAATTATGACTTTGCAATTAAAGACTGCCTTCTCTTCCAGAATCAGTTAAGATCTAGTAGTTCAGCGGTATATATAGACTCATGCAATGGCTGTGTCATGCCTACAGAATGACATTTCACAGAGCACTTCTTATCTGCCAGCTCTTAATTCCTCTCACTCCTCTTCAACAGTGTTCCTTGAGCTTTGTTAGGGTAGGTATAGTGTTTTTGTTTTAAATCTGGGCTCTCAGTTGTTATTTATTCTTAGCACCTTGGACAAACATGAGTCTCTGTATTACAATACTATTTACTGCAAAGAGAAACATTTTGTCTATGGACATAAGCAGACATTTTGAAGGCAGGTTAATGCTTTGTCAATTTAGTTAAGCAACAGTAATAAGGTATCCTTTTGAGTCATCTCCCAAATATGGCTTACAATACCAGACATGGATTTCCTTCTCTGTTTCATGCCTCAAATCCAATCAAAGGGTGGTTTCCCCATAACAGTTGGCACAGGTGTGCACATCCTGTATGGTTTTGTAATCCACAGACTTAATAGCTGGGTAAAACCATTGATGCCTTTTATCCTCTAGTTGTCTCCATTGCACCTTACAACACTTAGAAAGCTGGTCAGCAGAGATGAGGTTTTGAGCTCTGGTCCAGCTTGCTTTCTTTATACCTTGCAACCTCGATGAGTGGTGTCTTCTGAAATAGGGTCTCATACTCTAGTTCTGGTGTGCACCAAAGAGTACTGATAAGAACTGTATTGTTTTAGGTATTCCTTGGTTCTCCCTGACAAAATCCTCCTGAAAAATTTTCCCATACCTGGCACTGGAGATTTTGTTCAGGAACCCACTCAGAGGATCAGCAATATGTAACCATTTAATGTAACATATCTTATAAAAGTTGTACTCAGGAGAAAAAATTTCAGTGAATGGGGACAGTTACGCAGTGCATAGGAAAGAGATTTTCACATTCTTTTATCTGAAAATTATCTCAATTAGAACTATGTAAAAATCTTTTTGTAAATGTCTATTTTCTTCCAAGCACCTTTGTAAAATAGTTAACAATTTCTTTCTGTTGTTTCAAATTGCATAACTTTGAGTAGAAGCTAAGAATGTAGTTTAACCTATACAGATAGAAAAGTACATTTTGTACAAAATAAATGTTCCTAACAGTCAAAATTAAGAAAAAGTATGAGTAGGAGTACCACAAACCATTTTTTGTTCATTTTTGTCTTTCTCTATAAATTATGTAACCCCACTCATTGGCATATGACTTTCCAACATTATATGAAACAGTATACACCAATCACTTCTAGTTGGAGTAGCAGCAAAGTTGCATTGTAATATTCTGTCATTTAATTCCAATTATGAAAATTATTGAGACACTATTATTTGAGAACCACTCTGGAGTTGTTAGAGGAGTTAGAAGGAAGAATGATATCTTGTCTTTTCACTAAAGTGACTAATACAGTCACAGAATAAACAGGTGTGTTTATTTAAAAACTAAAACCAAAAGGGAATAGTAAAGAGTGCTATAAATTATTGAGAAAATAAGGAGTGAACAAATTTCCCCCAAAGCATTTGTATGCTGCTAAATGCAGAGCACCTGATTCTGATTATTTAGAAATAAAAAGTTAAATCTTGTCATTTGCAATGATATTAAGGAAGCTAGAATTCATTAAATACTACTTAATTTAATCATCTGTACAACCTAAAAAATGTCAGTCTCATAGATGCAAAGAGTAGCAGTTAGCAGAGGCAGAATGGGTAGACAGGGAAAGACAGAAATTAATCTATAGGTACAAAGTTATGATTATTAGGGGGATAAGTTCAGAAGTTCTCTTACATCTGGGAATCACTTTTTTTAAAAAAACAACAAAAATACTGCAGCACATATTTTCAAACAGTTTGGAGACAGGGGTGTGATTATTTCTCTACAAGGAAAAGGATATATGAGGTGACAGTTACACCAATTAATCTTTATCATTACACAATGTTTACATGAACTGAAATATCTTATTGTACTTTACAAGGTTCCACCATTATGGTAAGTAAATTTAAAATAATATACATCTTTTTAAAAAGAAAAGAAAGCACCTTGGAAGCGTGTCTAAATCAAGTAAGAAAATAAAATGAGAATGAGGGGGAAAATGAGAAAAAACATGGCAGGACTACCACTGTAGAAACACATGCACAGGTCCAGGATCAAGGAGAAGCAGCTTAATAAGATAGCAACACAACATGCTTGAAAGGCACACAATCAGAATTTAATCTGGATGATAGACACTTCTAGTTACTTTTCTTTCCACCATTTGCCTAAAGACATGAATTGATATGTTTCATAGAACTGAGAATAGTTTCAGTTTTATTGATGAGTATGGAAAGAATTACAGATAGATCAGTAGAACACTGAATAATTGAACAGATACAGTAATTACCCTGGATGTAGAGACATATCTCTATTCAATGCCAGGTTAGTCTAACTAGCAAGTTCTATTCCAGCCAGGGCTATATAGTAAGAACCTGTATCAAAACAAAACAAAACAGCAACAAAATATGCCTGAATGTTGAATTAAACAGTATATCTGGGAATGTTAGTAGTAATAATTACAGAAACAATTGATCCTCAGGACTGTGAGTAAATGGAGTGATTTATCCCTTGATGGATTTAAGACATGTTCTGGGTAACTTAGGGGGTAAGAAGACTTAATTGTATAAAGTAGATAACTGAGACTCTCCTTGGGAAGAACTACATATTGTTATAGCACTTTCCTGTATTCTCATTTTCTCTGCTCCCTGTCTACTAGGGATAAAAGACAGACTCTGCCATATCCTTCCTCTAATAAGATGCTGGGTCTAGGCACATGCAAGCCCATGGCGTCAATGGACTATGGATTGTATGGTATAAAACTGCAAGACAGATCAATGTTTCTTTCCTGAAATGGTTTCTGTCCCTTATTTTGGTCAAAGCAATGAAACACAAACACACAAACACAAACACACACAATGAAACACAAACACACACACACACACACACACACACACACACACACACACGGACTTGTAAATCATCTGACAGTAATATTGCTGATAAGTGATTGGCACTTGACTACAGGGCTCTGTGTCTAAAGTGTATTTACCTATTGAGAATTCTTTTTTTTTTAATGAGAAAGTAATATATAAAATCTTTTTAAATAATTAAAGTCCACATAAAGCCAATCATTTTGGAAATACATAGTTGTACTTGAAGTTTAATTTTTCCTTATTTCTAGAACTCTCAAGTATTTACTTTCATTGTTGACTAGGTTTTTTTTCTTGTTATCTCCCTACTCTGTCTGAGTCCTGGATCTATATATAATCTGAATGTGATAAAAAAAAATGTGTTTTTTTATTGTGCTTCAATAGTTTTAGTCTCATGTTTATGTCACCATGTACTTTACAGCACATGTTTAAAAAGCAAAATCATGTGTAAAATTTTCTTTCTAAAAGTCCACAAAGTGTCAACCTAGATTAAATGGCAAACAAATGTAGTGATTTTAAAGGCATTTTACTAGGAGAAAAAGAAGTTTACACACACGTGTGAGCACAAACACACATACACACACATTTTAGAGTTTTGCAAAATGTAAGTTTGACATTCAGATTCATTTAAGATGCTTCTAAAAATACCATCTTATAAATGTAATTGACTTTGCCCAGTTACAGCTTTCTATCATTGGCTTCTGTAAAACATCCTAAAGATTTGAGTCTGTTTTTCATCTCAATTAACTGTCTGCTTATTCAAGATCAGCATCCAGGAACAGAAGTAACTCAGGAACTAGCAGAGGAAGACAATTTATCAGGAGAAAGCTAGGGAGAGCATATTCATGTATCAGGCTCCTTTAAGTGAAAATAGAGCTCTTTCACACAATGGCTCAGACCGAGTACAGCACAAAATCGAGAGTGCCAAGAAAAATAGGAAAATTTCAAGAGATAACAAAATGGTTTTATTTTTTTAAAAAAGAACACACTCTATCTTAATTGTCTTGGTCACCAAACTCAAGACACAAGGCTAACACTAAAATGGACACTCCAGATCTTTTTTAGAACATAATTACAAAGGTTTCCATACTAATAAAAACTGATATAAGCATCACTAGTGCTATAAACATGTGCATTTTAGGAGTCCAGTGAAGATCATCTGTACTGGTAGCTTCTTAAATGCTATTCAGATTTACTAAGAAAATGAGAGACAGGAGGGGAATCTCCCAGTCTCTACATTCACATTTTCTTTCCCCATGAAAATCATGAGATCAGTGTTTTAGTTAGGAGAGACGACAGAGGTTCTGGTTAGTCAACAAAATGATGGACTGGGTATTAGGACTATCTTGTACCTCACTGGTACAAAGAGGAATAATTATGCTCTAATTGTATTTTGAGAGAAAAGTGTTATTTTAACAGGAACGGTGATATGTAGGAGGAGCTAAGGGGGAAGGAGTACTGAGAGGAAGAGATGGAGTAAGGAGAGGAGAAGATGAAGGAGAGGAGAAGCAAGGTGATGAGAGAGAGAAAGAGAGAGAAAGAGAGGAGGGGACATGGAGGCAGATGTCCACATGTCTCCACCAGTCAAAGACAGTGTATATATCTAGGTTGGGTATTGGGTTACACTTCTGATTGAGCATTATCAAACATATAAAGCCTTTGACTAACACTTAAAAAAAGTATAAAAGAAAAAAGGAAAAGGGGGCATGGGATAGGGGTTTTCTAGGGAGGGGAATGGGGAAAGGGGATGGCATCTAAAATGTAAATAAAATATAAAATAAAAAATGAAAAAAAAAAAAGAAATTACCAGTTCCAGTAGTAGGAGAGTAAGGAAAACTGCATTTGAAACACACCTTCCCAGCTATACTGCTTTGTTTATAGAAGAAGTAACTAATATCACTGAAAAAATATGATCACTAAGAAGAGATCAGATTTATGATGAAATCTGTAGCATTTAATTACTGAGGTCTTGACTGTGGCTCTCGGATGACATATTTTCTCTACGGAAAAAAAAAAATCAAATAAAACTTATGTTTACCAAGAAATCATATTCATGCTTAAACTTGCAGTTACTCTTTATTTGAAATTAACTGACATAAAATGTGTAGTTACATTACATTGCCCATCCCTTTTCTTCTTCCAGCCCTACCCATCCCCCTTTCTTTTTTCTTTAATTTTTCACACACACATACAAACATATATACACACACATACATACACACTTATATACACATACCTAAATACATAAATACTATAGATTTAGACCATACAATCTCATACAACATACACATATATGTATATATATTATATTATGTAAATATAATATCAGGAATAACTGCTTAATATTGGATAACTAGAGGACTCTTCTCTAGGGAAGACTACTATAGGCTTTATTTGATTTCAAACCACCTTTCTTCACATAAGTTTTGTCATTATCTTGAATCAGATCTCATATATATATATATATATATATATATATATATATCCTATAGATGCCTATATTTTTGTGACAACCTTCTTTTCTCACTCTATGCTTTCATTATTCTCTTCTTCTGTATATAATGATGATGAGGTAATTTCTTGCTACTATTGAACTCTATCCTCTATCTAATTTGGAATGCTGTCTCTCCCTGACTGTGCTAATGCAACTCTTTGGGTTTATATCTCCTTTGAATGTCTTAATATTCCCAGAGTTCTAAAATATCTTATATTCCTTGTTACAACTTTTATTTTATTCAGTATTGGTCATGCTTCAAAAGTAAATAAAAAATATATTGGATACTACAAACAAACATAGCCAAAAAAATATGTACTAAAATATTAATTTATTATCAAGATTATTTTTCTCAAAATAAATTGTTTTGATCAAATTATGCAAATGTATCTTAATGCTTCATCCTTATCATTGAAATAATTTTTTATCTTGTTAATGATGAATCATTGTGTCCCATTGCTATTTTTACCAATTCAATTATTCAGTATTAAAATTGTTCTAATTTTAAATCAGCATTACTTTGCTTTGGTAGTATGTGCCATTTAAAATATTTCTGCCTGATTCTCTACTGAAAACTTAAAAGTGAAGGCTGGACAAACCTCAGTGGGAGAATGCTTTTCTAGCATGCATAGGGACCCTGGATTTAGTCTTCAGTGTTGAGAAAAGGCTGGAAACTAAAATCTATGATATTAAAAGTTTTTCTAATTACTTGTTTTGTTTTCTCTTATACATAAAATATATCCTTCTTTAATAAATATGAACACAGTCCTGAACACAATGTCACTTGCCACTTTTGCTTGGTAAGACTTTATTCTGGAAATTATTTAATGACTCGGTTCTTATTTGAACTGAGTGCAAAGGTTTTTGTGTACCATGCACTCCTATATGTGGTCTCCACTTGTAAATAAGATCATCAACTTTGCTCCAGGCACTCTTTGGCAATACTTGGCAGTGATGAAGTGGTTCATCAGATGATCAATGTTTACACTGATTATGCTTACATGCTTTTAGATTGGCATTGCATCAAAGATTTTAATATACATATTTTAAAGTCTTATTCTCTAATGTCTAAGAATGCACATAAGGAAAAATAGGAGTTTGGTAAGGTTTCATCAAAATGTTTAGTAAATATTGCTGCTCTCAATATCATAGATGAAAAACTGATGCCTTTGTCAAAATCAGCCATTTATTTTATGGAAGAAAAATTAGAACAAAGAAAATCATTATATACCATATAAAAGTAGTAAAATGATGCCTCTACAGCCAGATGTAGTTACCCTTATGGAGTGACTAGTAAGTTTAAACCCATGACAAATTTATTTTTCTATTTATCAAAATTCCATTTGTATCTTTTGTGAGTGCCTAGAATACAAAGAAATATGACTGTGTTGTTTCCCAGTTTCCCTTTGTTGTCTCTGCAGATAGTAACATCCACTGTGCTCAGCGGTGCTTGATAATGTGATTCTGGGTTGAGAGCAACAAATGTGAGGCTAAAAAAATCTTTGGTGATTACTCTATTTATATAATTCTAGAAGAAGTCACTCATCTAATAAATAAGGTTATAAGGCAGAAAGAATGTACAGGGGAGCAAACGCAAAAGGAAATAGAGAAAACAAGAAGGATATAAGAACAAAAATGAGAAAATTCCCCAGAGAGAGGGAAAATGAGAAAAGGAGATACGATACCACCCTAAGAAGAAGGAGAATTTTTTTATGCAGTCACTGGTAATGTTACATTTAGTCCAAGTAATATAAATTATAGTATTTTTAGTTAATACCTTTGATATATGAAGTCATTTAAGAACACTAATTATACAGTTTTCACTGGTAAGGAACCGGTAATAGAGTTTATAGCAGTGAATTAAAATTCAGTGAGGTTCAATTATTTGCTGAGCATAATGCAGATATGAGGGAAACTTTTAGGATTTAATTCATTTATACTTTTTTTTTGAACCAAACTCTAGATATTATTGAGGTCTCACTGGTTTTTCTATTTGAGCCCTTTTCTGTTAAATTCTCCAAAACAAGTTGATACATTTTATTTAGTTGTCAGGTTTCCTTAGTCTCCTGTGATCCGTGACATTTTCAAAGACCTCAAAAGTGTTATGAAACTCTGGTCAGCGGTTTTGTAGACTGTCTCTAAATTAGAATTTGACTCATCTTCTCCTCACAACTAGACTGAAGTTACAGATTTGGTGAGTTGTCACAGATATAAATTTTTTATGTAATCAATTACTTACATATGAATTCATGTACTTTGGGTTAATTTTTGCATAAAAGTTCAGTCATTTGTTTTTGTTATGATAAAAACTCCTGACCAGAAGTTCTTTTATTGTTGAGAATAGTTTTCACAATCCTGATTTTTTTTTTTTTTTTTTTGCTATTTTAAATGAATTTTCAAATTGTTCTTTCTATCTCTATGAAGAATTGAGTTGGAATTTTGATGGGGATTACATTGGATCTGTAGATTGTTTTTGGCAAGAAGGCCATTTTTACTATATTAATCCTGCCAATCCATGGGCATGGGAGATCTTTCCATCTTTTGATATCTTCAGTTTTTTTTTTTCAGAGACTTGAAGTTCTTGCCATACATATCTTTCACTTGCTTGGTTAGATTCACACCAAGGTACAGAGCTCAACAAAGAATTCTCAACTGAGGAAACTCGAATGGCCGAGAAGCACCTAAAGAAATGTTTAACATCCTTAGTCATCAGGGAAATGCAAATCAAAACAACCCTGAGATACCACCTCACACCAGTCAGAATGGCTAAGATCAAAAACTCAGGTGATAGTAGATGCTGGCGAGGATGTGAAGAAAGAGGAACACTCCTGCATTGTTGGTGGGGTTGCAAGCTGGTACAACCACACTGGAAATCAGTCTGCTGGTTCCTCAGAAAATTGGATAAGATTTTTCACTCCCCATGAACAACAAAACCTGGAGACTATGTACGATATAACCAAAAAAGAACTTTGAAAGATGATAGGAAGGAAAAGCAAATCTAAACCCCAGGACTGGAAAAATAAGATTATGGCAGGGGATCTTACATATCTACACTTAGCAGAAAAATGAGAGTCAGACACAGAATTCCCTGATTTCCAAATAGGAGTAAATAGCCCTAGAATTAATAGAAGTCATGATAGGTATTGTAAACAATAAGTCAGCAGAGGAAAATGAAAGAATAGACTCAGTTAGACTTCAAAACAGTGTGAAAAGACTTTATTCATTCCAAAGATCTGTCAGCCTCTTCTGGTCTTCTTGTATACTGCACGTGTATATTGCACAGGCATACACACAGGCAAAACTCCCATAAATAAATAAATAAATAAATAAGGATAGAACACTCTGAATTTGGGAAAAAGGTACAAACTAAATAAACCTCAATAAAGATAAGCCCAAAGAAAGCTAAGCCATAATATAAGCTGAAATTATGATGTCAAGGTTTTTGAAAACCTTATCCTTCTTCTACTAATTTAACTTTGCATTTTGCCAAAAAGCAAACTATTTTGATGGTTTACCCTGTATGGTCTGTTTGGTTTCACTCATATATACATGCCATATCTTTCCGTGGACAGTGCACTATATCGGCTACACTAGTTATAGATTAGTCCTATTATGTGTCAATATTATTTTACCTATTCAAAGGCATGTACTTTCCATATTAATTCTAGAATAAGCTTGTATCTGTTTCTAGAACAAATTTTTCAGGGAGTTTTATAGCACTCGAATTAAGCCTGTAAGCAAATTAATGGAGAACTGCCACCTTTATTGTATTGTCTGTCAGTGAAAGTGTGGGATTATTTAGGTTATATTTGATTTATTTCACAAGCATTTATATCTTTTTAGGATATCATTCCTGGATTTGTTACGAATTTCATTTTCATTAAGTAGCAATGAATGGCATATTGCATGTTTATATTCCAGTTTCTTTGTTCCTAGTTTGTTTCTCTAGTGCTGTGACAAAATATCACGACCAAAAACAACTTGGGTAGAAAAGAGGGAAGTTAAGGTAGAAATATGTGCAGTGAGTTCTAAGGCAGTGTGGATTATACAAATGAAACTCTGTCAACAACAAATTCTCCGAGGTAGAAATATTGATGCACAAGGCATAGTGCAGAGCTGCTTATTTTATTGGCTTGCTCCTTCCAGTTTTCTCAGCCCGCTTTTTATAGGACTCAGTGACTCAGGACCACCTGCCCAGGTGTGGCACTGCTCATAGTGAGCTAGGCCCTCCCAGAAAAATTACTAATTAATAAAATGATCCACAAACTTACCCACATATGAAGATATTTCTCAATTGAAGTTCCTTCTTCCCATATAACCCTGGCTTGGGTTAAGATATCAAAAATATAAGCAGCACATCTTGTGTTCACTATGAGTGTATTAAAACAAATTTGAATTTTTCTGAGTGTCTCTCCCATCCATGCCTTACATTGTTAGTGTACACACTAACTAATGCTTTGGATTTTTTGGTAGTTTCCCTGGGCTCTCTTAATTGATAGTTATGTAGTCTGTAAATATAGTCAAATACTCTTCCTTTCTAATGTGCATCTCTTTTATTTATTTTCTTACCTGTTGCAGTTGCAATATCTGCTCAATGATGAGAAATAACATATCCAAGGATCTTGACATAAATTTTATCTGCTCTGTAAATTATTAACCTAAATGGATATTCTGAAAATGACTAAGATCTTGACTGTTCTTAAAATGACAAAGAAACTGAAATAGTGGCAGGTTATTGGCTTCCACGTTTAGGAACAGAAGGAGAACAGCGTCAGAACAGATATACCCATGATTAAAATGGCCATAAACAGGAAATGTTTTTGTGGTGGAATTTATCTGTATCTTGATGTGGTTGTGGATATATAAACATATCAAGTATTAAATTATGTAAACTAAACACACACATAAGTCTAATTAAAACTGGGCAACTATGATTAAGATCCACAAATTATGCTAATGTAAATATTTTGGTTGTGATATTTTCCTACAGTTTTTGAGAAGATTATAAATAAGACAAAATAAAAAAGCCCAAAAGGAATTGATACATTATGGCTTAAAACTACAGGTTAAGCTGAGCTTGGTGGGACACATCTGGAATCTCATCACTTGGGAAGCTGTAACAAGAGTATCATTACCTTGAGGCCAGCCCAGTCTGTATATCTATAGAGTGAGTTCCAGAAAATCCAGGACTACACAATGAAAGGCTGTCAACAACAAAGTCTACATGGGACTCTAGAGTAACTCCAAAAAAAAGTTCAAATTAAAATCAGTTTACCATGTGGGTCTACTTGTTGGCTTTCCATACTAAGTCCACTGATGTTTCTATTGCTTTCCTTTTGTTTTGATTACTGTACCCTTGAAAAAATTTCAGATTTAGAACTTTCTTGCATTTTGTTTAATTATCTCTGTTACCTTTTCAACTAAACTTTAAAATAATTATGTCAATCTTTAGCTACTTAAATTGGAACTGTATTAAAACTTTTAATAACTTAGATAAGAAATGCACTCTACTTCAGTTCTTTTTCTTCAGCAGCATTTTCTGGAATGTATGCAAGTGATTTATTTTTGTGTATTTATCTTTAACCTGACATTTTATAAAACTCTTTAATGCTAAAAGGTTTTCTGTTGATTTTCTTAGGTTAAGTATGTTTCTTTGGGAAACATTTTTCTCTGCTTTTCTGAAAGTTTTGCCTGTTATGTTGGTTGTCTGTCTTATTATGCTTTTATATTATCCAGGACTTTCATAAAAGTAGAACATAAGGTCAGGAGTAAATGTCAAGAGATGATGTAGAAATGCCTGGAATAAAATGGAACCAGAATAATTATACCCTAACTCCCATCTACCACATGTAGACACATACCTTAGTATCTGGCATGCAGGAAGCATGAGAAGGACCCCAGAACACTGGGACAGAATGAGGCACATTAGTATCTGAAGATTAAGAAAATCCTTGGGTACATAATTGTGGGTGCTGGCATTCAACATTAAACATGGGTAAGTCAGCAGTAGCATCTTCTTGAGGTGGCTTCTCTACATTCTTCTCTCCCCTCACTCCTTGTAATTATCACACGCTAACCAATGGTACTCTTCTCTAACTGTCCGTTTCTCTCCTCTCCTACTTATTTAGAGACCAGTTTGGTTAGGCACACACACCAAAAAAAAAGGGTGGGATTCTTTGGAATTCAAGAGCACTTGTCTCCCACTGAATTTTCAGAGTACATCCTCATTGCTGACAAGCTAGCCCTAGGAAACATATCTTCTTATAACATGCTGCATTGATATTGTATTAAGCAATGAAAAGAGAGACTCCCCCTTGGAATTAGAGTCCAAGTGAAAGCCCAAATGTGATTTTTTTCACGACTCTCCTTGTGTCTTCCCTCTGTCTGTAATTTGTGCTCTGGGCCCTGTTTGTTGTGAGTTGTATGTGTGTCATCTGATCTGCCTCTTTCGCCAGTCAGTGTTGCCTGTTTGTCCCTAAGAAAGGACTTTGCTCTATATTTTCTGAACAGCATAACAAGGTATGAGAAAGTAATGACAAATATTTTTTCCAGAAATCTGTATCAGAGTTTTATAAGAGAAGTTACTTTACTGACCACAACTGACACAGAATGTCACTCAAAACCACACACAGGTTATTAACCTATGTCCACATATGGCTTCCAACATTTATAGGATTTTTCTTATTTTTCTTTTAACATTGCTTTTAACCTGTTGGCAGCCATCAGCAAGTAGTCACTACAACATACATACAAGCATACATGGAAAAGTACATGGTTTAAGATTAAAGCTATGCATTCAACTTAGGTTATAAAAGCTGACTACATGAAAAGTTCAAGATATAGTAAGGTTATTTACATTGTTTTCTTAAGGCTGAATACATGGCAACATAGCAGGTTGAGTACAGAGTTTAAATGATTTCAGGGAATATTTTTAACTTAGTTGCAAGATCTGGCAAAGGTTCAGTCTCCTCAAAAGCAATAGATATTTTCAGAAAAAGATATTAAATAGCATATCATTTTATTTTAGCTAAACATACAAATGATGGAAAATAGCTGCAGATAGACAACGATGGCACTACAACCATAAGAAAATGATTTGGAATATGGCTTTCACATGCAGTAGTGACATTCTACTTCCAGTAGGAGAGGCTGGATGACATGCTGTATGGCATGTTGGTTAGATATGGGAGTAACAAGTTCAGAGAATTATTAACTATCTCCCTTCAACTGAAACTTCAAATACTGACACATTTCTCATGATATTTGCAAGCCACAAGGTAAAAAAGATAATCTGTTTTTAAAGCACATCTTTAAGTAAAATAGTATCATATCCCTTTCCTCCTCTTGTTTTCTCCAACCCTTTTCCTTGCCCCCATTTTCAAATTGTTAGCCTCTTTTCCTATTATTGTTTTTATACACACACATGTCTCTATATTCATACATGTATGTGTATACACAAAGACACACACATATGCACAAGTATATAAATATAACCAGATGAAACTGTTTTTTTATTGTTTGTATATGGTTTCAGGGCTGAGCATTTTGTATTGGATTGCCAATAAGGGAATCATCCCTGTGAAAGTTTAATTGTAGCTCTCCCAATAGTCCTTAGTTACCTATAGTTGTTTATCTAATGGTGAGACCCCCTAAAGTATTCCCATTTCACATCAGCGTGTTTACTGATATTACCACTGTTCCACTACTCCAGTCTTGTCTATGTGGCCAATGCTAGGAAGACTATTTATAGCAGACTTCCTGGTGGTCTGATTCTTACTCTCTTCCCTGCTCTTTACAGAGATGATGTCTCTTTAGTAGGTTTGTTAACAGCTTATCTCTTAAAGTCTGGTCTCACTTATCACCATACTCTTAAATCACAAAATTTCTTTAAATTATCTCCTGTCTTTGTGGATTATTCCTCTCAGCTACTGTCTTAACCAGAATATCATAAGTGCACTGTCCGTATAATTTTGAAAATGATGGTCACTTAAAGTTGTATTCCATATTATTACTGAGATTTTAAACAAATGCTAACTGAACAATGTGAATGGATTTATATAAGGCATATGACTATAGCTGAGAGCAAAGAAATGTTCTAATTTTAGGTAGAAAATGAGGCCCAGGACAGGGTTACTAAGAACAAAAGAAACGAAGTAAAATAATATAAGCAAAAAATATTTTCCATCTATATGGGCAAAGACCAAGACTCCAAGGAAAATAATTTCCCTCTTTTGTTTAGGGATAGGATATATAAGGTTGGATGAAGTTAGAAGCTGGTTCCCAAGAGTTTTGGAAACAGTTTATAGGGCTCTCTATACAAATGCCTGAATTTACCTCTTTTGTCCCTTAGGTGGCTCATCAGACATATTACACAGTGCTTTTCCACTCACTTAAAACTCAAAAAAAAGGGAGAATCCAGTTTTTGAGTTTATAATCAGGTCGGGTCCTTTTGAGACACTCATGGTTAAGAATGAAGATATTCTAAAGCCGTACTTCTCAACTTTTCATGGGCTCAGGCTACGGAAACAACAGACTTCTCCCTACAAAATTAATATTTCCCTAGGAATTTCATGCTATGAAGAAGAGAAAAAGACTGAGGCCCTAGGGATAAAAGAGAGGGGGAACTTGTTGTCTGGAAAGATTTTCACCTTCAGGACAGACTGAATCTGCAACAATTGTTACCAGAGAAATTAGGGAGTCCCACATTGTATGTTGCTGGGGAAATTAGGGTTCCTCCTTTATGTTCTTAGTCTCATTAACAACATAACTTTTAAAAGGATTCAGCAAGAAACTGAAGGGCAATTTTATTAGAACTTAAAAGAAAACTGCGGAGGTGGCAATCTGTAGAACTCAGAAACTACAATGAGGAAGAATATGGAGAAGGAGAAAGAAAATCATGCCTTTTGAGTTAGGCCAGCATCTTCAGCCATCAAAGATTCTTAAATCCCAGTGGACTAGTATCAGTTTTCCCATTAAGCAAAGTTTCATTTTAGTGGTTCTGGTATCTTGCTAGTTATAGCTGATTCTTCAGTGCTAGCTGAGCAGAACCACATATTCTTAATTTAAAATATCACAATACATGGCCTAGGTAGAGTCTTTGCTTACCTCTAAAACTCTTCACTGCTCTCAGAGTTATTCATAAATACTCACAACAGCTCAAATCTCTGAACATTCAATAGCTCTTCTAGTCCAAGTTCCCAAGTCTTTCTACAGTTTTTGCCCAAATACATGGTCAGGCTCATCCCAGCAAAGCCCCACATACTGATACAAAGTTCTATCATAATTAAAGTTTCTATCACTGGCCAATGCAACACATGACCCAAAGCAACTTAGGACAGAAAAGGTTTGTTTCATCTTACAGTTTTCATTCCACCATGGAGGGAAATCAGAGCAGGAATCTGGAGTCAGGAACTGAAGCAGATGCCCTGGAAGAATGCTACTTACTGCTTTGCTCCCTGTGGTTTGCTTGACCTGCTTTCTTGTACAACCAAGTACCGCCTTCAGTGAGCTGAGCCCTCCACAACACATAAATCATAAATCCAGAAAATGTCCCCATAAGCTTGCCTACAGGCCAATCTGACAGAAACATTTTCTCAACTAATGTTCCTTCTTCTCAAGTGACTATAGTTTATGTCAATTTGACAAAAAAAAAATATATAGCTAGGACAAAAGGAAGTTTCACTAGGAAGGATCAGTTTGTGGACAGGAGCTTTAATAACACCTTCAGGCAAAGCAAAGTCTAGTGTAACAAAATAGATAACAAGGGACTAGGAATACTAACTTTCTTCTGGCACTCCCTAAACTGCTGTTTTTCTGGGTTAAATCTCAGTTTTTTAAGAGAGAAGGACTCTTTGAATAATAAAATTGAGATGTTTCAATGATACAGTAAGATTTTTTTCCTTTGGAAAAAGAAATAGCCTTTCTTATTCCTCCTTTTCTCTCTTACTTGTTTAGTTACCTTACTAAAGACAAGTAACAGAGTCTGCCGGGTTCGTTGGGAGGTCAGCACTTTCACACATACCAGGCCCCACCACCATATGTGTGTATGTGTGTGTGTGTGTGTGTGTGTGTGTGTGTATGAAATAATAAGATATGACTGCTCCTCAAATAATGAAGTATTTCTTCAAATACTTGTAAACAAAGCCAAATATAATTTGCTTTTAAGCATGAAGGACTTAGGAAGCAAATCCCTTTGAGAGTAAAAAGCAAGTTATTAGAATCAATAATGATGGATGGCCATGATATGATGGTGAAGCTGGTGAAGAAATATTAATTAGCTGTTGCATGCAGAAATCACCACTGCTCTTGTCCTTTGAAACTGGAACAGTGGCTGTGACCAATTTTATTAACAATTACTAAGATTAAGCTGTGTCCTTCCCTAAGTTACTCCATATTGCATGAAACAGTGATTTTTTTCCAGACCTTGTTTTGATCAGAGAAACTCTACTTTACAAGCATTTCATGATTCCATTTTGAGGGTGAAAGATGACTCAGGCCCTAGGTTGACTTGTAACAGCACCATCTTGTCATAGGTGGAAATCTGAGTTTGGAGGGCAGCCATTGTAGTGTTCCACAGGGGCACCTTAAGTATCTAGGTTTTTTGTATCCCAAAGCAAGTAATCAGACCAAGAATAAAGTTTATTAATAATAAGAAAAGGCTCTTGAAAAAAAAAGTGGGATAGTGAGCAGAGGGGAAAGCATGCACTCTAATGTGCTGGGCCATGACTATATGTCATCTGCATGAAGCCCATATTTCCAATATATGTATAGCTTGGTATTTTTGTAAGCATGATCCATTTGTTGACTACAGCTCAGGTGAAGATGTGATTCCAGTTTTTTTCCTATCAACTGGCTTCTTTCACATATTAGTCTTCTTTTCACTTTTAAATTGAATTATTTTATTATTTTCTGTATATTAATATTTTGTCTGCATGCAGGTAGCTATATGCACCACGTGCATGCTTATATCATGCAAAGGTCAGAGGAAAGTGTCAGATCCCCCTGGAACTGGAGTTATGGATGATTGTGAGCCACCGTGTGGGTGCTAGAAATTAACTTTGGTCTTCTGAATGAGCAACACATGCGCTTATCTGCTAAAACCAACTCTTCATACCTACATATATTAATCTTTAGGTTGCTAATTTTCAGTCTCTATTTACTTTCTATAGTCTTATCGCACCTCCCACATAGTACTAGCTGATGAAGAGTGTATTTCTGGGGGTAGAAAGGATGATATCTATAAATATAGCAGGGAGAATTGGAACTTTTGGCTCACATAGGCTTAGGAAAAGCAAATTAGGAAAACTAGGTCCAAGTACTTGTCAGATACACAAGACCAAGGAAAGGGTCTATCTCTCTTTCCCAAATCCCATGAAGGGGTAATAAACACTTAGTGCTGTAATGGCAATGGCTCCCATTGATACCTTACCATCAAGTGTGTACATCAGAAACTAATAGGTAGAGAACTCCTAACTGACACAAGAACTTTATCTTGTCTTTGTTCCCATTCTTGACATGGCCTGCACAAATCTCCATTTACTCCCCTTCCTGTTTGGCCATCTGGACCTGCCATTTATCCATCCTTCTGCCTATTCAGTTCTTTGGATGTGGCCTTACCTTTCTTTTGACCTTGCTCAACTCTGATCCTGTAGCATGATTCTATAGCAGCAGTCAGGAGCATATAGCTTCTCCAACTGTTCCTCCAGCTCAGTTAGATTCATGATCTTCTCAATACATAGATCCTTCTTTCTATCAGTTTCCTAGCATTGGTCCTTCAGGCCTCTTTGAAACTATTTGATTCTTTAACCCTTCACAGCTCTTTAGTAACATAAATACACACACACATACATATATCTATTACGTGATATATGTATGTGTATATATGTATGTATATACTGTGTGATCTGAAACATAGTCTTACTTAAGACTGGAATAAAAGAACCTATATTTGCTTTGGCTAGAGCTATAAAGAAAAGTGAGAGTATATGGTGTATCTTTGTCATTGAAACTGCTCTATTTTGTAAATTTATTATTATACTATGATTTCTGCTATTGCAGAAGGACACAAATGTGATTATATGTGCTGAGATAGTACACACATGACAGACAACAGGGAGCCTCGGTAGATGATGTAAATATTGTTTGCCTCAGGTAGGAGCTAAATTTTTAATTAAAATCTTCAATATAAATTGAATAAAGTTTAAGGGCAGCAAAATAGCTCATAGGTCAAAAACACTTGCCATCAAACATGACAACTAGAATTTGATCCCTAGAAACGACATAGTGGAAAGAGAGAACCGACTCCTACAGTCTTTTCTTTGACCTCTCCTGGAACATATACACTAATACACACATCCACAAACACTCCTTCTATATCTGTCTCTGTTTGGCATTCTCTCTCTCTCTCTCTCTCTCTCTCTCTCTCTCTCTCTCTCTCACACACACACACACACACACAAATGTAACAAAATTTGAATTAAGTAAATAAGATTATATAATTAAAATATCAGGTCTACCCTTCTGGTCTATCTGATTTCTATGTGTAGTCACCCATCTCTTTACAGAAAATTGAAGATACATCTCAATTGTCACTTTACAGACGTGATGTATCCGTAGAAAAGTGAAGTAAGAATTTTAAATTAATTTTAAATTAGACTTAAAGGTAGGGAATGCTCAGTAATTAAGAACACTTTTTGTTCATTCAGAAGATCTTGGCTCTGTTTTCAGCACCTACATGGTGATATACAACCATTCATAACTCCTATTCTTGGGGATCTGATGTCTTCTAGCTTCTATGGAACCATTTGTACAGGTGGTACTCAGACATACATGTAGGCAAAGTGTTCATGCACTTAAAATAAAACTTTACATTTAGACTACATTTCTACTTGCTGCACTTACCACTGATATTGAAATACAAGAGCATGTGGCAAACAAAATATTACTTTTAAATTAATGCCTGGTCTGGAAAACAACTTCATGGAATTTAATATGTATTAAATTATCATAAAAAATAATAGGGACTGAATTATAAAACAATGAAAGAACATTTTTATATATTACCTTATTTTCCTTACTAGAGTAGCTATGAAACTTACTGGAAAATAAAGATCCAGTCAAATATAAGAACTTATGCATTGGACTAGCTCTGGGATACTTAGGAATGACACCTTATGATATTGTGGGTAAAATAGGGAAAAGCGTAATCTTCTCATGCTGGTTCCCAAGGCTGATATCCAACATTTATATATGACAAAACCAAAAATAAAATCCAAAAGCATATGAGTGTTTTAGTATTTTAGTAATTGAAGGAAAGAGATTTTCTAGCAGAAGTAGCCAGGCAGATGTTTGGAAAGCTGTATTAACATGCTCTTATGAAGAGGACCTTTATGGAGGCAAAGTAGAGGGACCCAAAGTGGTCGTCCTGGAAATGCTGCTTCTTTAAGTAAAAAAAAAGGGTTAGGAAAGTTCTAGAAAGAACTTCACTTAAAGGAAAGTTCACTTAAAATAGGTTGATTGATTTAGTAACTAGAATACGTACTTTCACTTTTTAACCTGAATCAACATGATATCCCAAGGGACTTTTCTCTTCTTTTGTGGTGCCAGAAATTGAACCCATGGCCTTAAGTATGTGAAGCACTGAGCCACATTCTAGTGCATAACTCCTTTGCTATTTATCTTGAAGGAATTTGAAATGGTCCCGAAACATCAAGGAGGTCTCTATGAACAGCTTTAGCTCAAGAAAGTCCAGACACTAGCAGGAACAAAAAATAATCCAGGAAATAAGGACTACCAGGAGTCATTGCATATTTCCCTCCAAACATACACCTTCCAAGAAGAGTTTTAAGATTTAATGTTGAGAAAGATTGTAGATCTTAACTCCAGATATTGATAGCCAAATATTGATAGCTATGTTGCATATTTTAAAAATTATCAATCATGGCAGCTCCACACTTAACAGAATGGTCTTTTTAATTTGTAAGAATTTGCAGCTTAAGCTCAAGACCTATGGAAGAGCTAATTGAGACCATTAAAATCTAGTTCTATAGCTGAAAAATTTTGCAGTCTGGTTCTTATTCTCATTATAAGGACTTTTCTTTTCATTTATAAATCAATAGTGTTCCACTTCTTAATCATTTGGAGATCAATATGAAATAACAAAAGCAACTCTAAAAAGACGATTTAGCAATAAATTTTCATCTAAACTGGAATTGGGGCAAATTGATTATATTCAAGTCTCAGCAGCATTCCCCCCTATGTTTTATCACATTAAACCATTGCTATTGTATTTAATACTACATAGGATGACAGACAAGGTAACAAACATCTCCCACTGCTTTTATGAAAGCCAAAGAGGGAGGGTTTAATGGTAAATACACGCTTGAGAAACTTATTGCTGTAAATTGCAGAAGGGATATATTATTTGGGAGAAGATTAACCCTGTCAATAATTCATTCTGCCACTATAGGCAGCAGTGAAGGTTCTGTAAAGCCAGTAAATAGCACTGAAAGTTATTGTGCTGTTGATAGTAACAAAATAGATATACATCCTTTTATATTCTTCCACTGTGAGGAAAAATGGTAAATAAAAATATGTAGCTATAGGCTTTGTTAACCACTTCAAGAAGGCTAAGAATATATCAATAATGTTATATATTGTTGGTTTGTATACATTTGTCTTGAGAAATACCACCATATTTATATATCTACTTTTATGACATATATCATAATTATAAATTAAAAGTGAGTTTATCTAATTGATAAAATACTGTCTTTCTCATAGTATCTCCAGTGCAAAATCCCAAGAGAAGACAATAATGCAATCCTCAGATGCCAAGTTTTCAATGGATCTTTGTTGCTTGGATCAGTATCAGATATGTGGGGGGGGGGGGAAGCCTAGCATGTTCATTGAATACAGAGGAATTTAAAAAGCAGTCTTTGTTAAATAAAAATTAGAATACTATATGGATATTTTTCAGAAACTACTTAACATGATAAATGATAGCTACCATGAGTCCCGTTCCTTAAGTTTGATGTTTTCTGCAACTTGCTTCCCTATACTCACTACAGTTAAATGATGAAGATTCTGTAACCACTATGTTGACCTTAATGATAATACTGAACAATACTACAGTATTTTCTCTAAACTAGGAACTTGGGAAGATTTTCTGCTTGATTCTGAAATTATTAGTAGAAACAAAGGAGTTAATTCATGTATGTACATTCAAAAACTACCACTGCTATCCTTATGGGGCTCACCTGCTTCACAGCACATACTGAGATAAGGCAATATCTGCATGTGTTATTTTGTGTAAAAATTATCATAAGACAAATAGTAGAGAAAGAAAGGCTACGGAGGAGAAAATTTGATGAGGGTACATTAAAGAACAAGTTATTGTAGTAGACCTCTGAGGCTTAGCCCTCATCTTAATTGTGGTAGATGAGGTCTCTCAAGAAATAAAAGTATTTCCCATATATGCATTCTAACATATACAGATAAAAATGGTAAGGGTTATATGCATGTGTGTTACATACATATCTTAACCAATATAACTTATAGCTCTCATATAGTCCTCAGCTTGTAATGATTTAGCTTTCAGCTTAATTTCTGAACCCCTTTCTGAGTTGTAGAGCATGCTAATTTGTCAGTCTGTTTATCAACCAATCATACATCTTTCTGTATGTCTAGAGACATGCCATACCATGGAAATTAATTTATGAGATAATGGAACTTGAGAAATCCCACTGCCAACAATCTAGGAAGCCATGAAAGGTGGTAGTGTATCTTTCAGCCCTCTGATCCAAAGCCCAAAGAATCATGGATCCCAATGTTGAAGTGTCAGAAATGATAGAACATAGTTATCTCAATTGAAGAAGACAATATAAATTGGCCCTTCATCTACAGTTATCCCTATTTATGTTATAAAGAATTAAATTATGCATATTCAAATTGACAAGAGCCATATTCTTTCCCCAGTCTACTAATTCTAATATTAACTTTTTGAGAAACAGCTTCAAAATACATATATGCTATCAGCTATCTCTGTGTTCTCATTAGTTCACTGGAGTTGAAACATAAAATTGTAAATTACAGAAACTCTTGGGGAAACTGTATTAAATACGCTCCTGAATTTTCCTTCAGAGGGGTAAAAAGGGTGATGTATTTATCCATCAAATCTGGTTCTTTACCGTTTGAGGGCTGTCCTGCTGGGTATTAACTTTCTGCTACTTCTGTTTGTAATTGTATGCACTTAATAAGGCTTCTGTTTTCTACAGAATAAAGCAAAGAATCAAGAATCCTCAGGTGCTTGAGAAATAACCATACACACGAATAATTTCAGATGGCTCAGAGGTATTCCAAAACATTATGAAGCTGGACAACAGTAACATACACTCAACTGCTTTACTATATCTTGCTCTTATGGCTACTTTTTCTCTTCTTTATGTAGTCATAAACGAATATATAATATAGCATGTGATATTAGAATTACTTTTTGTTGGGCCTTGGACGAGGTAACTCCATTTAACCTGCCACCTTCAGTCACGTAGGACACAGCCCGCAGCAGCTATACCAATGTGGGACCCTCAGCTGGCTGCGTGGGAAGCCCGCCGGGGACCCTGATGCCAGACCGCCATGAGAGACCCGGCCCCCGGACTCCCTCTTCCCCCCCACCCGCGAGATTTCTTCCCCACAACTTTTTACATTCTCTGTTCATTTTACTTTTAAAGCAGTTGATTGTCAGTGACATGAATTCCCTTTCTCTAGGCAATAAGCAATGCAGTCAGTTTTGACTCTTTTTTTCTTTGTTTTTTTCTTGATTTTCTATTTTTTATTAATTATTTGTTTACATTTCAAATGATACCCCCTTCCCACTTATCTCTCCACAAACCCCTTATCCCATCTCCCTTATTCCCCTTCCTCTTTGCCTCTATGAGGGTGCTCATCCACCCACTCACCCATACCCACCTCATGGTTCTAGCATCCCTCTACACTGAGGCATCAAGTCATAGGATCAAAGGCTTACCCTCCCATTGGTGTCAGATAAGGCCATTCTTTGCCACATATGTAGCTGGAGCCATGGCTTCCTCCATGTATACTCTGTGGTTGGTGGTTTAGTCCCTAGGAGCTCTGGGTGATCCTGTTAGTTGATATTGTTGTTGTTGTTATGGGGTCACAATCCCCTTCAACTCTTTCAGTCTTTCCCCTAACTCTTCCATTTTGGTCCCCTGGCTCAGTCTGATGGATGAGTATGAGTATCTGAATCTGTATTGGTCAGGTACTAGTATGAACCTCTCAAGGGACAGCCATCCCAGGCTCCTGTTAGCAAGTACTTCTTGGCAGCAGCAATAGTGTGGGGGTTTGGTATCTACAGATGGGATGGATCCCTAGGTTGGGAAGTCTCTGGATGGGCTTTCCTTCAGTCTCTGTTCCATGGTTTTGTCCCTGCATTTCCTTGAGACAGGAAAAATTCTGGGTTAACAATTTTGAGATGGGTGGGTGGCCCCATCCATCAACTGGTGGCATGCCTATCTACTGGAGGTGGTATCTACAGGTTCTATCTTCCTTTTGTTGGGTATTTCAGCTAAAGTCATTGATATTGGGTCTTGAGAGTCTCTAGCTTCCCTGGAGTCTGGGACTTTCTAGTAGCTACCTCCAGTTCCCCATCCCCTACTGCTACATGTTTCTATTCAGTTTCCTGACCCTCTATATTTCTTTCCTGTCCCTTCCAATATCTGATCCTGCCCCCTTTTGTCTTTCCCCTCCTCTTAAGAACTCTGACTTCAAACTCCAACTACTTTTTCCAAGTATATCGACTCAGAAAGATAAGTTGTATATCTTCTTAACAACAAGGATACTAATCAATACATATATCAATCCCACGATTTAGTTAAAATACAGTTTCTTCATCTTAGAGCAAAAGCAAAGACAGTGGTCCATATTTAAAATTATGACCCCAGATTAAGCCTATTCAAAGAGTCAACTACAGTTTACAATCGTTCTGCTACATAGAGCCCATTAGATTGATTTGTTTAGTGTGGTGCACTGAAGTCACTCAAGTTTTATAACAGTAAGCAAATACATTTGGGCATGGGGAAGTGATCTAAAAAAGAATAGAACATTAGACAACCTGTCCAAAGAAATTCTAGCAGATGGTCTTATTCTCTGGAAACAAATATACATTTACAATCTCCCTTTTTTCAGCTAACTGGAAACCTCCATAAGCTGAGTATTGAGTACTATACTGGGTTTAGTTGTATATATACATTATATCTATGATGCTGAAGTTATTGTCCTATTTTAAAATACAAACTCTATGTACTAGCATTTGTTCAAGTCATATACTCATATTGTAGAAAGCTTGCAGGTATCATATGGTGCCTGGATAAAATTTGTACAAAAGTTTTAACACATTTGTTTTTATAAATGGTCAACATTGCTAAAAGATTTTAGCACTGAAATAAACTATTTTGATTCTGCTCCATCATAAATAAGTATATCATTTTAATAACTCTTTTAGAAACTCTTATTTATCTGTATTTAACTATGTATCTATTTAGCCATCTTTTTAACTTAAAAAACTCTTTTATGTCTGCCATAGATATTTAAATATTTCATGAAGATATTTTAGCTAAATTGTCTTGTTAAAGACTAGCCTCAGCTTGAAGAGGGGCTCCTGAGAGAAAGAGTATCTGAGAGTGACGAAACAAGTGACTTGAAGTCAAATTGTGGGTCTAAGCTGACAACCTATGTTCTGCTCCAGATGGCTTTCCAGATTGCTCTCCCTCTGTGTTTTGTTCCAGAGAGCTTTCTCTTGCCATTCTCAAAACTCTCTGGATATATTAATAGCGCAGTCTTTTATTTACACATCAATTCAGTCATTACCCTAGGTTCCCTTTTGATTATGTCATGAATCAACATCCCATAACCTCAGCCCCTTGATTTTTAGAAAGAAACAGCCAACACAAGCACAGACAGTAAGAGAGCTTGGTGGAATCCTGCCATAAAATTAACATTTCTACCATACCTGTGCCTGGACCTAAAGTCGCTCTGTCCCAGGTTGACTTTGAACTGAGAAATCTGCCTGCCTTTGTAAGCATAAACAACAACAACAACAACAACAACAACAACAACAACAACAACAACAAAATACTTAGCTGGATGGGATCTTGCCCTGTGTTCACCACTCCCTAAATCTCTTTATCTCCTTTCTTAGTATATTTCTGACAAGCTGGATCATAGTATGGCTGCCTCTGTTCCTTTAGATCTGTGAAGTGCCTTATACAAATCATATTGTATCCTTATATTTTGCATAGTTGAAAAATTACATATTTTTGAACTCAAAGTTTTCAGCATTCTTTCCCACAGCTTCAAGGGCTGTTTTGAAGGTCACAGCATTCTCCCATTTTGCTGAGACATTAAACATACCCTCACCCCCTAGACTTTGCTTTTTCTGATTATCATGGAGTCATTAACCTTGGCAGGAAGGGCATTCCTCAAGAGAGGAACATGAAAATATGTACATTATTATATAAACAAACCTTATGCCCACAGCAAACTTTGATCCTCATGGAGAATAATGCCCTGATGGCTCTGTTCTGGGGCTGGGAGCCACATCATTTTGTCCCTTTCATGGCCAAGCTGGAGTCAGCAGTGTCTTTTTCTTTGGGGGGGGGGGGTGTACCAAACAAATTCACTCACATTTATTTTCTTTTTTAAAGCAAATTACAAAAACTCAAATTACCAGCTTTTTAAAAACCTAAGCATAACATTACATATTTAAACAACAGTCAAACTGATGAGGTTGCCACTATCCATGCACAAATATAAAACATCCTTATTTTACACTAAACCAGAAATGTGTTACCATTGATGCAGTAATAGCTTTCATCACTAAATACTGTAAATAAAATTGAAATATTTCTGTAGAAAATTCATCTGGCAATGTTAACTTCACAGTAGGCTGACACTACTCACTCATAATTTAACACAATGGGAAGCAGATTCATGCTGGAGTTAAAAAAAAAAAAAAAACAATCTCATCCTAGCACGACTCAAGAGTCACAGGGCTCACCTCAGGTTATATTTTGTTTAAAGCAAAGTGCATACAGAGATTGCAACAATTGTAAAGACAAAGAAAGAAAGAAAGAAAGAAAGAAAGAAAGAAAGAAAGAAAGAAAGGAGGGAGGGAAGAGAGGGAAGAGAGAGGGAAGAGAGAGAGAGAGAGAGAGAGAGAGAGAGAGAGAGAGAGAGAAGAAACAAGGTCCTATTTTGTAGTCCCAATAATGAACTCAAAAATCTAAAAAATAGGGGCTTCGATGAGCTGTTTCATAAATACTTTAGATTAGGTACAGCTATACATTGTAAGATAGAGAACAGTGAACTCTTGAGCATTTGGGAAGTTGGTTAATCCATTTAACATCAGGGACTGTCACTCTGTCTTCTTACTTACACATCAAGTAGGTAAAAAGCAGAACAGTTGAGTAAATAAAAAGAAAGAATGTTAATCTCTTTTATGTTAAATTTCTTATTCTTCATGAAAATATTACTAAATTGTGGACTGACAATGTAATACTTTTCATTCCAGTAAAAATGTAATCAAGTAGGCAGTCTTAGTAGAACTGTGACTTTGTCAATTTTCCTAGGGTTAACACTATATATATATATGTGTTTATGTTCAAAAATGAACTAGTAACAAATTTTTTCAGACCAGTACTAATTAAAATGAACTAAGATCCTTATATAGCTGATGTAAGCATTCATTGCCTATATCAATAAAGTGACCCATATGGAGAAGTACTTTATCATTCAATGGGTTAGAAGATGTTTCCCCTCATCTTTATTTGTTGAACTTTATGACTCTTAATTCCTCACCTCTCTTCATTTTGATGTTTGGTATTCATCCTATCCTACATCCATTCTTTTATAACATTCTCTTCTTCAGAATATTTCAGGCTTTGGATACTGCTTAGTCAAGTACATAGGTTCAATCCTAGCTTCAAAAGGCCAAACCAACAATACAAAAACAAAAAGGCCCAAGACATCAAGAATGAATGTCCTTTCATGTTTGCTTTTTAAAAAAAAAAAATCTTTTGGAACATAATATTGAAGTGCAATATGCATACAAAAAGTACTCAAATTATTATGTATATCTCAACAAATTGTAATTTTGTTAGTTCCTTTTTATTGGTTATTTTATTTACATTTCAAATATCTCCCTTCCCATTTGCCCTCCACAAACCTCTATCACACCCCCACCCCTGCTTCTATGAGAGTGCTCCCCCACCAACTCCCAGCTTACCTCCCTAACATTCCCCTACCAAGGGGCACCTAGCCTTCACAGGACTAAGGTCCTCCCCTCTTATTGATGCCAGACAAGGCAAACCTCTGCTACATGTGCAGCTGGAGCCATAGGTCCCTCCATATGTAACACCCTCTGGTTGGTGGTTTAGTGCCTGTGAGCTCGGGGGGGGGGATCTGGTTGGTTGAAATTATTGTTCTTCCTATGGGGTTCCAAAACACTTCATCTCTTTCAGTCCTTCCCCTAACTCCTCCATTGGGGTCCCAGTGCTCAGTCCAATGCTTGGTTGCAAGCATCCCCATCTGTATTGGTCAGGCTCTGGCAAAGCCTCTCAGGAGACAGCTATACCAGGCTCTTGTCAGCAGGTGCTCTGGGCATAAGTAATAGTGTCTGGGTTTCATGTCTGCAGATGGGATGGATTTGTAGGTGGGGCAGTCTCTAGATGGCCTTTCCTTCAGTCTCAGCTCCATTCATTGTCCCTGCATTTTTTTCAGACAGGAGCAATTCACTGGGGGTCATGCCTAACCTCTGGATATAAAGTCTAAAAGTTCTCTCTCCCCTCTTTTGGGTATTTCTGCTAATGTCCTCCTTGTTGGGTCCTAGGAGCCTCTTGCTTTCATGACATCTGGGACTTTCTAGTGGCTACTCCAGTTCCCCATCCCCCACTGCTACAGACCTCCATTCAATTTCCTGAGCCTCTATAGTTTTCCCTCATCTTCCCCCACACCTGAAGCTGTCTCTCTTTTGCCCCGCCCCCTGTCTTCTGTTCCTCCCAAATACCTCACACCCTCTACCTCCTGACATTATTTTGTTCCTCCTTCTAAGTAGGACTAAACATCAACACTTTGGTCTTCCTTCTTCTTGAGCTTCATATGGTCTGTGAGTTGTATCATGGGTATTCTGAGCTTTTTTTTTTTCTAATATCCACTTCCCAGTGACTACATACCATGTGTGTTCTTTTGTGACCAGGTTACCTCACCCAGGATGATATTTTCTAGTTCTATCTATTTACCTGAGAATTTCATGAAGTCATTCTTTTTGATAGCTGAGTAATACCCCATTGGGTAAATGTACCACATTTTCTGTATCCATATTTCTATTGAGTGACATCTGGTTTGTTTACAGCTTCTGACTATTATAAATAAGGCTGCTATAAACATAGTGGAACATGAGTCTTTGTTATATGTTGGAGCATTTTTTGGGTATATGCCCAGGAGTGGTATAGCTGTGTCCTTAGGTAGCACTATGTCCAGTTTTCTAAGGAACTGCCAGACTAATTTCTAGACTGGTTGTACTAGCTTGCAATCCCACCAGCAATGGAAGATTGTTCCTCTTTCTCCACATCCTCGACAGCATCTGCTATCACCTGAGTTTTTGATCTTCACCATTCTGACTTGTGTGAGGTGGAATCTCAGGGTCATGCTGATTTACATTTCCCTGATGACTAAGAATATTGAACATTTCTTTAGGTGCTTTTGGCCATTCAAGATTCTTAAGTTGAGAATTCTTCATTTACCTCTGTACTCCATTTTAAATAGGGTTATATGGTTCCCTGGAGTCTAACTTCTTGAGTTTTTGTAGATATAGGATATTAATCCTATATCAGATATACAGTTGGTAAAGATATTTTCCCAATCTGCTGGTTGCCATTTTGTCCAGTTGACAGTGTCCTTTGCCTTACAGAAGCTTTTCAGTTTTATGAGATCCCATTTGTCTATAGTTGATCTTAGAGTCTGAGCCATTGCTGATCTGTTAAGGAAATTTCTCCCCATGCAAATGTGTTTCAGGCTCTTTTCCACTTTCTCTTCTATTAGTTTCAGTGTATCTGGTTTTATGTGGAGGTCCTTTATCCACTTGGACTTGAGCTTTATACAAGGAGATAAGAATGGATCAATTTGCATTCTTCTAAATGCAGACTGCCACTTGAGCCAGCACCATTTGTTGAATATGCTGTCTTTTTTCCACTGGATATTTTTGGCTTCTTTTTGAAAGATCAGGTGACCATAGGTATGTGGATTTAATTCTGGGTCTTCAATTCTATTCCATTGATCTACCTGCCTGTCTCTGTACCAATACCATGCGATTTTGCTTTTGTTTTTGTTTTTTTATTATTGCTCTGTAGTACAGCTTGAGGTCAGGGATGGTGATTTTCCCAGAAGTTCTCTTATTGAGAATAGTCTTCAAGCAGAATTACTGTGTCATAAGATATATATATGTATGGTCTTGATTACTAGACATTGTAAAAACAAAAAGTCTTCCAAAATGATTATATTAATTTACACTCCCACTCTAGCAACTAGAGGGATTTTGTTGTCCTCCATTCTTGTTCAGTGGTCAGAGGTTTCAAATAATCAGCCCAAATGAATTTTTTGTGGGTGGGAAAGGCTAAAAAGTGTGTCCAAAAGGACAAGCTTCTGCTATTTCTACAACAAAGGTTTTAAGCCTGAGAACTAGAGAAAATAGATAACTGAAATCCAGTTATATGACAGAAAACTCAATCAGGGCAGGGGATTTTTGCCAAGAGTCAAGTCTCTAAAAAACTTGGACAAAAAAGGAAATTTGAATTAAAAAAAAAAAAGGAAAAGAAACCTCAAATGTGTACTCCACTCCAGTCATATCACATATTCCTGAGAATGCAGAAAAGGAATATGCTTTGCCCTTAAATTTTTCCCCTGGCATTTGATAGCTGTATAGAAAGTTAAGTTTCCAAGTGAGATCAAATCATTCTTTCTACCTTGATGTAAACCACTGTACAGCTTTGTTGTACTTTAGAATCTCAAAAGCTTCTTGGTATGCTTGACAAGAGATGTCATTCATTGTTGTCACGTCTCATGCCAAGTTTCACTACAGGAAACATCAATCTTAAACAGGAATTAGCCACTACTGACTACAGCTACAAGAAATCCTCTTCAACTTGCCATACAAACCAGGAAATATAGTCGAATTGAAGCCAGCACCACGTATCCACTATTAGAGTCCCCTTACTTTCTAATCTGATTTCTGTATGAGCCTTCTAGGTATGTTTAGAACAAAGAAAAGCCTGCAAGTATAAGGGGCTGTAGCTCACGTGTGAGCGTGGGGTCTGTTGGGCTGTGTTATGGTTCCCACATGTCTGTCATAGCTCAGGGAGGCAGAAGCACCTGAATTTGATTGAGTTCACTCCTCAAGGCACCAGATGCTGAACTGAGAAGCCATGGGGCTCCGCCCAGGCATGAAGAGGTATCAGCTTGAAGTCCCTCAGGGGCAGAGCTCCTGAGTTGGGGTCTCCAGGCTGAGGCAGCTGACTGGGAGACTGTTGGTCTCTGTCCTTGGGCTCCCAGATGCCACTGGAAGCCCCGGAAGAACTGAGATGGTGTGCATATGGGCTGGACCAGCCTGCAGCTGAGAGGAGCAAGAGGGAGACATCACTTGCTTGGCTGTATCACTGGCTCAGCTAGTTTGCTTGAGTTGGCAGGGCTCTGTGGTGGGAAAATAGAGAAGTCTTCTAGTGGGAGATTAAGCAGTGGCTCCTTAGTTAAAGGCCTTCTCCATGGTTCCCCACAGAAGTGCCCCAAAGACAAAAGGAAGTCCATGGTTTTTAAAAGGTTTATCATCATGGTGGAAAGTGAATAAAGTTGTAACATCCCCCCCCCCCCCCCCATTTCTCAGGGCAAGCCTAACTTAAATCAGGAGGGAGGAGGGTCTGGGAAGAAATGCTTAAATGGCTATGCCCTCTGGCCTTTATGTTTCCCATTAATATGTAGATCTCTTGAGGACCTGAGGCCTGTAGTCTCACCTTCCACCTGTGGAGGGGCTGGTGGAAGTGTCGCCCTAAGAGATTGAAAGGTGCTGATCAATGGACCAGGTCTTTGCTCCTCGAGTGTCAGGAGCCTGGAGTCTGGGAGGGTGGTGAAATGTATACCATCCCTTGCATGTCCTCTGGCCATCTCCAGCCAGTGCTCTACCAGAAACCAAGCTATTCTTTCATGGTCCCACACAAGTGACAGTTTGTTTTGTTTTACCCACTAGCTCACTACTCATTCACTCATTTGTTCATTCAACAAAGTGCTCTTTCAATAATAATAACACTGCTCTAAGTATAGTACAAAGCACCAAAGGTAAAATGGCAACCTCACCAGATTTGACCCCTGTATCCCTAGAATTTAGAATTTGTTAGTAGCTTATGTGTGAATAGGAGCTGTAAATCATAAAATGTTAAAAATCAAAAGAAACAAAAGAGCCCAGCATACAGTATGGCATAACTATACTGAGTGCCCAAACTGAAAATAGACTAGAAGTTTGCTCTGTGGGTATGGATACAAAGCCAGATAATAAATGCATTCGAGAAAAACTGATCCAACAGTGAGTACTCTTCCCTTGTAATAGTGATATGTATAGATATAGACATCGTCAAATTCGTTTCCTGAAATTAGCATATTCATCTAATCACCTATGTTTATGTCAGTATTTGTATTGTAGCATTATTATTACCTCTAGAAATTTACACTACATGGCTGCTTTAGGCATCAACTGCATTAACTCAACTGAAAGTACTTTAACCTAACTGCTTAGTACAATGTAAGAAGTCATTGCTGTGGTTATAAATATTTCTCAACATAAAGTCATAAGCTAACACTTCCTGCATTCATAGCTACTCATCCATCATGAAAAATGGACTTTTCATTCAGTTGTTTTGCCTGGACACATTTCACATTTTCAGTAGTAATTGTCATGAAATTTATGTACTATTGACCATAAATCCCCTGCTTCCATAACTATAGGAGTTTAAGTTGAAATTAATTAAATCATCAACTTAGTGTCTCATAGTAAGAAGGAATGACAGCTGAACTGCCTAGAAATATTTAAAAAAAAATCAGCATAAATTAAATCAAACCATAGTATTTACACAAGAATACTGTTCTACAACTAGATAACAATTGGTAGTAAAGTTGAATTTGAATGCCCCTACTGAATAATACGTATATGTATGGGTTGCATTCAAAGCCTAAAAGAACAATAGTGTGAAAAGAGGCAAGACCATTGCTCAACCCATGCTTATGCTTTGTAGTCCTTCTAGTATTTATATCCCATCCTAAGGGTTCGAACTTACTATGTGTCTTTCCTCTTGCCCTTCTTGCTATGTATTCCCAATTGTAACAATGAAATATGTTATTTTCACATTGTAATTTGGACCATGGGCTGTACTCATTTATTGTAATAGTGAGGAATGCCTTTATGCCTTCTGCCCACACACCTCGGTACATTAATTGCTCATCCTGTAAAGCAGGTACCAGCTAATTGGCTGTCTGTCACATGCTCTGTCTCTAGGTGTCAAACAGGTTCTGGGATTTGTAAATACATAAATGCATGCTATGCATGTGTGAGCCATTGTGGGCAGCTAATCAGAACATGCTGACTCACTCCTTCTACACATTTTATGATTCTGGAACTGTAATACAAATTATACCCTTTTTCCCTTAAATTTTCTTTGGCTAAGGTATGTTACTACTACCACCAAAATGAAATAAGACAAGTTTTCTTGCATCAAGGCTAAGTGCAGAGGACAATATTCAACGGACATGCCTTTTAACTCACATGAACCATGTATTACTGAACAACAACAACAAAAGAAAAACAAAAGAAAAACAAAGCAAACAATAATGACCCAACTCACTCAATCTCTCATCAGCAAAATAGAGTTCATGAACTAAAAATGGTAGTGACAGGATACAAAAGCCTTGAGCTCTGAAATTGCTGTGGTTTGAATGTGAATTGTCCTCCATAGGCTCAATTCTTTAAACACATTATCTCCAGCTTGTGACACTGTTCAGGAAGTATATGGAACCATTAAAAGATAAAGTTTTGCTGGAGGAAAGATGTTACTGGGAAAGGGCTTTGGAATTTTCTAGCCTACTCCCATATCCTATTCTCTTTCTCTCAACTTCTAGACTTCTAATTCTAGGCTGCTGG
The DNA here is from genome assembly GCF_011762505.2 of Arvicanthis niloticus. Lineage (NCBI taxonomy): Eukaryota > Metazoa > Chordata > Mammalia > Rodentia > Muridae > Arvicanthis > Arvicanthis niloticus. The sequence goes on from NC_047679.1 coordinate 5,138,219, forward strand.
TAGAAGGCGATGAGCTTGCCTTGTGCAGCCTTACCTTCCCCTTCATGATAAATTTTAAGATTTGGGAATTATGCCTTTTGGCAGGGGCAGACACCTAACTAGTCTGCTCCTCTGAATACACTATATCCTGAGCCATGCAAGAGGAGCCACTGCACTCAGAGCAGTGGGTAAGAACACTCTCCCATAACTCTATGCCCCAGAGCTACAACTGGGAGCCTATGGCACCCAGGACCTATCAGTCACCCAAATCCTACCCCTGCAGAATACCACTCCCATTCTGTCCCTTGCTTGATCCTTTTGGCTGGGGCAGACATTTAGCTGGTCTGCTCCTGTGAAGATACCATATCATGAGCCATCCTAGAGGAATCACTGCACTCAGAGCAGCAGGATTTCAGGATCCCAGAGGCAGCCTGAGTCCCAGGAGTTCTTCCACCCAGAAGCTAAGGATCACAGGATCACAGAGACATCTAGACTCTGACAAGATCTGACACAAGCAAAATAACAGGAAATAGAGGCTCCAGTCATAGACAGTGAGTGCAGGTGGCACTAGAGTAAACAAGATGGTGAAAGGCAAGCACAAGAACATAAGCAACAGAAACCAAAGTTACCTGGTATAATCAGAACCCAGTTCCCCAATCATGGCAAGTCCTGGACAGCCCATCATACTAGAAAAGGAAGATTCAGATTTAAAATCACTTCTCAATTTAATGACAGAGGACTTTAAGGAGGACATAAATAAATCCTTCAAAGAAACACAGGAGAACACAGGTAACAGTAGAAGCCTTTAAAGAGGAAACACAAAAATACCTTAAAGAATTGCAAAATACAACCAAACAGGTGAAAGAATTAAACAAAACTGGGTATCCAGGATATAAAAATGTAAGTAGAAAATAAAGAAATCTCAAAGGGAGACTAACTTGGAGATAGAAAACATAAGAAAGAGACGAGGAGTCATAGACACAAGTATCACCAACAGAATACAAGAGATTAAAAAGAGAATCTCACGTGCAGAAGATACCATGGAAAACATTGACACAACTGTCAAAGAAGATGCAAAATGCAAAATGCTCCTAACCCAAAACATCCAGGAAATCCAGGACACAATGAGAAGAACAAATCTAAGGATAATAGGTATAGATGAGAGTGAAGGTTCCCAACTTAAAGGGCCAGTAAACATCTTCAACAAATTTATAGAGGAAAACTTCACTAACCTAAAGAAAAAGATGCACGTGAACATACAAGAAGCCTACAGAACTCTAAATAGACTAAACCAGAAAAGAAATTCCTCCAGTCACATAATAATCAAAACATTGAATGCACAGAACAAAGAAATAATACTAAAAGCAGTAAGGGAAAAAAGATAAAGTAACATATGAAGGCAGACCTATAAGAATTATACCAGACCTCTAAACAGAGACTATAAAATCCAGAAGAACCCTGGAGTGATATCATACAGACCCTAAGAGAACAGAAATGCCAGCCTGACTCATACACATAGGAAAACTCTCAATTACTATAGATGGAGAAACCAAGATATTCCATGACAAAACCAAATTTACACAATATCTTCCCACAAATCCAGCAGTTCAAAGGATACTTATGTAAAAATCCAACACAAGGAGGGAAACTGCAACCTAGAAAAAGCAACAACATAATCTTCCAAAAAAAAAAAAAACCAAAAACAAAAGAAAGATGATAGCTACACAAACATAATTCCACCTCTAATAACAAAAAAGCAGGAAGCAACCATCATTTTGCCTTAATATCTCTTAACATCAATACACTCAATTCTCCAATAAAAAGTCATAGACTAACAGACTGGATATGTAAACAGGACCCAAAATTTTGCTGCATACAAGAAATGCACCTCAGTGACTAGGGCAGACACTACCTCAGAGTAAAAGATGGAAAACAATTTTCCAAGCAAATGGTCCCAAGAAACAAGCTGGAGTAGCAATTCTAATATCAAATAAAATTGACTTTCAACTAAAAGTAATCAAAAAAGATCTACCACGATGAACTCTCAATTCTGAACATCTATGCTCCAAATGCAAGGGCACCCACATTCATAAAGAAACTTTTTAGTAAAGAAACTTTACTAAAGCTCAAAACACACATTACAACTCACACAATAATAGCGGGGGATTTCAACACTCCACTCTCAGCAATGGACTCTCAGATCATGGAAACAGAAAATAAACAGGGAAATTATGAACCAAAGGAATATAATAGATATCTATAAAACATTTCATCCTAAAACAAAAGGATGTACCTTTTTCTCAGCATCTCATGGTACCTTCTCCAAAACAGACCATATAATTGATCACAAAACAGGCCTCAACAAGTACAAAAAATTGAAATAATCCCTGGCATCCTATCAGATCACCACAGACTAAGGCTTGTCTTCAATAATAACAAAAAAGAATGGAAAGCTCACATACAAGTAGAAACTCAACAATGCTCTACTCAGTGATGACTTGGTCAAGGTAAAAATAAAGAAAGAAATTAAAGACTTTTTAGAATTTATTGAAAATGAGGACACATCATACCAAAACTTGTGTGACTCCATGAAAGCAGTGCTAAGAAAAAAACTCATAGCTCTAGGTGTCTATAAAAAGAAACTAGAGAGAACATACACTAACAACTTGACAGCACACTTGAAAGCTCTAGAACAAAAAGAAGCAAATACACCCAAGAGGATTAGAAGGCAGGAAATAATCAAACACAAGGCTGAAATCAACCAGGTAGAAACAAAAAGAACTATAAAAAGTATCAACAAAACCAGAAGTTCGTTTTTTGAGAAAATCAACAAGATAGATAACCCTTGTTAGCCAGACTAACCAAAGGGCACAGAGACAGTATCCAAATTAATAAAATCAGAACTGAAAAGGGAGACATAACAACAAAAACTGAGGAAATTAAAAAGATTATCAGATCCTACTACAAAAGCCTATACTCAATAAAACTGAAAGTTCTGGATGAAATGGAAATTTTTCTAGACAAATACCAGTTACCAAGTTACCAATGTTAAATCAGGCCCAGATAAACCATCTAAAGAGGCCCATAACCCCTGAAGAAATAGCAGCAGTCATTAACAGTCTCCTCACCAAAAAAGCCCAGGACCAGATAATTTTAATGCAGAATTCTATCAGACCTTCAAAGAAGACCTAAAACCAATTCTCTTTAAACTCTTTCACAAAATAGAAACAGAAGGAACACTAGCCAATTTGTTCTATGAAGCCACAATTATGCTCATAACTAAACAACACAAAAACACAACAAAGAAGGTAAATTTCAAACAAATCTCTCTTATGAATATAGGTGCAAAAGTACTCAATAAAATTCTTACAAACCGAATCCAAAAACACATCAAAACAATCATTCATCATGATCAAGTAGGCTTTATCCCAGGAATGCAGAGATGGTTCAATATTGGAGAATCCATCAATGTAATTCACTATATAAACAAACTCAAAGACAAAAAACACTAGATGCTGAGAAATCATTTGACAAAATTCAACATCCCTTCATGGTAAAAGTCTAGGAATGATCAGCAATTCAATGCCCATACCTCAACATAGTAAAGGTTGTAAACAAAGAAAGCCAGTAGCCAACATCAAACTAAATGGAGAGAAACTTAAAGCAATCTCACTAAAATCAGGGACTAGACAAGGCTGCCCACTCTCCCCCTACCTATTCAATATAGTACTGGAAGTCCTAGCCAGAGCAATTAGAGAGCAAAAGGAAGTCAAAGGGATACAAATAGGAAAGGAAGAAGTCAAAATTTCACTATTTGCAGATGGTATGATAGTATACTTAAGTGTCCCTAAAACTTCCACCAGAGAACTCCTAAACCTGATAAATGACTTTAGTAAAGTGTCTGGATATAAAATCAACTCAAACAAATCAGTAGCCTTTTTCCACTTGACGGATAAACAGGCTGAGAATGAAATTAGGGAAATGACACCCTTCACAATAGTCACAAATAATATAAAATATCTTGGAGTGAATCTAACCAAGCAAGTGAAAGATCTGTATGACAAGAACTTCAAGTCTCTGAGAAAAGAAATCAAAGATCTCAGAAGATGGAAAGATCTCCCATGCTCATGGATTGGCAGGATTAATATAGTAAAAATGGCCACTTTGCCAAAAGCATTCTGCAGATTCAATGCAATTCCCATCAAAATTCCAAATCAATTCTTCATAGAGATAGAAAGAGCAATTTGCAAATTCATTTGGAATAACAAAAAACCCAGGATAGCAATAACTATTTTCAACAATAAAAGAACTTCTGGGGAAATCACCATCCCTGACCTCAAGCTGTAATACAGAGCAGTAGTAATAAAAACTACATGATATTGGTACAGAGACAGACATGTAGATCAATGGAATAGAACTGAAGACCCAAAAATGAACTGATACACCTATGATCACTTGATCTTTGACAAAGGAGCTAAAACCATCCAGTGGAAAAAGCACAGCATTTCCAACAAATGGTGCTGGTTCAACTGGCAGTTAGCATGTAGAAGAATGCAAATCTGTCCATTCTCATCTCCTTGTACAAAGCTCAAGTCCAAGTGGATAAAGGACCTTCACATAAAACTAATAGAAACTGAAACTAATAGAAGAGAAGGTGGGAAAGAGCCTTGAATACCTGGGTACAGGAGAAAATTTCCTGAACAGAACACCAATGGTTTATGCTCTAAGATCAAGAATTGACAAATGGGAATTCATAAAATTGCAAAGCTTCTGTAAGGGAAAGGACACTGTCAATAGGACAAAATGGCAACCAACAGATTGGGAAAAATTTTTTTACCAATCCTAGATCTGATATAGGAATAATATCCAATATATATAAGAACTCATAAAATTAGACTCCATATAACCAAATAACCCTATTAAAAATGGGGTACAGAGCTAAACAAAGAATTTTCAACTGAGGAAACTCGAATGCCTGAGAAGCACCTAAAGAAATGTTCAATATCCTTAGTCATCAGGGAAATACAAATCAAAATAACCTTGAGATTCTACCTCAGACCAGTCAGAATGGCTAAGATCAAAAACTCAGGTGATAGCAGATGCTGACAAGGATATGGAGAAAGAGGAACACTCCTCCATTGTTGGTGGGATTAAAAGCTGGTACAACCACTCTGGAATTCAGTCTGGTGGTTCGCCAGAAAAAATGTACATAGCATTGCCTGAGGACTCAGCTATACCACTCCTGGGCATAATCCCAGAAGATGCTCCCATATATAACAAGGACATATGCTCCCCTATGTTCATAGCAGCCTTATTTATAATATCTAGAATCTGAAAAGAACCCAGATGTCCTTCAACAGAGGAATGGATACAGAAAATGTGATACATTTACACAATGGATTATTACTCAGATATTAAAAACAATGAATTTAAGAAATGCTTCGGCAAATGGATGGAACTAGAAAATATCATCCTCAGTGAGGTAACTCAGTCACAAAATAACATACATGGTATTCGCTCACCAATAATTGGATATTAGCCCAAAAGCTCACAATACCCAAGATACAACTCACAGACCACATGAAGCTCACGAAGAAGGAAGACGAAATTATGGGTACTTTGGTGCTTCTTAGAAGAAGAAACAAAATACTCATGGGAGCAAATACAGGACAATGTGTGGGACAGAAACTGAAGGAGGGGCCATCTGGAGACTGCTCCACTTGGGTATCCATCCCATGTGCAGTCACCAAAAGTAGATGCTGATGTGGATGTCAGGAAGTGCATGCTGACAGGAGCCTGATATAGCTTTCTCCTTAGAGGTCTGCCAGAGTCTGACATATTCAGAGGCAGATGCTCACAGCTAACCATTGATCTGATCATGGGGTTCCCAATGGAGAAGTGAGAGAGAAGACTGAAGCAGATAAAAGGGTTTGAGGCCCCATGGGGAGAGCAACAATAACAACCAACCAGAACCCCTAGGGTCTAAACCACCAGCCTGGGAGCACATAGGGAGGGACCCATGGCTCCAGCTGTATATGTAGGGGAGGATGGCATTGTCAGGCATAGGTGAGAGAGGAGGTTCTTGGTCCTGTAAAGGCTGGATTCCCCAGTGTGGGGGAATTCGAGGGTGAGGAGGTGGTAGTGGGCAGGTGGGTGAGGATACATCCTCATAGAAACAGGAGTAGGGGTGATGGGATATGGGATTCCTGGGTGGGTGAGGAAATGGTGAAAAGGCATCACATATGAAATATAAATAAAATATCCAATTAAAAAAAGGATTCTGGAGTTATGCACCAAATTACACACTTTCTCGCTTAAATTCTCTTTTCAAGGATATGTTATCACTGCAACAGAAGTGAAAATAATACAGGAGTCTTCTTGCATTAAGACTAAATGAAGATTCCACAAATTTAACTGGGGATTCTCTCCAAAACATTTATGTAGTTCCAGATTGTAAAACTACCAATGAAAGAAATGAAAATATGACAGAAGTCTTCTTGCATTAAAACTAAATGTATATTCAACAAATTTAACTATGGATTCTCTCCATAATGTTTAAATAGTTCCAGATTGTAACCACCAATGACATACTTAAAAATTTTTAGCAAATAGAATAATGAACACCAATGTTCATAGCACATTTAACTTTTGCAAAAGATTTTAGAAATCCTGCCCTGTTTCTCTTTCTATTTTGTAGAAACTGAACATAAACCATTTAACAAAAATGGGAACCATTGAGTTTTATGTTTTTAATAAGAAAGTAATGCAAACTGATTTTAAATGGAAGAAATACAATTTCAGAGCTGTCTGTGGTGCTCATTCATGCTTGTCTCTGCTTATTCAACAATCTGGAAGATTATAGGTTTATTGACAGAGAAAACAAAATTGAAACTAATATTTGCTGTGTTTATCTGTTCCCAGTTTTTATTATTTGTCTGAATCTGATTTACATATCTGAATTTATAGCTCAGAAAACGTTGCCTTCTTTGAAGAATTTCATTACATTGAATATTTTCAGATCCAGAGAATATTTAGAAAAGTCAAAAGTGAAAAAATGTTAATATTTTTGTCATCTGAGTATTTAAAAATAAATTATAACTTCTTGAGATTTCATTGGAAAATGCTTCATTTTGCAACTCTAATGAAAACATACTACTATATAACCACAATATCATTGCACATTTAATAAAATAATTATTTCCTAATGATTTTTAATACCTGATTTATATTCACCTTTATAGTGGTCCCCAGTACATGTATTCTACACCTGGTTTATAAAAATATAAAATACATATTTCAATTATTTATGAAATCTGAAGTCTTTTAAGTTACAACAGCTGTTATATCCTCTTTCAGTGACATAAGTTTAGTTTTAAAATAGCCAATTATTGTTGGGATGTTTCACTTTCTGCAAAGGGGAACTATTAGGGATATGGAAGGAGAAGAAAGTCACAGAGAAAGAGTATTTGAGAGGGTGAATAGATCAAAGTCATATGCATGTCATAATGGGACCTCTGTAAAATTAAGATAGGTTAAGAAAAGATTTTTCAACAGAATGACCTTCCTTTTAAAGTATTTGTTTTTCCATGGTGCTTTAATTTGTTCTACCATTCCTTATACTTTCTGATAATTAGAATTAAGATCTATAGCCCTTGTAATTTTCAAGTTCACCCTTATGTTGAGTTTACCACTGTATGTTACCTGTGTATTGTTTATTGCATCACTTCAGGAGGCACATAAGTGTACCTTTATTCTTTCTGGTTCCATTTTTCTAAAGTTAAATGTTAATGCTGGAAATTTTAATTTCATTATTTTGGTGCACACAGAAGAAAACTGCTATCAATGACCCAGACCATTCTTTAAATGATTATCAAATTATTTTTACATTTAATAAAATTGACCAGTTAGTACATATTGACCATATATGGGTACAATATATGGGCTCTATTTTAGAACAAATATAAACTTATTTTGCAATTTTAAAAATTAAAATATAATTATTTCCAGAGCTGGAGAGATGGTTCATCAGTTAAGAACACTTGTTGCTCTTTCAGAGTATATGGGTTTAATTTTCATAGGCATATAATTCTAGTTATCAGGAAGTATAGGAGGTGATAGAAAAAAATAAAGCACCATGGAAAAGCAGATACTTTAAAAGGAAGGTCATTCTTTTGAAAAATATTTTATTCTATCTTAATTTGACAGAGGTCCCATTATGACATGCATGCAACATATTGGCTCTCAGCCATCTGTAATTCCAGCAATATGGAATTCAATGCCTTCTGCTTACCTCTGCAGGCACTAAGCATGCACATGACACAAACATAGATACACACCATTACATATATAATCATCTCCTACATCTCCCTCATCAAATTCCTTTCATATGTCCCCTCATTCCCTTGCAAATATATGACCTCTTTTCTTTAATTATATATAAAATATTTATTCTTCTTTATATATTATAGATGTTATACATTTGTATACTATAGAATTTTTATATACATATATATGCATATGCATATACATACATATACACATATGTACACACAACCTGCTGAGTCAGTCAAGTGTTACCTATATGTGTATGTGTTTAAATCTAATCACTTGATATCAGATAACCAGTTAGGAAGCTCATCTTGGTTTTCTCTCTCTCTCTCTCTCTCCCTCTCTCTCTCTCTCTCTCTCTCTCTCTTCCTCCTCTTCCTCCTCCTCCTCCTCTCTCAGAATTTCTTAGTTGCCTGCAATTCTTTGCCTAGGGTTGGGGCCCTGTGAGGATTTCCCCTTCAATGCTAGCATTTCTATTGTTATACTTCTTCGGGTCTTGCTTTGGCAGCCATATTGTTGAAGTGGCATGAATGGAGGTTCTCTTTCATTTCTAGAAGATGTAATCTCACAAGAGAGGTCCTGGGCCTCTGGATCTTACAATATTTATGCGTCCTCTTCTGTAATGTCACCTGAACATTAGGTGTAGAATTTATGTTACAGATGTATCAATTGGCACTAAACAACCCATAATAAGGGGCTCCTTACATTTTGACCAGTTGTGGCCTCTGTCTGCTGTTAATAGTAGCTTCATTGATGAGGAGTGAGAGCTACACTTGTCTATTCAAAAAGAAGTACCTAGAATTCAGGTAGGGATCATATTGGTTTAGAAAAGTGACAGTAGTGGGTTTTTATCTAAAATCTATGCCTTCAATAGCCCTGGATTTTCAGCTAGGTATACAGTACCAGGCACAATTTTATTCTTATTGAGTTGACCTTAAATCCAATTAGTCATCTGTTTGTTACCCTTAAGATATCTTGCCAAGCTGGTCATTTTTGTGCTTATAAGCATCACAGCTGGTAGAATTGATTGCTTCCCTTGCTTGTCAGTTCACATGGCAACTTTCAGTATTACAAAGCTAGTTCTCAGGCTGGAGGTTTTCAGGTCATGTCTAGTTTGGTACTTCTCAGTCCTCTATCCAAAGTACATAATGTTTGCAAGAATAATGACTTCTGTTCAACCTCTTTGAAAGCAACTAAAGCCAGCAGCCCTATATTAGTTTGAGACTGTCCTGGACTCCTTGAAAAACAATTTGACAGGCTTCTCATGTCTAGGACTGTGGATTTTGTTACATAGCTTATGGCCCATAAGTGGTGCATTAACACTCTAAGGTGCATAACTTCATTATATATGTATATATTATATATGTGCATGTATACATACACACACATAGATAGTTTATTACACATACATTTACATGTATTATATATGATTTTAGTCAAATATAAAATAATTCTTTACAAATTTTTCAACATTCTTAAGGTTATTTATTGCACTTTTTTCATTTACTCTGTTGAGCTAGGAACCATAGATGGGGGAGAATCTGCACTCTTTGTCTCTCTGGAACAAGGTTACCACATTCAATAAAATTTATTCTACTTTTACCCATTGACCTCCAAATTTAAGGACTGTAGTTTTCTTCATAACCTTTTATAGGATCTTATAAAATAATTATATCACATTTCAAATAAAATGTAATCATTAGGGTGCCACCTAATTAAAAAATAAACATTTATAGACTGTTTCTTCTATGATATTATGAATGTCTTCCTTAAAGGTAAGAGGCAGGGAGGAATAGGGTAAGATAGGGTGTTTGCAGAGGTGAAATAAGGAAGGGAGACAATATTTGGAAAGTAATTAAATAAAATAGCCAATAAAAACAAAATATAATTGCATCATTTAAAAAAGATAGACTACAATTGAAATTGAGGAAAATAAGTTAAGTGTAGCTACCTAGGTCAAGTCTTTGCATACTAACCATGTACAAGGTTATAGTGTTGTTGTTGTTGTTCTTATTGTTTTATCAGTTAAGGATGCATTAAAAAAAAAAACTCCTTTAATTTGCCTGCCCTTGACTTAAAGTTACTTGATAAAGGCATGGGTAAGAATTCTCTATTAATTATTGTTGTCATGTTATTTAAAGATGTCTTGATCAACAAATATGTTTGCTATGCCAGCAAGCCAGAATCCAGAAGAAATATTGTTCTTCCCTGGATTCATAGTTTCCAGTTTATCCAGGCCCTTTAAAATAGTTTCTGATTTCCCTGGTTTACAGACAAACTCTCTGTCCTATTTCAGATGTATATCTGTATTCTACACAGGTTTTGGAAGATTAGCCCATTGCTTCCTTTTATTCTAGACCATCCCACACCCCTCTCTCTCTCACACAGTAACACACACACACACACACACACACACACACACAAACCTCTTTTAGCTATTTGATCCCTCTATAGCATACCAATTAACTAAAAAAGCTGCAAAACTGAAATCAGAACCATGTAACTTCAATACCACGAGGAAATAAGAATCTCAATGCAGAAAAGGCTGATTTTTCAAGACAGCGCACACACACACACACACACACAGAGAGAGAGAGAGAGAGAGAGAGAGAGAGAGAGAGAGAACAGTACAGACAAACCAAGAACCCATGAAATCATTTAGAGATTAATCTAATTTAGTTTTTCTTTCAAAAATAAAGAGATCTCATTTTTTCACAATTTTTCATTTCCTTGTACCAATCAGTTCCATTAAACTCTCTTTTTCTTCTATAAAATTTGTTTATTTTCACCACACTAGCTTTAATCTGAGTAATGGCAAGTAGTTTTCATTGCTTCCAACAAAACAGACTGGAAATGTAGTATAAACAGGTGATCTTTCTCTGTGTATCACCCTCTCCCTCTACCCCTCCTCTTCCTCTCCTTGAGAAAAAGTCTTGGGATTGTGAACTGAAAAAAAAAATCAGTGTTAATGATTCTACAAGGTTGGTTGATTAGAATCATTGATTATAGAAGATTATTGAAGATTGAGAGCAATTTTGGGGGGGTTGTGATGGCTAGTTTGTATGTCAACTTGATATAGTCTAGAGGCATTTTGGATGAAGGAGCCTCAATTGAGAAAATGTCATTATCAAATTGGCAGGTGGATGAGATTATAAGTGAGTTTCTTGATTGAAACTAACTTCCATATGGGTAGTGTCACCTCTGTGCAGGGAGTTCTGGATGGGCACTCCATTATGTCATACAAGGCTCCAATGCCCTGCATGACAGAATAGAAGCTATAAGACAAATAAACTCCCTTGCCCCCAAGTTGATATTGGTTGATTGGTTTTGTCACAGCAGTAAATATCATAAGACAGTCTATTCTTAGCTACTTTGAGCACTACTTTGTCTGATTTAACATGTTTGTGAATATCATCTGCAAATTCTTGGTATGTATTAAACAGACCACTAGCTTTCAACAAGCCCCCCAAACTAGAATATCTTCATTAGAGACCTCCTTGTTTTGCTGTGACCCATACAACCTAAAAACTTCCAACGATGAATTTGGAAAGCAACTTGGTTTGTGAATTTCAGACTTTCTTTTAATCTATAAAAACTTTTACTATAAAAACTTCTTGAACTGTTACCATATCAGAACATGGTACTCTGAGTAGCCTGACTCCATGTTCCTGAGCTATGGTCATTCACAACTGTCACGAAGATAACATGTCTCTTGATTTCTTTGATATGAGAACTATGATATATTTCAGTACTACTTATAATCCTCCTTCCTCAGCCTCCTGAGTCATGTCATTACACACGTGTTCTACTACATACTTGTTTTATCTATTGGTTTCACTAATCCACAAAATGATATCTTTCTTACTCTTTTGTTGAATCTAGAAAAATTGACTTGTGGACAGGTAACATCACAAGTTTCTTTTAATGATGGAACTCCAGTGATTCTTTGTAACATTTTCTTTGGTTTTATTTTGTGTTCAGTTCTGAGGAATAAAGCTGTTGAAGTTTGACTGTTTAATTTTCTTATAGTAGTATTTATATAGAAGTCTCATTTGTAACAATATCTGTAATATTGTAACACAGGTTTCAACATCCCTGTTACAAAGTTACTCTTTGACAGACTTTGGTAAGAGATTAAACATTTCTATACCACATTATTATATTTATAAGGCAATAAACACTCCTGAGTTCATGATTAGCTTCTAAACCTCTCAGTTTGATGCTAAAGCATTTGCTGGGTGATACAAATAAACCTTTGTTCCCTCTACTCTGACTCTCAACTCACAGAAACATGTACAGAATGTCTCAATACACCTAAATATTTTCATATTGTGTGAAAATGTTTGTATGTATGCATATGCATGTATTTTAATGAATAAATAAATGCTTGATTAAATGCATGGTAACTTTCCTATCAGCAATTAGTTTGTACAGATTTATTAGTAGTGTATTTACATCCTTTAAGAAATACGTTATGAGACTTTCATACTGCTCTAGACATGTAGATTTAGAATGAATATTAATCAACAGCTTTTCCTCATAAAACCTGTGGAGAGACTTCTGTGGGTTTTTTGATAAGGTGTGTGTCTTTCAATTCCTAAGATGAGCTTCGAATACCTGTATACATGTATATGCTAAGGCACAGGGAGGAATGTGCAGATACATACCATCAACATTTAAATATTCTGGCAGAATTTCCTAGAAAGTGAGTTCTAGTTTAATTAGATGTAATCTTTTGTTGTTTATGATTATGGAATAATTGTTATTATAAATACAATTCATAAAATAATGGAAAAACAATAGGTTAACAGTGCAGTATTCTTCACAAACTTGGTGGATTAATAACTGTCAAGTTTTGTGGCAATTGAAATGTACATTTGATAAAAAAAAATAGTAGCATAAGTAGAAAGTGTCATAAAGTAAATTATCTGCTTTCCAAATTTAGGGAAAATCATTTTTTTTCCAAACTAATAGGATTACCTATCACAATGTTCGAAACTGTTCTTTTATACTCCTGTGGATCGAACCATGGGGGAAAAAAAAAGCATAGCAAACAGCTTCAAGAAAAAAGCACAATGGGGAGGCTTTTGAGGGGGGGGAGAGGACCCATTATTTACAAGTTAAAAAACCCCTTTGTTAGTTGAGTGTCTTGAACAAACTTGAGGGAAACCTGACAGAGGAACCTCTGACTAGACCCAATATGTAGGAACTGGACTGGCTTACACTTAGGAGATCATGCTCTCAAGAAGAAAACAAAATCTTCTGTGTGCTTTCTGAAAAGGAATTATGAATAATTAATTATGTAATGAGACCTCTGGCATATGATACACAATCCACCATTTAGAAATGTGAAAATTGTGTGCCGGGGATTTTCTGTGGTGCCTGGGAGACACATTTACATCATGTGACTTCAGAAATATTTTGCCTTTTTACTGTGCATTTCCTATTGAGCTCACTCATTTTTAGAAAATGAAATTCATAAAAGTGTTGGTCAATAAAAGTATCTGGAAAAGTTAAACATTTTTGAAATAATCAAAAAGTCTTGAGGCAATCACTTTTGTCCTAATATCTTCATGCATATTCACATAGATGCCACTAAAATATTTCAGAAATTTTCAAAAAGAAATTGAAAGGCTCATTTTACAGGTTCTGTTTTATATTTTCTTATTCAATCTCTAGGCACATTATAAGCATATTGACTATATTTATTTCTTCTTTTGCTCAAGCTGAGCTATTATTTTAGTTCAACCTCACCTAAAGTACATGCTCAGTCACAATGTCACCATCTCCAAGGGAACTAGTGTGGCATGCCAAGTTAAAACACATTCCCCATACAGTTTAATTAGCAATAAGAAAATGTCCACAATCCAATGAGCTAACATAGACTCTCTTTTTACCCTAGTACCACAGTACAGAAGTGTTTGTACAGAACCTGATACCACAGAGAAAGCAGGCAACAAAGTAATGATCCCTCTTCTAAAACATGGATACTCGTTTTTATATTTATGTGCTGGATATGAAGAAAAATGGTGAATATATATGCTGCTGTGTTCTAATGCATATGTGTAAAAAATTAAAAGACACTTCACAGCTAATTCCACAACATTCATGGCTAGAAGGCTGATGCTTAAAGTAAAGAAAAAGTGAAATGGCTTGTGAGATGGCACAGTGGGTAAGGGTGCTTGCTGCTCAGCCTGCCCACCTGACTTTAATACCAGGCACCCATCAGATGGAAGGAGAAAAACAGCTACAAAACTACATGAGAACCATGGTTAATTTGTTGTACACTTGCTCATGAGTGAACAAATGTATATATATATATACACACACACACACAGAGAGAGAGAGAGAGAGAGAGAGAGAGAAATATATATTTCATAGAAGAAGAATGCCCTTCCTTTTATTTCTTTCCAGTTCTCACTTAAATATTATACAATATTGTTATGTAAGATCTTACAAATAAGTAAAAAAATGAATTTATATCCTGTATTCTAGGCTTTGGGTGTTGTTCATCCGCTTTAAAATTTTATTATCACACATGAAGTTGTCCACAGCACTGAAAGTTAGGGAGAACTTTAAGAGGAATGAGGTCAGTAAGGGGTGCTGATGCAGCTTTCAGTAGACTAAAGCAGTTATCTGGGGAAGATGTTGTTAGAAATCAAGCCAAGCTCCTCTTTCTTGCTTCTCTTTCACATTTACCCATCTAGCTTTTCTCGTGTCACAATGTAATGCAAAGCCTTCACTAGATGCATCTACTCTGTCTTCCATTTCTAGCCTCCTGACATTGAGTTAAATAAATTTCCTTTATGACTCTCTAATATTTAAAGGGCACTACAAGACATCATCAAACAGCTTATCACATAGCTGTTGTGTGTATTAAATATGCTATGAGAAAAAAATCTCTGTCTCCTCTATAAATACATGTCTATTGTATACATGAATGCTTCAAACTCTATAATAGTTACTACACACACACACACACACACACATATATATATATGTATATGTATATATACATTTTAGATAACATAATATATAAAATATGCATTGATATATAATTTTCCTTGGCCAAACTCATAAATTATTCTTATTCAAACAATTTCATCTATTTCCAACATACTTAGTAAGATGACTATTCTAATGATATTTTTATGTTATTCTTTTTTTTAAAATTTATTTATTATATATGAGAACACTGTAGCTGTCTTCAGACACACCAGAAGAGGGCATCAGATCTCATTACAGATGGTTGTGAGCCACCATGTGGTTGCTGGGATTTGAACTCAGGACCTCTAGAAGTGCAGTCAGTGCTCTTAACCACTGAGCCATCTCTCCAGCCCCCTAATGATATTTTTAAACATAGTTTTATTGTGAACATTTTTAACATACTCACAAAGAAATCTTTTTATATATCTGTTGTCTAACTTCAAAAATTAGAAATATATGGCAAATTATATTTCATTTATATCCCTGACTCTTTCATTTATTCATTTCCTATTGGATTATTTTGAAGTAGATCCATGACTTTATAATATGTTTAAGTATTCCAGGATACCAAGAGATCAGAAACCTGTATATCTTGCCTTTTTTGTTGCACTAAAAATGTGTCCTTTTGACTTAGATTGATTCATCAATGGTATATATAAGTTTTGTATTCTCTACCTATAAGGAGATCTGTATTTGGTAATATAAATGTAATAATTTCTTTCTTTCTTTCTTTCTTTCTTTCTTTCTTTCTTTCTTTCTTTCTTTCTTTCCTTAGAGACTGCATGATGTTAAAAATATCTGATTTACTCCTTTAATAAAAAAGTGTAACAGGCTTCCTCTCTGACCAATATCTTCAACAGATCATTCAGATCTTCCCCTCTCAGCTTCCTTCCCCACACTAAACCCTTTGTCCCAACCCTCAACTCCAACAGACACTCTCTGCAAACCCATAGCCATACTGACAAAGGAAGCAAGTAGGTTAACAGCAGATCTTCACCTTTTCCTCCTTTCCTCCAAATTCAATCTCCCAGTCTTCTCCCCAGCTCTGTGGCAGACTCCTTTCCCTCTATGTACATTTTCAGCAGATTGGACAGGTCTTCTCATCCATCAATATTATTCCTCACTCACCTTGACCAAGCCTTCAACTACAGCAGGCATTCCACAGGAACCCATTAGCCAAGGCTGCCAGGGAAGCAAGTAAGCCAGTAATGCAGGTCAGATCTTCATTCTCTTTCCTCCCCTTCTAATCCAATCTTTCAATCTCATCCCTAGCTCTGTCACAGTCTACCTGTTGTACCCACCTCTAATTCTGCCCCCATTCCCAGAAAACTAAGTAGATCCTTGTGGAAGACCCAGCTTTCTTCCATCCTCTGGACTCCAATGTCACTCCATATCTGGTTTCTCTGCAGCATCCCAAATCCTAAGTGACAGTTTCTAGTACCTTGAAGCATATTCAACTCAGAACATCCAGTGGCCACACCTGGCAGGGCTCCAGAATCCCCTACCAGGCAACACATGACCACCACATTCTCCTAAGAGCCAAAGAGAACAAGCATAAACCAAGGAACAAAACATTCACTCAACAAAGACAAAACCAGGTATCAGCAACTAGGTTTACAATAATCCCAATCCTTGATTCCCGGACAATAGTGTAAAAACTCAGTTAAAAAACAGCTAAGACAATATTATTCCACTGGAGCCTAGCAACTCTGCTATAGAAGATCATGAGAAATTCAACATAGCTGAAGCACAAAACAAAGACCTTAAAGACCCTTTATGAAGCTAGGTGGTAATGGGGCATGCCTTTAATCCCAGCACTTGGGAGGCAGAGGCTGTCTAAAGACTATGATTTCAAGGCTAGGCTGGTCTACAGGTCAACCAAGTTTCACTACAGCAAGGTCTACATAAAGAAACCCCGTCCAAGAAAAGATAGGAATATGATAGAGGTCCATAAAAAGAAAATAAATAAATCCTTTAAAGAAACCTGTGAACATACAAACAGTGGGAGAAATTGAATAAAACAGTAAAACAATTCAAAATCTAAAACTAGAGATAGAATCAATCAATCAATAAAACCATTTCTGATTTCAAGTTGTACTGTTTTGGTTTTGGTGTTTCTTTGTTTGTTTGGTTGGTTTGTTGTTAAACTTTTATGTTGATCAGGGGATTTTAAACATTTATGTTGATCAGGGGACTTTAAACATTTATGTTGATCGGGGAACTTGAGTTGAAAACCTAGACATAAATCTACATACATATGGACACCTGATTTTTGATAAAGAAGCCTCAAATACACACTGAAAAAAGGACAGTGTCTTCAAAACAGAGTGTTGCTCACATTAGTTGTCCACATATAGAAGAATGCAAACATTTTCATACTTAATTGCCCTGTACAGCACCCAACTCCTAATGGACTAAGACCTCAATATAAGACCAGATGCATTGAACTGATAGAATAAATATGACTTCAATTAAACAAATGACAACTCAAGTTGACAAGGACTCAGCTACTTTGGTGGTAGCAAAAACTAGCATGGGCAAGTATGGGGGGTTTCTCAGGAAGGCAGAATCACTCTACATTAAGATATAGCTATACCACTCTTGGACATACACCAAAAGGATGGTCATTCTATTACAGAGACATCTGCTCAACTATATTCATTGCAGCTGTATTAATAATATCCAGAAATGAGAAATAACATGGATATCCCTCAATATATGGTGGATAAAAAATGTGGTACATTTACAAATTGAAGTATGACTCAACTGTGGAAAAATGAAATCATGAAATTTGCAGATAAATGAGTAAAACTAGGAAAAAAAATTCTGAGTGAGGTAAACCCTGCTCAGCATGACGAATATGTTATGTATTCACTATATATAGATGTTACCTCTTTACTTTTTTATTTTATTATTGGATATTTTATTTATTTACATTTCAACTGTTATCCCCTTTCCCAGCTTCCCCTTCATAAGTCCTCTATCCCATCCCTCCCTGCTTTTATGAAGATGCTCCCCCACGCACCCTCATACTTCTACCTCATCGCCCTAGCATTCCCCTACAATGGGGCATCAAGCCTTCACAGGAACAAGGGCCCCCCCTCTCAATGATGTAAGATAAGGCCATCCTCTGCTACATATGCAGCTGGAGCCATGGGTGGCTCCCTGTGTACTCTTTGGTTGGTCATTTAATCCTTGGGAGCTCTGGGGTGGGAGTCTGGTTGGTTGATGTTCTTCTTCTATGGAGTTGCAAACTTCTTCAGCTCCTCTAGTCCTTCCCCTAACTTCTCTGTTGGGGTCCCCGTGCTCAGTCCAGTGGTTGGCTGCAAGTGTCTGTATATGTATTGGTCAGGCTCTAGTACAGCCTCTCGGGAGACAGCTGTACCAGGCTTCTGTCAGCAAGCAATTCCTAGCATCAATAACAGTGTCTGGGTTTGGTGTCTGCATATAGGATGGATTCCCAGGTGGGGCAGTCTCTTAACTTAATGATAAGCATGCTATATCCATAGAATCATATAGAGAGTGACTATGGGGGATGGATAGATGTCCCTAGGAAAATAAAATAGAACAAATAGGATAAATGAATAATTGACTGGTAGATAAAACAGGAGGATCAAATGGGGAAGGAGAAGAAAGAGGGTTATGAGAGAGAAAATATATAGGGGAGAGCTAATACTTAGGATTGTTATTATAGAAGCATAATATGATATAAGCTGTGTAAAAATGTATACATATATGAAGGCAATCTAAAAGAAAACACCAAATAACTGGGAAGACAGGGCCCTGACTGCACATATGTTTTCACAAAATGAAGCTTCCAGTTCAGTGAACGGGTTATATCTAATTGACTTGTTTGCCAACGGGGTCCCATGGAGACTCCAACAATTCAGGTTATTGTCGGTTCTAGGTATTGCTCTTCACAAATTGATTACAAATTCCTATTGCTGAAGACAACAAGTTAAACATATACAACCCATTGAACAAGGGAAAGTCTATCTAGTGCATGCTAGAGCTTTTACCCATATATTTTAGTGTCTTTGCTACAGGAAGGTACTCTGCATGATACTAACAGAGAAATGTAAACACTAACCCTTTGATCTATAATAGTTGCCTGGCTGTAAGACATGCTAGTACAATAGTGATGGAAAGCTTGTAGAACTTATCAGCCAACATCTGATCTGCCTTTAGGCCCACTCCATGATATGAAAGCTATAGCTATATCCTGCTTGGGTGACTAAGACAGTAAGACCCAGAGACTTAGGGCAAAATCCTATTCTACTAAAGAAACATAAGCATAACTAACTCCTAATGACATTCTGTTATATTCATTGACTAGTGCCTTGCTCAGGCATCATCTGAGAAGCTCCTCTTGTAGCATAGGGGAACAAATACAAAAAAATTAATTACTCACAATATGCAGAAAGTGAGAGGCCTTGGAACACTTGGCCCTCAGAGTGTATAGACATCAAATCCTTCCCTAAAGGCTCAGAGGACCAAGCAGAAAAGAAGGTAGAGAGAGTGTAAGAGCAAGGTGGGATGGAGGACACCAAGAAAACAAGGCCTTTTGAACACAACAAGACTAATGCACACATGAACTCACAGACTGAGGCAGCATGCAAAGGGCCTTCACAGGTTTTTACCAGATGGGGTCCTAGAGCTGAAAGAAGTAGTCACATGCCCCCAGCTGTAACTTAGAAGCTATCTATAGTTGATAACTACTTGCAAATAAAAATGTAATTTTCTCCAAAAGTGTCACTTGAGAAATCAAGTACTCTTCAGGGTAAGCTGCATGCCCAACAGTACATGCCCAACAGAAAATGAACTCAGTATCATCTTTGGAGGTTCCTTGTATCATAATGTCATACCAGGTATACTTCTCTTTTTTTACATCTTTCTTTCTGATTTTTATGTATTTTTAAAAATTTTCTCTCCTTTTTATACCCTAAATAAATACTATAGCTCCAAGTTTTGTGTTTCTATAGAATTCCTAAGGGCAACAATTAGTGGGTCTCTGTTTCTTGTGCCTTTTTGCAGGCTCTTTTGCCTTTCTTTATTTTGTCCTAATTCAATATGTGGTTTGTTGTTGTTGCCATTGTTGTTTTATCTTATATATTACAGGATATTATAATCCTTTAGAAGATGGTTTGTTTTCTAATGACAGACAGAATAGGGGTGGATCTGGATAGGAAGAGAAGTGGAGAGGAACTGCAGAAGTAGAAAAAGGGGAGATTAAAATCTGGATATATTGTATTTAAAAAACTGTTTTCAGTAAGAGAAACAAACATTATATAACAAAAAGGAAACAGTAATATTCTTCTTTAAATCAAATAAGACCCATATGTTAAAACATTCTGATTTTAAGTCTCTCTTAATCTATAGTTTTCTGGCCATCTATTTTTAACATTGTTTGTTGGTGAAATAATTTCTAGTAATAATATGGAACATAATATTAGCAATGTTTTTATAAAATGTAGAGTAATATAATAGAAATTAATATATATCCATAATGACACAGGAATCCAGGTTTTTAGTAATAGAGGCGAAGTATAAATAGAAATAAAAGACATTTAATTAAAAATGTAAAAGCAAACTTGAATTGTATGTTCTCATTATGTATTTTCTTTTAACTACTCAGTTAAACCACATAAAAAAAAAGCTCATAGGCTACTACTTTGCATGTATAAAGAAGAGAATTTTGAGTATCCCAAAGCCATATTATTTGTGTGATTATGCCCCAAAAGGGAAAAGTCATGTTTTCCTAATTGTGCTTTCTAAATATCATTTGGCATTGAAAAGAAGCAAAGAATTTTTGATCCAGTGGCTAACTCCGGAGCAAGGACAGAAAATGTGCAACAAAAAATATGGAATAAGTTATGAAATCATAAATCAAATACATTGACAAAGACAAGTGACAAGGGCCCAAGTGGCAAAGGAGCCAATTGAAGATTTGAGTGATTTCGATACACAAATTATGAAGAGCATTTCCTGTTCACGTTTTAAGAACTATGAGAGCTTGGAAGATTCATTTGACTGGAACTAGGTAATCAATAGTAGTTTCTGTTGACAGTTTTCTCTTTCTTACTCTCCAGGAGCACTACCCTTCTCTAAAGGATTGCTGAGTGACATGTCATTGATGAACTTCCTTTCAGAACATTGAACTCTGAAGAAGGTCAATGAGTCAGAGAAGGTCACAATTTACATTTCTAGTCAACTAATATGTCTCTAGAAAAAAAGACTCAGGTTTATCTTTGGGGTTATCTATAAAAAAGAGATGAAGGGCCCTTTCCTTTGGAGGAACTAGAACAAAACTGGACAGAGACCATTATCATTAATGACTGCCAGATGCCCAGGACACATGGAGGTTTTGTGGTTTCAATGATTACTTGAAGAAGAGTTTAGCATATCCTTTTAGGATAGCACCATTCCAGGAAGTCCTTCAAAGGGAATTGAATAATTCCCTTGTCCTCTGATAAATCTGACATAAACTGAAAATAGCAGTAAAGAATCTTAGAAATGTGTATAGGTGCTTTCACCACACTGGATTCCTGAAGCCTTTTAATACCCTGGAACCTAATGAAACAAACAAACAAACAAACAAAAATTATGAGGAATAAATCCTGAATTTCTCCCAGGCTGCTTTTGTGAGCAGCCAAATGTCAAGAAATGGTTAATAATATTTTTTATCTGAAGACTTCATATAATCTTGCCAGCTCCTGGTTTTCTCATTGTTCATGGAGTGCATGGGAACACATAGCAATGGAGACTTTTTGAAGTCAGCATGTTTTCTACTAGGGAAGCTGAAAAATGCCCTCCTAAATGGTAAGGCTACAAATGCCCTAACTTGGGAATAAGCCTCTTTCTTTGCAGAACTATGATCTAACAATACTTTTTGATCATCTCATCCTTTTCCAATTTTAGACTTTCCTTTTTATTTCTCATACAGACAATTTTCTTCTAATTCTACCCTTTCTGTATTGATCCAGTATTTTTTCTCTATTTTTTCTACCTCTATCTAAAAAAGTCTTTAAAACTGAGTTGGAATTAAGTCTTATGTCCAAACCTATTTCTACTCACATACCTCTTTTCTTTATCAGGACTATATCTGATCATGTCATTGCCTTAGTCCAATTGTCAATGAGTAAGGGTCAAGTATCCTAATATGGCATGAAAAAGCTA
The DNA here is from genome assembly GCF_011762505.2 of Arvicanthis niloticus. Lineage (NCBI taxonomy): Eukaryota > Metazoa > Chordata > Mammalia > Rodentia > Muridae > Arvicanthis > Arvicanthis niloticus. The sequence goes on from NC_047679.1 coordinate 5,160,689, forward strand.
ACAATTTCAATTTATGGCTTTTCCCTTGAGACATTTTTATGAGAATTCAACCTTATTGGGGTGCCTTCCTCAAAGCCCTCTCTTCAAGGTAGAAGAATCTATGAAGAAAAGGGTTAGAAATATTTTAAGAGGTGGTAGTTAACTCCAAGAAAACAATGTCTTCCATACACAATAGAACTGATGCACGTTTGAACTCAGAGACTCTTAACAGCATACACAAGGACTGAACAAACTCAAGCAAGAATGGGTCCCAGCTCTGAGATGAGGAAGTGGACATGGGCTCCCACCCTCAACTAACAAACTATATGTATAATTGATACCTTCTGTCAAAGGAAAAATCATTTTCTCTGTTGGAATCTTACTGGATTCCCTGACAGCACTTCAGAGCAGGCCTAGGAATTTGTCTCCTTTCACTTTGGTTAGTTAAGCAAGCTTTTTTTTTTTTGCCTTATTTTTTGTTTTTTATTTGATTTCCATTTTTATGAGATTATTTCTTATTTTTTGTTTTTGTTAGTATGTTCTTAAAGAAAGAAAAGAGATCAGAAAATTGGGTAGGTAGGGAGGTGGTAAGGAACTGGAATAGGGGAGCTACATGATTGAAATATACTGTATGCAAATAATTTTTCCACAACAGCTGTTTCAGTTACCCAACTTGAATAATTTTCTAAGCCTGGAGCATCTAGCTAAGGCTAGAGGATTTTTGTTCTAAGTCACATACTCTGAGATTAATGGAGTCAAGAAATTATCAATAAGTGGCCACTTTCCATTTCCTGTTTACAAATCTCCTACTTGGGAAGCTTGAGTTTAATTGCTGTGTAAACCTACTATTCTCTCGTTCATGGGTTGTTTTCTTTCCAGGAATCAGAGCCTCATGAAAATATTTCCAAAGGATAACATGGGATGAAAAATGCCTCAGAAGCTTTGCAAGTTCCTGAAACACCAATAAAAAGACATCTCCACAGATGATATATGAAAGCAGAGTCACATAATAATAGGAATTATGCTGCATTTTATAAAACTAAAGAGAGAAAGAATATGTTTGGTAGAGGTGCAGTCAGGTGTAGGGGAAGGGGGTGCCTCTGTGTGCACCTGACTGCACATCCACCAAACATATTCCTTCTCTCCTTATATTTTTATAAAACACAACAAATTCTTCTCACTGTCCTTTAAAATCTGATTTTCCTTCCTCTGATAATAATAAGATATTGCATCTTTTTTTTTTTTTTTACCAAAGTTACATGTAGGAAAAAACAACAACAACAACAAAATGGACTTCATAGATTATAATCCCCTTTCTAGGACTCTAGTTACAAATATCTCTTCTCTGTGAACAGGCATTGTGTAATAAGAATCCTTTTTGAGGCCTGTTATGAAGTACATAAAGCAATCCTGAAAGGATAAAACCTTGTACTTCCTTTCTTCCCTTACTGAAGTGGAGAGAGAAGTGCCTGTGATTTTGGAAACTTTCAGTTATAAGGCTCCCATGAGAAAAGCTTAGTGATGAAGGATAAAGATTTACAACTGAAAGGCAAACGTTATCTATATTCAATGGAGGCAAAACCAGTTTCAGCTTTAGTTTGGTTGGGGTTTTGTGGTTTTTTATTTTGTTTTGTTTTTTTGCTATTGCTAATTGCCCTCTTTCATGACAAAAACAGATTAAATTAAAAGTTTACAAAGGTTAACTATAATGGTCTCTGAAATTCATTTATTGTATCCATACTAAAAATATAAATACTAATTGTATTTATGGGCTCATTAAGGGAAACAGAATTGTATAAAGGATCTTTGTCTTAAACTGTAAAACCACAAAGAATGATTTATGGGTAGGAAAGTTGAATGACAACATCATATCCTCCCAGTATCTCTGAAAGTCAACACACATACCAATATAGTAGTTCTGAGCCCACAGTATCTTTGTTGCTATTTTGTCATGGAACTAATAGAATAGAGATGTTGCAAGCCAGAATGACCTTAAATGTATTTTATAGATTAGAGGCTGAGACATAGAACAATTAAACAACTTCTCAAATAGAAATCACTTCTGGTAGTTCCTGGCAATACTTATAACTAGGAGTTACATACTTTCATAATTATTTGTATCTCCATAATTACATGTGCAACCATAATTAATTTTCCAGGGAAATAGATAACTAAAACTGTTATTTGCCATTATTACTATTCCTGTGTATTAACATTTTACTTTTCAAAATTCAGGTAGGCTAGGCTAAACATCCTACCTGAAATGAGAAATGTATCAATATTTACATTCATTTATAATACAGTATCTGTGATCTCAACAGTACAAAACTCCTGCCATTCACTGATTAAAAATACAATATCATTAAAAACAAACAAAAGGCTTGGATATATATATTTAGTAAAAGAACATGCAAGAATGTTAATATGGACCTAGCAAATGGCTAAGTGGGTAAAGGCAAGAGTCACCAAACCAGAACTGAATCCATATGGTAGAAGGATATAACTGACTCCTCTTAAGTTGTCTTATGCTCTATATACCTATATTTACGTCATGCTAGCATATGTGAGCATGTGCACGCATGTGCATATACAAGCACACACACACACTCCCACACACTGCATATACTCCCCGAAACACAATCAAAATAAAACAATCAATAAAATATAAAAACTATATAAAAACAAATAACTTCCTTTAACATATCATAAATTGTCAATCTTCAGGAAAATGCAAATTAGAATAAAAACATGATTTCATGCCCTCCCCCCCCCAAAGGACAGGTATTACAAGTATAGTTAAGAATATAAGTTGATGGTATTTTCATATATTGTTGCTGTTAGGATAAAATGATTGATCTACTTGGGAAACTTTCTTGTTGAACTACTTGTCAGTTTCTTATAAAATTAAGCCTATAGCTAATATGTGACCCAACAACACTGCTGCTAGATATTTGCCACAGATAAATGAAGATGTATAAGAAAATTTTATGTTCTCCAGATATTACCAAAGCACGTTCTTTTATGTTTACAGTGTGTTTGTTTTCATGTATCTCTGTATACCACTTGTGTGCCTGGTGTTCATAGAGGCCAGAGGGGGTACTGAATCCTCTAGAATCAGAGTTGCAGACAGTTGTAAGCTACTGTATGGGTGCTATGAAGTGAACCAGAGTCCTCTGGAAGAGCAACTAGTGTTATGAACTCCTGAGCATCTAGATTCAGGTCTTAAATGGGCATGACTAGTTGTAAGAATTCACTGAACCCCAAAGATAAGTGATATGTGTTGGAGGTTAGAAATAATTACATAATAAAGCCTCAAAAGTGTTCATAAAAGAACATAAATCTTTTTACAACACTGAATTTCCTTTGCTGAGGGAAAAAAAGAAAATCATTCTATTATTGATTCGTTTTCTGCTTCCAATCTCCAATTTGTAAATATACTTTTTTTTCTTCCTTGGACAGGGACTCATGGTGTAGCCTAGGTTGGCTGTGGAATCAGAGTCCTAGTTCACCTCCAAAGTGTTGGAATTCCAGAAGTGTACTTCTGTGATCAGATATACTGCATTTATTTGCTCACCTTTGGAGACAGGCTCTCACTATGTAGCCTGTGTTGGCCTGAAACTCTGAAGACCAGGATGGCTGTAGACTCTCCACAATCCACTAGGATTATAAGCACTTTGGATGACACCTGGAGGTTTACACTTGTTTTTACACGTAACTATATACCCATAACCCTTATGAATTAGAAATTATTTTTAGCTGCAGGTAGCAGAGAAGTTGGCTAAAATGACTTCAAGCACAAATGTACTTTTATTCAAAGAAAAACCCTTGAAGTCAGTGGTCTCAGAGTTGGTCTAGCATTTTAATGATGTCCTGAGGATTTAAGTTCTTCTTGCTTTTCTGTTGTTAGCAGCATGATCTCTTCCATTCTGAAGCTGCTGATGCTGCCAGAGTGGGGCATCTTGCCACTCAAAGAAGGCTTTAGCAAGTGGAGAAGCAGAAGGAGCTTTTGAGATAGCAACCAATAGCATATGCCTTAGTTCTAACATTCTATTTGGAGAAAATAGAGTCCTTACATAGCTATCATATCATAGGCAAGAAGAAATGTAAACAAAAATGGCCTATTTGTAGCTACACCAAGAAACATTTGACTATGACTATAGTGAAATGATTACTCAGGGGATTTTAAGTAACACACAGACTCCTTCCTAAAAATTGAATCCAAATCACAGCTTGTGATGTTTCCTTTCTTCGATTTTTTAAAATTTTTTAGAGGCCTACACTACACATTTAATTGTACTCATTTTTAAAAAGCACTTCCTTTCCTCCTGTAAGTAAAAAGGCTGAGTGTGAGGAAGACCTCTCTGCCCATTTAGGGCTGCAGCAGCATGGGTGCTGGGGGAGGCAGCCTAAGTTACTTCATCCTTTTCTTTGTATGGGCCAAGGACAGAGCATGGAAGGTTGCCTCCACAACTTTCTGGCTGGAAATCTGTCATTCCAGTCCTTTATGTCCTTTCAGTGGATGGCCACCTGGGGTGTGGGCCCCTTCAGGTAGACATGGTGCCGCTTTTCTCACCCTTGACCTTGAGGAACTTGGCCATGCTAGAAAAATACTTCTTGTTAGCCTCTGCCACCTTCTTCTCAGCTGCTTGTGGGTTCACGGTCTCCAGACCCTGGAGGGGAGTGAAGGCCACACTGGAGGCAGTCCGTGAGGAGTCATCACTAATTGTTGACTTCCCACCATACAGCATGGTCTGTTTCTGTAAGGTCCGCAGCAGTGTCTTGACGATCCTGGCCTTGGTGGCCTCATTGACCTGTGTCTGCCACACACTCCCACTGCCCGACTTGCCCAAATGGCCCAGGCTAAAGCCTAGGTCTTCTTGATAAGCATCTTCCTCAATCTCTCCAAAGCTCATGCGGTTCACTTGCTTCCGGATCTCCGTCAGTCCTAGCTGTTCCTTTATCTTGCGGTACCTTCGGCCCCCTCGCTTCTTTTTCTTATTACATTTTGTTTTAAATTTTTGCCTGAACTCATGCACCTTATCTTCTGAAAGACTGAGAAAGATTTCATTCAAATAAGACCTTCCTGTAGATGTTTGTGCCCTAGGTGGGACTATACTGACAAAAACCAACCAACCAAACAAAACAACAACAACAAAACAACAACAACACCTTTGGCAGAACTGAAATTCCATATACTTTTGGAAAAAGTATGTAAAAGATTTCCTGCTATAGGGTGATTGATCTATCTGTAAACAATATCCTTGAGGGAGCAAATGGGGAGGCAGAAGAAAGTATAGAAGACGCCCATGGCTGATAAATATCAAGTGGTTATGATATGCAGAAGCAGTGGGGAAGACTTATATTTAAAAGGAATAATCCATAATCCTCAGCCAAGAGACAAAAGGAAATCTAGGAGATGATTTTGTATCAGCCTTTTACTATTGGTAATGATTTCATAACTGGGAATTTCTAGATGAAAACAAGAAGAATGAGGCTTTGCCCTGAAGGAACATTATTTGGCATAGAGGGGACATTATGAGTAATGCTGATATACAGCAATAACCCCGTATTCAGACTTTACAGAGAAAGAACTCCATGATAACATCTGCCATCATCCCTAAGAGACCTATCCACCACAGATCCATATTCTTTTGAAATGAATGAGCCACACAGGAACTTACAGCTGAGATTGATTGGAAGAATTAAATTAGATATGGCATAAAATGTTTGATACATTGCCAGTGATAGAGTTGGACTCAGTAAGTGGTGGTGATTACTCTAAATAGAGGAATATAACAATAGATAGGTTGAGTGGCATGGTGCAGCTGCAGATAATGAGGCTCCGACCCCTCCAATAGCTCTTTCAAGGTCTTCCACATAATTTATACCTGACTACTCAACAATGCTATTCTCACTGAGCTAGCTGCTTCCATTATCTATCTGCATTGCATCCTGGAGAAGACAGTTCTAGGACTATTTTTGAAAAGGACAATTGTATCAAGGTAACTATTTCTCCCCCAAAATACAGATATAATATATCACTAGCCTGCTTATGAGGGAAAATAGGGCAAAATAGTTTAATTTGAATGAATTTAAAAAATAATGAAATCTGTGGACAAGAAATCATATTATGTACCTTCATAGAGACTGTCATAGAAAGATAGGATCATAGCTGATTAGATGAGGAAGATCACATAGTCTGTGCTTCTTCACTGACAAAACAATAATTGAGCAGGTGATGACTTTCCATAATTAGAATATCATATTAGCTTTAAAATCAACACTCATTGAGTCCCAGCCAAGCTTAGTTTCATGAGCTAAAATTGTGCACAGAACATGTCAGTTGTACCACACTGCAAATGAATATGAAGGCCACAACTTCTTTGCAGGGGTGGCGGTGTCTCACTGTGTAGCCTTGGCTGGCCTAAAACACAGACTATACTCAAATTTACAGAAACCTGCTTTCCACTCCCTCTGATTCAGGAGTGATGAGATTAAAGCTATGCACCCCTATGCCCAGCTAAAAACCTTTGATAAATATCACTATAAACATGGTTTGAATTTTTAAAATTTTCCTGTTGCAACATGTCTTTGATACAGAGTAAACCAAAATGATTATTAGTAACTAAAATAAGATAATTAAGTTTTATAAGAACTATACATAGACCTTAAGTTTACTTATGCTATGGTTTATACCTCTAGTATATACAAGTTTTAAAAAAACATCATAAATAATTAAAATAATAAATAAATAAATGTTGATATTCCTACACGAGTTATCTATTTTATATGTGTTCTTTTATTGACAATTTATTTATGTGTAAACCTTAGATGTTTATATGTTTGGTTCAGAAGCTGTTTTTTACTTTTATATTTCACTAGCTTCGCTACTAATAGGTTAGCACAAACATCTATACTTCATTCTTTATAACTGACAGTTGTATGAATATATTAAAATTGATGTGGTAATAAAATTTAGATTTTTTTAATGGACACGGATGTTTTGCTTGCATCCATGTAAATGCATTGTGCCTGTCTTATACCAAGGGTGTGATAGAGCACTTGAACATAGAGTTCAAGAGAGTTTTAAGTCACCACATGGATGCTGGAAAACAGAACCCAACCGGCTCTACCTCCTTCCCTGGAGGTCTGCTGTCATTAGTGACTACAAGCTCTCCCTACAGTCCCAGAGGCCTGCTACCGCCAGGGACTACCAGACCAGCAACAGAGATAACCAGATAGCTAAAAGACAGTGCAGTGACTCAATAAACAAAATCCAGAGCAATATGCAAGTATCACAACCCAAGCTATACTACAGCAAGCTCTGGATATCATAACACACCTAAAGAGCAAGACACTGACCTTAAATCTCATCTGATGAAGATGACAGAGGCCTTTAAGGAGGAAATGAAGGCCCCATTATTCTTGAAGCAGGTTCTTACTATGTAATTCAAGCTAGCCTTAAATTCACAATCCTCCTTTCTTATCCTTTTGAGTGTTATAGTTACATAAATTATTATCTTATTGGTGATCATTTTAAAATTTATAATTATTATAAAGTAAATGTTGCACATAAGATTTTTTTATAATCCTTTTTGTACATATATGCGGTCTTTAATTTCTCTAGGGTAAATATTGTTAGGACAGTAGTAAGTCTTTCCAGTAAAAACAATCACTCCATTCACTTAGAGATTAATAAGGGAAGCTCTTTTTGAGATCATAATTTAATTACATTTCTCCCTTCCCTTTCCTCCCCCAAATCCCTCCCACATACCCCTCCCTGCTTCTCTTCCAATTCATGAGCTCTTTTTCCACTAATCGTTATACCATGTATATATGTATATGTACATAGATTTCTAAATATAACCTGTTGGGTTCCAATAATTCTACCTCTATGCATGTTGTCAGGGCTCACCTTTTGGTACTGGATAACCAGTTTTTTGAGCTCTTTCTGGCAAAAAACCATTCCTTCTGTTCTCGGTTTTCCTCAGTTGCCTGTAGGGCTGAGGTCTCATGGTACTTTGGTGATTCAATTTGTCATGTATATTGGTATCATCATTGTTCAGAAAAAGCTCTTCTATGATAATGCAGGACTGGTTCTAATTAATGAACAAAAGAGAAACATCCTACAACAGAAAAATTGACCAGATTAGAAACATCTTAAGTTTATGCATTCTGGATACATTGTCATCCTTAAATCTTCTTTGGGTTCCCACCCCCCAGTTAGATTTTGAATAATTCAAACAGAGACAGGAGACATGTGGCAAATGGAAGTTACATAGCAAAGATACTGCCAGAATTGTTTCTTAAGTTAACCAATGTTGTTCTTTTAAAATAGCTGTTACTGAGAGTCAACTTGTCCCCATGCAGAATTATGCTTTCCCCAATAAGACCACAGGGGACTTAAAATTAGATCAATACTCAGTGGAAGCTGTAATTTGGTGTTTGCACCTTGAGCTGATACAGTCTTTGATATGGGAATGGACCTAATGGCTGCTTTTAAGTTGAGATTGTGTTCTTTTATTACAGAATGAAATCTAATTTGAGGTCAATTTTTAAAAATCTATTTATTTTATGTATATGAGTACATATAGCTGTCTTCATACCTATAAGAAAAGGGCATCAGATCCGATTTCAGATGGTTGTGAGCCACCAACTGGTTGCTGGGAATTGAACTCAGGACTTTTGGAAGAAAAGTTAATGCTCTTAACCTCTGAGCCATCTCTCCAGCCCCTAGAGTTCAATATTAATGAACAAACATCAGCATTTTTCATAGTAATCCTAAACTTCATTTATGGCACAAATTTGTCTTTTCTAGAGGTTTCGATAATCCATTTAGTAACTACCTATCCTCCAGTCATATTGGAGGCAGCACTCTGTAGTTAAATACTTTTTGAGTAATGTAATATTTCCTAAGCAAGTTTATTCATAAGTCCTTTATAGCATCAATTTTACTAGTTCAAGTTTCTCCTGCTTCAATACCAAAAAGTGTACAAGTGTTATCACATGCCATTAATAGATATGAAAGAGAACTCCTCAGCAATGTGCTAACTCTTGACATTATTGCCTCTTAGGTCTTAACTTTTGGGAACATAACAGTATCTTGTTCTTCCACTCCTTCATAGTATCTTGTTAAAAATCTGTTAGTATAATGCCTTTCTTTGTTTCCTTTATATGTTATGAGAAACATGATACTTTTTTCAATTTATTTGTTTTTATATGAGAAAAACAGTCTTGTTTTTTTTATTTTTAAATCTATGTCTTTTTCTCCTGAGAATTACAAACTGTACTTTCATTTTTACATATTTTCTGAGGTTTAGCTGATTTTAGTCCACCTTAAATTTATTTTTGATATATGTAAATATGGGAATTAATTGTCACAGTTAGGAAAATTATAGAATTATGTTACACAGTAGTAAGCATTCAAGAAACAAAAGCTCAATTGCCAAAAGATTAAAAACATGGAAAAGGTAAAACCTTCCCATTGCTCTAAGTCAGAGGGTTTCTATTCATTTATTAAGAAAATAAATTAGTCACATTGTCTTGAGGATTTGCATATTTGTACAGTTTTCTAATCTTTATAATCCCCATGTCGAGAGTTTATTGTTGATGGGTATCTTAGCATATTTAAAAATTAAATTTGTCTTTTCTGATTTTTATTAAATTGTTAACTTCTCATTGTTCCCTATTTCCTCAGAAACATTATGTTATTTCAGTTGAAATTTTAATACATATAAATATATATTTATATAAATGTGTAAATTACTGTTAGCTTACTTTAATTAATAAATAAATACAAAATAAATTGTTTCTGGTGACAAATATTCATAAAATATGTTGACAGTGTTTCACCATTCTCTACTTTATATCTGTGTTTCATGAAAGGGGAGAGAGAGAGAGAGAGAGAGAGAGAGAGAGAGAGAGAGAGAAAGAGAGAAAGAAAGAGAGAGAGACATTGAGATTCTCTAGAGTTTTAAAACCAGATTAAGATTAAATTCTATGGCATGATACATCAGCAAACATTTAAACAGAAACAATATTTTTGCTGCTCTTCTTGGCAAAATGAAAAAAATGAATCTCAAGAAAGAAAGATATTGACCTTAAAAACAGTAAACAAAGATTATATTTATGTAAAAGAGATTTTGATGGACTGTGTATTTTATAACTCCAAAACTCTCTTTAGTTTCACACCTGGAAAACATGCACAAATAAGCACACGTAATGGATACACAAACACACACATACACACAAACATGTATGTATGTATGTATGTATTTATATATCAAGACGGGGTGCCTTGTAATTCTGTGGGAAAATGCCTGCTTTGTGTTGTTAAAAAAAAAAAAAAAAAAAAAAAAAAAAAAAAAAAAAAAAAACCCTAAGAGGTAGTCAGGCTATGTTGTTTTGGAAAGCGCCATCGTTTTGGTTGAACTGACAATGACCAAAACCACCATAGTTTGGTCCCCCACCCCGACCTGAATAATTTATTTTTATACATTAATCCCTTCCTAAAATTCATAATGGATTCAGAAATAACTTAACTGCAAGCATGTACTATGGACTACTCATCAACCATACTTCATTTAACATTCACTTTCCTCTCAACCCTGTAAGAAGAGACTCAACCTTTGCCACATGGGCTAGAGCTTTCATAAGTGTCCTCACTGTGCTTCTGTGACTGAATAAAATGTTATAATAACTCTTCTCATAAGCCTCTTTCCAAAAAGGACATTCTGCTTCAGTGTCTCCCTAAAACCCTAAGTCTGAAACCTCTTAGTAAATTGGAACCTTAGCATCAATCACAATGATAAAATCAAGAACATGTCAAATGAAATGATGTAGAATTACAAAAAGTAATGGGATCAAAACTGAAAACAGCTGAGTAGTACTCCACTGTATAAACGTACCACATTTTCTGTATCCACTCTTTTGTTAAGGGACATCTGTGTTGTTTACAGCTTCTGGCTATTATAAATAAGGCTGCTATGAACATAACAGAGAATGTGTCCTTGTTATATGTTGGAGCATCTTCTGGAAAATGGAGTGCTGCTCAGCTATTAAAAACAATGACTGCATTAAATTCCCAGGCAGGATAAAACTAGAAAATTTCACCCAGAATGAGGTAACCCAGACAGACACAAAAGAACACACATGGTATATACTCACTGATTGTTGGGGACCGACTTTTAGCAGAAAGCGGCTATCAGCTTTGCAGCCATCTTGAGCCATATACCCTGACATGAGACTTGGATTACAATAGCCTACAACAGCTGAGCACACTCCGATAATCTTGGTTTAGATACCTTGAGATTAAAGGTGCATGAGATTAAAGGTGTGTGAGATTAAAGGTGTGTGACTTAAGAGTATGACTTAGAAGTATAGAGATCAGAGTTAGAGACAAGACCTAAGGTCATGATTAAAGGTGTAACTTAGAGGCGTGGCTTAGAAGTAAGACATATAAAAGGCAGAGACAGAACAGATCAGAATCAGACTGAGATCAGAGAATCAGACACATCAGACATTAGGTAGAAGACACTTGGCTCCGGACAGAATCAGACACAGCAGACAGAGGAGACAGAGAAGGAGACACTTAGAGGAAGAGAGTCTGAAGAATAAACGGGATTGAATCACACCCTGTCTGGTCTCCATTCTTTGAGTCTGCCCTCACCCTCACTCTTGCTGAACCCTGACCCAGAGACGGGAGCAGCAGCTTGGGCCGGGACCCATGCCCAAACGTGGGTCGGCCTGGGCCTCAGCATTTTGCCTGGGCTGCAACATTTATTTTGGCTGCCCCAACGTGGGGCTAGTGTGGACCCCAATTGATTAGTGACATTAGCCCAAAAGCTCAGAATATTCATGATACAACCCATAAAACATATGGAGCCTAAGAAGAAGGAAGAGCAAAATGTGGATGCTTCAATCCTACACAGAAAGAGAAAAAGTAACCACAGGAGGTAGAGTACAGGAGGGACCTAGGAGGGAAAATTGAGGGGGAGGGGAAAGGAGGCAGGAACAGGTACTTGAAGGGACAGGAGAGGGTCAGGAAATCTAATAGAAATATGTAGCAGTGGAGGATGAGGAACTGGGGGTAGCCACTAGAAAGTCTCAGAATCCAGGGAATCAAGAGTCTCCCAGGACCCAAAATCTATGACTTTAGCAGAAATATGCAACAGAGGAGAGATAGAACCTGTAGAGACCACCTTTAGTGGATAGGCATGGCCCCAGTTGTGGAATGGGGCCACTCACCCATTGCAAAATTGTTAAGCCAGAAATGTTCCTGTCCACAGGAAAGACAGGGACAAAACTAGAACAGAGACTGAAGGAAAGGCCAACCAGAGACCTCCCCACCTAGGAATCCATTCCATCTGCAGACATCAAACCCAGGCACTATTGCTGATGTCAAGAAGCACTTGCTGATAGGAACCAAGTATGGCTGTTCCCTGAAAGGTTCTACTAACACCTGACCAATACAGATGCAGATACTCATGCTGCACCATTGGACTGAGCCCAAGTACCCCAATGGAAGAGTTAGGGGAAGGACTGAAGGAGCTGAATGGGATTTCAACCCCATAGGAAGAACAATATCAACTAACCAAACCACCAGAACTCCCAGAGACTAAACCATCCATGGCTCCAGCTACATATGTAGAGAATTGACATCAATGGGAGTGGAAGCCCTTGGTCGTATGGAGGCTTGATGTCCCAGCATAGGGGGATGCTAGAGCAGTGAGGCAGGATTGAGTGAGTGGGTAGAGGAGCACCTCATAGAGGCAAAAAGAATGGGGGAGGAGAAGATGGGATGGGGGATGTGTGGAGAGGTAGCCAAGAAGGGGATATCATTTGAAATGTAAACAAATAAAATGATTAAAAACTGAAAACAATTTTAAAAGTAGCCAACAGCATATATGAAAATTATGAGATTGTAATATCAATTATAATAATTACTGTGTTTGAATCTCACTGTCATTCATTTTTGATGCATGTTAAATAATTTAATCCTAACAATCTGAAAAAGTCTTCATGTTTACCCAAAGCAGTACATATAAGGAAGTTTAGGTAATATTTACATAGGATGGAGGGGATCAGTAAGAGATAAAGAAAATATATATATTATATATTATATATATATATATATATATATATATATATATATATATATATTAGAATCCTCTGAAACAAAAAAATATATAGACAGAAAATATTCCAATATACAATTTATATAATTCAGTGTTATATATAAACTAAATATTGAGGATAGTTTTCTATAGGTTAAGATTAAAGTTTCTTACTCTACAATCTTATATATTCAATTACATCTGCATTCTCATGACAAATGTGCTTTATTGCATTTATTAAAATTTTTTTCAGAAGATAGATATTAGTAAAAATAGTGAAGTAAGGCACTCAAAATGTCTGACTCTCAAAACAATAACAACAACAACAAAATACCTTTTAACTTGCCTAAACTGTCAAAATAAACTTTTTCAGACTATTAGAGACCTAAATAAAGTTCGCAGTAACCTAGAAACTATTTTTAAAGTCTAACTTGATTGAGCTCTGTGTGGTTTAGTTGATTCTGTCCTTGGCCCTTCTACCAGTGTTAGCTTAAAAATATTAGCCCATATCTATTGTATCAGTAAGGAAGAAATAAAGTGGTTTTCATTAGCAAACTGTCTTTAATACAGCAAAAAGTTTATTAGAAGAGCCACTTAAAAGGTTTGTTTTTTTCCCCTTATGGCAACTAGGAGGCAATTTGTGGGAAATACTTATAAATATTCCTCCCCATTCTTTGGTAAAGGATAATACTTGGATCAAACTACAAAGGAAAGATCAATATGATAAAGGTTGAGTAGTTATATATCTTACAAAATAAGGACTGCAAAAATCTTCAATATTTTCTCACAATTTTAGAAACTCCTATGTTTGCAAGGATTCTGAACATGATCAGGAAAGACTGGAGAATGCTCCATTTGCCCTTAAGTACTGAACAAATTTGAAGGGAAGGTTAGGGCTGAGCTTTCAGTTTCATGGCTGATTGTTAAGGTGACTGTTCCTGGCCTTCTTAGAACCTATATGGGAAGGATGGGATTCTTTTTGGTTCTAGATGTTAGGGAAATATTTCTTCAAAATTGAACTGACTACTAGGCGAATGGAAAAAACTTAAAAGGTCACACATGAAATTTCATATAATAATTCAATAAATAAACAGCCACAAGGATAATCTTGGAGAGGGAGGAAAATATTCCCATATTCTATATTCAACAATTAACATTTATTTTTAGATTTATTTATTTTATTGTGTATAAGTATGTTACCTACATGAATGTATGGTATACCACATTTATGCCTGGATACATCAGACCCTATGACAATAGAGTTACACATGGTTGTGACGTACCATCTGGGTACTAGGAACTGAACCTGTGCCCTCTGAAGAGCAATAAATGCTCTTAATGGCTGAGTGACTCCTCCAGTCCCTATAATGTCAATCTTTTTCATTAATAAATGAGAACTATGTAAATAATAGAAAAAATATAAGTTACTTAAAGAAAGGAGAAAGTACAAGCAAATACAGAGAAAGAAAAACAGTAGAGAAAATTGACTGATGAAATTTAGTTCTTCAGAAAGTTGGACAGAATTAATGATTCTTAGACTAATTATGAAAAAAGATATAACTTATGGTAATTTAGAATAATAGTGAGATGTTATATTATGACTTATATTACAGAAATGAAAAGGGTTATGAAAGACTAACATACATTAACCATTCAGATAACCAGGGTGAAATGAACAGACATCTAGAAATATACAGAATATTATAAGGGGAAAAAATTTGTGATCAGTAAGTTCATAGTTGAGACCTTTGTAACAAAATACAGATTAATAAATGAAAGGCATGAAGTGTTACTTTAAATAAATTGCAAGTGACATACAGGTCCTTTAGAAACAAATTCTCAAATAGGATATGATGAAAAAGGCCTGCAATCTGAGCACTTAGGGTTATAAGGTGGTAGGCATAAAAGTTTGAGGCTAGTTTTACCTCTCTAGAAAGACTACCTCAACAAAACTAAACTGATGCCAAAGCAAAATCATTCAGATGAGCAATAAAGACACAAAAGAAACAGTAGCATATTATATACACTTATGTGGAATTAATTCTAAGAATGTAAAATGGGTTATAAAAATCCATGTGCAATCTCAGTGGATAAACTCAAAACAAAACAAAGAAACAAACAAACAAAAGATGACAAAATCCAGCATACACAAATGGTTAAAAAAGACACCTCACAAAGAAAGGATGTGTGGAAAATTAGTAAATGGTATCTGTAAAAACTCATAATTAGTATAATACTTTGAAAATCTAATTCAGGACTGGTGAGATGGCTCAGAGTTTAAGAACACTGGTTACTCTTCCAAAGGTTGTGAGTTCAATTTTTAACAACCATATGATAACTTATGACCATATAAAAAGATAAAAAGGGATCTAATGCTCTACTGGCATGCAGGTATATATATATAATACTATTGTATTACAAAACCAGTTTTATTTCTACAAACTAACAGTGAACAACTAGAAAATGTAATTAAGACAATAATTCAATTCCTAACAGCAACAAGAAGTCTAAGCTACTGAAAAATAAATTTGGGGTTGGAGAAATGCTTAGTCATTAGGAGTATTTGTTGTTACAGAGGACATAGGTTCACTTTTCAGTACCCACATGGCACGTCACAACCATCCAAAACTCCAGTTCCAGGGATTCCAGTGTCTTCTTTTGGTCTCAGCAAGCACCAGGTATGCACATAGTGCACATGCATTGATTCAAACAGAAAAACTCAAACACATACAATTATCAAAATTTAAAACTTCTTAAAAGGATCATTTTAATCAAGGACATGCATGACATAGGTGCTGACAACTGTGAAGGACTGTCAAAGGATTTTGAAAGTAGCCAGAATTAATAAAAAGCCTTCTTGTTGGTTATGAACTGAAAGAAAATATCATTAAAATGGCATTAGCATCCCACTCAAACCTCTAATTGTATTTTTTGGTACAGAACAAAATAGGTAAATCTATCCTACAATTTATATTGAAATGTAAGAAAGACACACAAGCAAACTATTTTTTTCTTTAAAAAAATGTGCACAAAAAGGTTCACACTTCCCAATTTAAAATTTACTACACAGCTCAGTAATTAAAACAGTGGCACAAGGACAGATGATGGAACCAGACTGAAAAAAGCCCATAAATTCTGAACAATTAATTTTGTCAGTGTGTCAATGTTATTAATTGAGGAAATAACAATTTCAACAAAGAAAACTGGGACAACTGGATATTCCCATGCCAAAGAGGAGTTTAGATTCCTAGGCCATATAATACATAAATGTTCACTCAAAATGGATTGAAATTGAGCAAGTCGTTTGGTGATAGATCACTTGTCTAGGGAGAATGCAAGTTGTCCTGGATTCAATCCCAAGTATCCATTCCCACAACAAGCATGACATAAATATCAAGTGTCCAACCATAAGAGCTAAAAACCCCATGGCTACTAAAATAAAATAACTGCAAATCTTCTGAAGTTGGATAAGTCAATGATTTTTTTAATATTACATCAAAAGGACAGAAATCAAAGGAATAGAAAAACTGAATTTCATCAAAATTAAAAAACCTTTGTGACTCAAAAGATGCTACTAAGAAAGTGAAAAATTACTCTCAGAATAGGTGGAAATGTCTGGAAGCTCTACAACTGACACAGGTTAATATGCAAATAAAGAGCTCTTATAATTCAACAATAAAAGCATCCTAACATTGCATTCTCCTAAGAAGTTATAAAAATACCCAGTACATATATGCAAATTTGTGCAATGTTAATTGCTATCTACAAGTAGTAAATTATAGCTACACAGTCTAAGACCATACCACACTTAACATGCCTAATCTCGAAAGGTAAGCAAATTCAGGCCTGGTTAGTACTTGAATGGAAGACAGCCTTGAAATAACATATGTTGTACACTTAAAAATATTACAACATAAGATACTACATGTAGCTTTAGGATGCCTATAACAACACTAGAAGACGATAACAACAATGTAAGGACTTGGAGAATAGACACTACTTTGGATTGATAGTGAGATCTAAAGTATTTATCCACTAGAGATAGTTTAGCAGCTCTTTTAAAATGTAAACACAGACTCACTGCATGACCCAACAATTATACTATTGTACTGTATTAATTTGCTTTGGCTGCCATACCAAGTTATAGCACCAACTGAGTGGCTTAAACAACAGGAAAACATTTTTGCACAGCTCTGAAGGCTGGATTGTTGGCATCCATGCCCTACATGATTGGTTTTCTCTGATATTTTTCTCCTTGACTTTAAGGGACCCACTTTCTCTCATTTCCTCTTATGTGAGTTGTCACTGTGCATCCATTCTGGTGTCTCCCTCTCTATAGGAGAACAGCAATCAGGCTGAAAGCATTAATTTCTTTAAAACTCCTACCTTTACATACAGAAACACTCTGGGAGTGCTGTGAATAGGGACATAGTTTCACTTCCTGCCGGGAGCCAAACCCAGGAAATTACCTGCTGTTTTAGAAAGTCTAGTCAGTACAAGGTTAAGAAAGGACATTCACAGGTCACAGGTCTCAGGTCCCAGGAACCTAAAGAACGTCTGGCATTTCCTTGGAGCAGATTATGACAGTGGGATGGTCTAGGGTGATAAGATTATGACAGTGGGAAGGTCTTAGACAGTAAGGATTCCATAGTAAGATAGCCCTAAGCAATGACCCTCGCCCAAACTTCCCGGTTTGCTGTGTCTTTATAACCTGCCCCCAAAATTAAAGTTTCAGAGCTTGATCAGAACCCAGACTTGCTCTCATTCTTTGTGTCTCTTGTCCTTTCATTCGTTCGCCCCCTTCCCTAAGGTCTCGTCGAATCCCCGCGGGCCGGGGCAACTTCCTAACACGCACATCCACATGGACTTGTGCATGCGCAAAAAGGAATAATGGATATCTCCTTTATTATTTCCTATTTCCAGAGAGCAGTCATAGTGAAATACTTAAAAAGTTTCCCCTATAGCTATGAACTTGAATTCTGATGATCACACAACTGAAGGACTGGGTCTTACTTTATTTTGTGTAAGAATAATTGTGGCAGTTCTATCAAGAAAACAACCAATGGAAATATAATATTGACTATTGATCAAGTGAAATCACATAGTAACCATTAGTGGTAAAGAGGACAGATGCCACATGCCTGTCAGTTCCCAGTGTTTGTTTGTTTGTTTGGTTTCTTTTGGGGGGTTGTTTGTTTATTTTGCCTTTAGAATATTTGTTGCAAACATGATTCCCTATGAAATTGACCAAAGAAGCATTTCAGAATGAACTGGACAAAAATTTATACCTTATACCAACAAAGTGCTACTGATAGGTCATTATTTTTAGGGCATTAACATCTTTCTTAGCTGTTAATTTTTTTCTTTTTCCCACAACTGTATATTCTAGCTTCACTGGTTGCCAACAGCTATATGGCAATTCTTTGACTTGAAATTCTAAATCTTTCCTTTCTCAGAATAATGAACCAACTACAGTATATCTTCTTCCTACTAATCACAAACATCATGAAACCCATCCCAAGAGTTGCCATTAGTTTTAGGATTGCCACATGTTAAAATTCTAATCTCTTATGGCAATTTAAAAGAAGCTAACTGCATAGAAACTTAAATAAAACCTGGCAGAAAAATCTAGAAGCAAACTTCCCACTCTTCCATATGCAGAAATCAAGAAATCACTTCAGAGTGTATGAAGAGATTCAACAGTTTTTCCCAGGATGGTATTATATATGTGGGATCTCCTAGGCTGGTATCTGTTCATAATTCATGAATCTAGAAAATTAATCTGCCAGTCTATTTTGTGCTGATCAATGCTTCAGGGACAGACCACATTTAACCAAACTTGTAACAGAATAGCCAAATGGACAAACAGATTTGTTGCTATAAAATTTACCCCAAAGTAGAGTGGTTATGTGATTTACTGTTTGAAGTGACACTTAGAATGAAGAGAGAAAGTGCTGATAGTTAATCTAGGATAAAGGATGTAAACCGTGACTCTCCAGGACAAAACAGGACATGTGGTCACTTTACCTATAACTCAGATAGTCATCTCCATGGTCCAGTGCATGTCCTGTCAAGGTCTCAGAGAAACCAAACTAGTAATTTACAACTTGAGAACTTCACACTGATGTAAAAAGATAATTCTGCCTACTGATGAGTCTACTTTATAGGAATAAGCAGGAGTAGTGCAACATAGTAGATTTATTGATATCAATATTAGTATGTTCCTCAAGCCTGGCATATTACCTTCTTTGGATGGAATTTCTAGCTTTTCCTTTTAAAGGCCAATTTTTCCTACCTACTCCAATCAGATACAGAACAACTAATCAAACCTGGAATTGTATTTTTATCTCCATGAATTGATACCCTAGTAACTTGGACTCCAGTATTTTCTATTTCTTCTCAGCCACATCTGCCTCAGCCATATCTGGGTGTATAACTACGGACCTTAATTTTCATTTATTAAGTAATAAAAATGAAATTACCTTTGACAATGAAACAGATGCAAATCTGTGAGCTTCCTGAGTTTATTACGAACTGATAACAATCTCATACTGTATTGCTTTATGTAGGATTATATTAAAGTTAGGTATAATTTATAGCAAAAATATTTTATTAGGTGATATCAAAGAGTTTGTGTGGCAATTCAGGACAAAGTAATTACTGACAGATTTACTGCAAGCTTGGCTGGCAATCAGTAAAGCAGATGAATAGCAACTGGATAAAAGCACTGAGCCTGTGATTGGAGGAAGTAAAGTGTCAGCTCATGATAGGCAGGTGAGAGTGACACTCTTCATCAGAACTTAGTTTAGATGCAGCAAGCAACCTGTAAGTTCTCACTTATAAGTACACCAACTAAATAGTAAATGTCAAGCCAAATGCAATTTAGAAAATAGCACGTGTAAGCCTTTCTAAGAGCACATCATAATAATAGAAGAGGAAGTCTTGCCCACGTAACACCAAGAATATTAAGAACACAAAGGAATTTGCTGATACAGTAAGATATTCTGCAAATGTGCTCAGAAGAAAGAAACATGGAAATTGTCTGCTTGGTCAGAAACACTAAAGCTAGCAGAGAAAATACAGGGAGTCTGAACAAACATGACTGTCTGTTTTATCCAAGTAAATCATTTTATGAAGTTAGCTTTGAAAGTCATTGCTTTTATTCATTTAGTGCCTGGCTTTAAAATGAATATTGGAGGAATTCTTATACCCCTAAAGACTGAAAAGGAAATAAAACTAAATTATATAAGGATATCAATAAAAAGTTTGGAAAAGTCAAATAAACTTCATTTATGGAATGATAAAATTAAACAGAAACCATGAGAAATAAAGCTGACAAAGTCCCTTTAGAAGCTCTAAATGGTTATATTCTTACTCTTCCACTATTACCACTGGGAGATGCAAAACCAAAAGTCCTTGCCCATGTCTGCTACTTTAGCCTGTCTGACTTGCTATAACAAATCTCCATGTCACTTAAAACCAGCAGAAAATTAATTGGTCCACAATTCTGAAGGTAAGAAAGTGAAAGGATAAAGCATCAGTATTTGTTCTCTGCTTCATACAGGATACTTTCTCAGTGCATTCTTACATGGTAAACGCCCTTTATATAGAGCACTAGTTCCATTCATGAGGAGCCTAATTACTTTCTCAAGGCTGCAACTGTTACTAACCATTGTCTTGGAAATCAGATCTTAATACAATATTATAGGGGACATAGACATTCAGGCCAGACTTCCCTTTCTTCCTTTCTTTGTCCCATGGTGTCTTCATTTGGTAGTGGGCTGACTCAGTCTCTCTTAAACTGTAGCAGTAATATTCATGCCTGGTTCTCACACAACAGAATGGCTATTTTCTCAACCCTGTGAAAAATGCAATGATCTCAGCTGGTTTCAGTCAAAATGCAGTTGAATTATATGGTAATAATAAACGGCCCCAAAATCTTGGAGGACTCACACGTGGATCCTGATTCTTCACACCTAAAGTCTTTTGCAGGTCAAGTGCAGCCATCTTCCAGATTATGAGCCCTGCATTCTTACAACTTTGCCTCGGACGCACCACTCTGAGCTCGTCGCTGAAAAAAAGGGATTAAATAAGAAAAGTTCACTGATGGACAAGTAGAGATGCTCATTACTTTTTTACGGACCCTTAGCAGCAGAATTCATGGCCTCACTATTGTCAAGTAGCTCAGTAGGATACTGACAAACACTAGAAGTATCAACTAAAAGTTTTCCTTGATAAAAAAAAAAAAAGCCATGAAGAACAAGCCAGTAAGGAACACTCCCCATGCTCATGCTTGAGTTCCAGCCTTGAAGTTCCTGCCTGATGTAATATAAGCTGTAAGATGAAATAATCCTTTCCTCCCCAAGTTGCTTTTTGGTCATTCTATTAATCACAGCAACAGAAAATAAGACAGGGTTGTTTCTACCCTTGATCTTTGATAGTAAATGCAATTATTACAAAGTCTTTGTTTCGTTGAAGCCTGGTCTTCTAGATTTACACCTAGGGGTGCAAGTCACAGAGACTGTTGGCAGCATGCACACAGTCTGCACGATTTCAATATAGATGGGGTCCCAGCACTGAGACTGGGAGATATGGACATGAACTCCCACCCCTCACTAAGCTATGTGTAATTGGTATCTCTGGCAAAGGAAAACTCCTGGGGTACTGCATCTTTTCTTCCTCTGAAATGAACAAACTTAGAGCACAAAAGTAGACTTACAAATCTATGGAAAGGTTTCAAAAGTCATCTTGCCTCATGGGGTTATCATAATATGATATTAGGCCTGAGTATGGTGGCACACACTTAACACTTGAATAGCTGAGGCAGGAGGGTGGTAAATTTGTAGCCACCATAGGCTGCATACTGAGCCTTTGTTTCACAATTACTAGTCTCTTATAAGATCTAGGAAATAGTAGTCATTGTTTGAACATCAAAACCAGCTATTTTGTGTTTGTTGTTACTGTTTTGTTTTAATAAAGAAACCTCACTGTTCTTTAAAACTTAACTAGCTAGCTTACTAAAAGTAAAAGAAGCCTGCCACTTGTGTCAATGTGGCATCAAGACCCATCACTCCTCTGCAGAACTAGAGAGACTAAAGGAGGTAGATTGCAATTGTGAGGCCAACTTGATTTACACTGCAAGACTCTATCTCAAACCAAAGCAAAAGGTGGGTGGGAGTGGGGGATTTAAAGAATCTAGAAACTGAATTACTTTTGGTATTTGTTGCAAAACTTCATTCAATGTATAACTATGAATTAGAAATTAAAGTAAATACCTGGGATCTAAATATAGCTTTCTGAAAACAGGATATTTTAGGTTAGCTGTACCTAAATATGTGATATTCTTTGAGAAACTCTCCTGCCAAATACATTATATAGAAACAATCAGGCAATGAAGTTCTAAAAAATTGGTTGGAAGACTTAATATAACGAATAACATTCTTTTGATGAAGGTTCAGGGAAGCATTTTGAATGCTGGCAACACAAAAAGCGGTTTGTACAACATGAACTTAGTAAGAATCTATGTTCACAGATTTACCTGTGAAACTGCACACCTTACCCTCTCAAATATTTATCCTGCCAAATTTAATTGGACTGAAGCAGTTAAAACCATTCAAGCATGGTAGCCAGTAATTGCTTGTAATTCATAAAGAGGATTATGCACATGCTACATTTCCAAAAAAACTACCTGCCTGTGAAGAAGCACAGTTATAATGAAATGTTCCACAAATATGCACTTTTGAATAGTCTACTTGCCTGCAGGGATAACACAAGCATTAAAGCCCCAGGGAAAATGGTGTTGAGAACTGTCGCCCATGCTCATCCTGGAATACACAATGTTGAGAGTTACAGCCCAGCTCAGAATTCATAGAGCAAGTATCAAACTTTACTTTTGGAAGACTCATCTGGCTGTCAGGCAATTGACACCAGCAATTATCATCTGTTCTCTGTAAAGATGGAACAAGACTTCTAGGGTGACAAGTTCTCTAGAGATTTCCAGTTGTTGACATTTTCATTCGTGATATTTAGATTTGATAATGAGATACATATGATTTTTCTCTCTGTCCCTGCACCCTGACACAGAGTTCTGAATCCTTTTGAGATTCCTGAGTTATGAGAATGTCTTTTGCTTTAATGAGATGACTTTTGAGAAAGTGAAGTGGGCCATCAAAAGCTTATGCCCTGGATAGCACCTGAAACTCTAAGCAATCTCCAGGAAGGGGAGAACAACTGGAGGGAGTGAACAATCAATTAATTGTATCTCTGTGATATAGCCTACAAAAAAATCTCACACTTGGAGCAGGGATCATGCATGCGCGCGCGCACACACACACACACCTTTGATTTAGAGAGAGCTTCCAGAATAGAAAGCAAGTCCATAGTCCCTGAGGCCAGCTTTTTCCAATTCCTTTTGAAAATGAGTTCTGATATTCAAGAATTTTCTAACCTTAACCTATGTACCCATTTTTTTCCTGGTATTCACCTGTACTCTCTGGGATATCTGTTCAGTATAATTCAGCAAATATAAGCATATTACTTCCCTGAGTTCTCTCTTGGACTCTTTAGCAAATCATCAAGTCCAAGAAGGGGATCTCAGAATGGCTGGTTTACAAGCAACAAATTAGACATATTTGGGGTAACCAAAAACAATACTGTTAGCATTGCAAACAAATGGGTTAGTTTACTGAGACTTGATCTGTGGGATCTGAACTAATTCTGACTAGAATTAGAATTATAGGGTACCAAGAGAAATTGGTTTGTGGAAAAAAAATTCTCACATATTTTGGTAACCTAAAATGTTTTGAGAGTCTTTACGTAAAATTATGGCCTCCCCCATCTATCCTAGTTTGTATACATCCAAATAATAAGGTAAATAATATGGATATAATGTTGTAAATGTTTTCTATTTACTTATTCATGCATTCATTCATTCATTCATTTGTATGTATGTTTTGCTTCATACATGTTGCATGTATGTGGATACTCTTTCCTTGATACATATATGGAAAACAGAAGCACTAGGTACTAAGTATATGTACAAAATGGGCTTAAAACTAAAAGTCAAAGTAGTGCAAGCCACAAAAATAAATTTTTGTATGTTAAGAAAATGAGAATAGATAAATTATTGTCCAATGACAGTTCATTGTGAAGCTGGTAGACTTCTCTGTAATTATATGAATATAAATACTATAAAATAGGGATAAATTCTGTATCCTACAGAGGTGGAATATTTACATGTGGCTGACATAAAGGCATCTGGGAGCATTCATTCATGCTGAGAAACTAATGATGTCACTGAAACACCATGCCAATATGCTTTTTCAGAAACAGACAATGAAGCTTTAAGTAAACCAGCCATAGAGAGACCACACTCAAGGATCACAGAAAATGCCACAGATTTGAAATTCTGTGTAAGACTTGTGAATTTAGGAAGAGGCCTTAAGAAAATTCACAATGGCAGTGAACATTGAAGCATTCACTACACATCTGTAGAAATTTCATTCTTCAAAAAAGAAAAAAAATGCTTCCCACAAGTTATGACTTGATTATTTTACAGTTAACTCCAGAATTTATGGGTGTACAGAATTATTGCCCAGATTCAACGCACAGTTGGCACTGTTTCAAACCTAAAAACAATTCTCAGGCCACAGAAGGGACCTTCACTGTGGGGGCCTGGAAATTATGTTCAATTCCTTTCCTTTTGTCATCAGTGGAAATGGGTGATAAAAGATAACAATTATACATGTCAAGGACAACTAGCCCAAGCAACAGCCTTCCTTGGGACCTAGAAGTCCACACTCAAAACAACAACCAAGATTTCTCTGGCACTGGAAGGTGGAATTCATCTGGAAGAAAAATGTATGTTCATCTTTCAATCAGTCTGTATGCTTTGTGGATTCATAGATTCATTTGGTTCGTCCACCCCCAATCTCCCAGAAGTGACCTTCGCTAAGTCTGACTATGGATTTTCTCCTGACTTCTTTTCTATAATGTGCACTGCTCTGAGGCTGCACTTTTATCTTCTGACAGAGGAATTTGATGTCTTCCAATAAAGACACCAGAAAGAAAAGAGCTTGAATTACTGTTTGTTCTTTTGAGTTTAACTATAAACACATATTTCATAAAGAGTATATGTCAAATGACAGACATGTATGTCTCTCTGATGGCCTAGTCTATCAAAGAACAGAAGCAATTAAACAAATATCCATTTGTTTCAGGACTACCAAAAAATCCAGTTTCAATGTGACCATAGTGTGAGTTCTGTGGCGACTGCTGTTTTCCATTCTCACCCTTCTTCATCCTCAGGAACATAAGCACTCTGAATCCAATGCACCTTATTTACTGAATTAAAGATGTACTTCATGAGTTGTTCAAATCTTTCTTCTCTAAATTCAAGGCATCTGTAGGTCAAGCTGAGTTACTAGGACTTTTGCAAATGTGTTGACCCCTGGAACTTTATATGACAAGCATGCCTGCAATCTGTCAATGGAGGAAGAGGTAAAAGAAAAGAAGAAAAGGAAAGGAAAGGAAAGGAAAGGAAAGGAAAGGAAAGGAAAGGAAAGGAAAGGAAAGAAAAGAAAAGAAAAGAAAAGGAAAGGAAAGAATTGTTGAATATGGCATACAAGTAATACACCAACTGGAGGGACTGAGGCATGAAGATGGTGTCCTAGTTTGCTTTCTCTGGCAGCTTTGGGAGTAGAACGTGTTTATTTGGCTTACATGTTGCTATCACAGATCACTGAGAGCAGGAACCATGTAGGTATAACTGTTTCCTGACTTGCTCTGCATTGCTGGCGTATCCTGCTTTCTTTTATAACCCATTTGCCCACGGGTAGCAGCAACCACAATGAGCAGAACCCTCCTATGTTGTTCATTGATAAAATTCCTTGCCACCCCCAGGCTTGCCCACAGGCCACTATCATGGAGGCATTTGTGTGTGTGTGTGTGTGTGTTGATTTGCTATTTTATTTTTTCCATTAGTTTACTTATTCACTTTACATCCAGATCCTAGCCAACTTCTTTCCAGTCCCTCCTCACATAGACCCTCCCCCACCTCCCTCCCTTTACCATCTGAGAAGAAAGAGGGCCTCTGGGTACCAAACCACCCTGGCACATCAAATCACTGCAGGGCTAGTCACATCCTCTCCCACTGAGGCCAGACAAAGCAGCCCAGTTAGGGGAACAGGCCCAGCTTCAATTGTTGGGGAACCCACATAAAGATCAAGTTACACATCAGCTACATAAGTGTGGGTGGCCAAAGTCTAGCCCATGTATGTGCCTTGGTTGGTGATTCAGTCTCTGGGAGCCCCAAAGAGTCGAGTTTAGTTGACTCTCTAGTGGAGACCCACTTCCTTTCAAGTCCCTGAATCTTTCCCCCCCCAAGACTGCCTGAGCTCTGTCTAATGTTTGGTTGTGGGCCTCTCTGCATCTGTTTCTGTCAGCTGCCAAATGGAGCGAGTCAATGCAGGATTAGAAAACTAAACTGAGGTTCCACCTTCCCAAATGACCTAAGCTGGTTTCAAATTTATTTAGAAAAATATTAACCAGCACAGATATTGAGTTAAGGTTACTCAGGGGTATACCATGAGACCCTGTCTCAAAAGAAACAAATGAGTAGATAAATAAACACCAAAAGGTAGATGTCTCCAACTGGTTTTGGGTTATCATAATAAAGAGCCAATAATTATAAGCACTTCATGTTCACAAATCAAGAGACAAGACTGACCTGTAGCAGGTGAAAAGTTTTATTTCCAAATTGCAGAATGTTATCAGAGTGGGGATGAGAAAAGAAAAATTTCAACTTTTCTGTTGCTCAAAGACAAGTCAAAAAATGGCCATGCCTGCCTCGCTACTTTTCTTGTCTGTAATCTCTCTAACCCTTTCCCCTTCCTGCTATTTGCCATGTCCACTTCCAAAATGTACTGATTACATAATTGAGAAAATAATATCTTTCTTTTCAGTCTCCTTTTTCACTACATAGAGATGTTTATTTGAATAAGATTTCTATACTCTTTAGATTAACTTTCATCTTAGGGAGGTTTTTATAATTGTTCAATGGCTGAGGTGGACTCTAGTATAGTTAACCAATTTCAAGTTAAGGGTAACAATTTTAGCTAACATTGTGGGTTAAATGTTACATGACATGGTGAATACTTACCTGCCAAAGGAACAACAGATCCAACTCTGTCTATGGAATGTAAAATTTCTCTCTCTCTCTCTTCCTTTCACTCCCTCCCTTTTTCTGTCTCTGTATCTCTGTCTCTCACTCTGTGTCTCTGTCTTGCTCTGTCTTTCTGTCTGTCTCTGTCTCTCAGTCTGTCTCTGCCTCTCTCTGTGTCTCTCTTTTGCTCTGTCTCTGTGTCTTTCTGTCTCTCAGTCTCTATTTCTGTCTCTGCCTCGCTCTCTCTTTGTGTGTGTGTGTGTGCGTGCGTATGTGTGTGTGTGTGTGTGTAAAATGCAATCTGCTTCAGGTTTATTTCTTTCCTTGTTTTCATACTCCCAACTAAGTTTGGCATTTGGAGCATAAATGATGATTAGAAAATTATAAGGGAAGCCCCTAGGGTAAAGATAAAAGAAATAAAAGATTCTGTGACGATGAATAGCCAATAATACGAAGGCCAGGTTCCTAGGAATATCCAGATCTCCTCAGATTGCTTTTTCAAATCTAATAAACGGAATAGTCCTGGTTTCCTAATTTGTATTCTGTGATTGATGCTGCATATATCCTAATCATATACAGATTTTGAGAAGGAACATGTTGGAGGGGGTTAGAATGGAAATGATTATTCTTCCTCACAATGGCATTCACCTTGTTTTCTGTGGTTCTTGTTGGTGGTATGTGTGATGGACAGCCAGCTTTTGAGCATCATTTAACTGGAGCTGCTTTTTGGCCTGTCCCTCATTCTCAGTGTTCTGGAGCAACTGAGTTTTCCAACTGGGATGCTTTCCACTCATACAATTGACAGAATTTGAGAGTCTTTGATGGAAAAAACTTGATTAAAAAAAAAAGTCATTAACTTAATTTTGCTTCATTTGTTTTCCAAGCCAACTTAGAGGAAACTGCTGGGTAAAAAATAACAGCATCTTCATTGACTGCTTTGAAGCTAAACATTTCACACAACTCAGTAAAAAATAGCAAGACTATCTCTTTAGAACATGCACTACTCCAGAATTTAGGACTAATTCACTGCTTCCAGAATTATGTAAGGCAGGAGGCCCGTGGCTCTCCCAAGCGACTATTCTTTTACACTCTTCTCTAATTATCTACCTTTGAGTATTGACTACCCCCATCTGCCATTTAGGATTCGATCCACAGCACAGAAGATTTCATAGCTTCTTTATTAATTATTTTTTTAAAACAAATATTAGATGGCTAAATGGGGGTTAAAAATAAGTTGTGTCATATCATTCTTTGGCCAATTCATTGCATCTTTTCATTGGGATGAACATTGGATATGTTCTTTGCTAGTCCTGCAATGTCTGCAAATCACTTAAGTTAGTTTGCCTATTATATAAAAAGAATCAAAATAATAATCCATAACTTAACCATTTTTATAAAACTAAACTATGTAACTTGAACTACCTAAAATGCTTAATGGCATAAGGTAAGCTCTCAATATTTACTTCTGTTTAGGTTTTCTGCTGGTATTGAAGAACACTGGAGATTGAATGATTTCAAAAGAAGATACAATTATTTAGATTCCTGTTTCTAAGAATGAGAAGTCTAAGAATTTGATGCAAACTCATCATATTCTTTTCTGGTGAGGACCCTTGTGTTGCTGTTGTCTGTGGCAGGCACAGCATAGCAAGCAGGCAGGTGCAGAAGAGATAGATGAGGAAGCCAAAATTGTTTATGGTCATTTCTTTGGAAGGAGGTAATACATGCAGACTCATGAAAGTGAGAACTCACTTACCAAACTGGCAGTAACCCACCCATACTTCACTCCAGCCTATGCCACTAATCCACAGCTCTCAGCATTGCTACACTGAGTACTGTGCCTCAACTTGAACCTTCACTGGACCAAACATGCCCATGTGTTTATCATGACTTACTGCTATGAATTAAATTATTTTTGTTTTTACCCTTTAATGTGAAAGTAGGCTCAGGGATCATTGTAGGTTGGGAGGAGTCTATAGGCCTCAGTCTTATGCGCGAGTACAACACACACAGAGACACAACACACAGAGAGACACACAAAGCCAGAGGCAACTAAGAAATGCAAGAGTGGAAAAATAATCTTCCCGATGGAAGAGCACATCAATTGGTTATCCAAAACAAATGATCAGCCTTGAAAACATATAACGTAACAATAGCATTATATATGTTACTATGGAACAGTCCATATTTAGGACACATACACACGCATGTAACAATTATCAATGAAAAAGGCCATGGAGATGAAAGGACACAAGGAAAGGTATATGTGAGGGCTTAGATGAAAGGGAAGAAAGAAATATTGCAATTATATTTAATCTCAAATAATAAAAGAAATAACTTTAAAATGTATAGGATGTGAACTAATATTTGTGTTAATGTTTTTTGCAAGATTAAAAAAGATGCAATGGGAGGTTTCTACCATATTCTAAGACATGAGGCCTGTGGCACTATTTTTGCAAAAATGGGTGATGGTAGATTTTTTATTAATTTATACATAAAAAATTTAGTTTAATTATCATATTCTTAGCATTCCGTGAAGAAAGAACCTATATAGGTTATTTGGGCAGAGGTGTGTGTGTGAGTGTGTGTGTGAGTGTGTGTGTGGTGTGTGTGTGTGTGTGTGTGTTATGTGAGTATGTGTTATAA
Organism: Arvicanthis niloticus; assembly: GCF_011762505.2. NCBI lineage: Eukaryota > Metazoa > Chordata > Mammalia > Rodentia > Muridae > Arvicanthis > Arvicanthis niloticus. The sequence goes on from NC_047679.1 coordinate 5,190,587, forward strand.
AATGAATATTAATGATGAAAACATAGATAAAGCATGTCTCTGGTTGGCTGCACAAGAATTTTATGAGAGTCTTAGTTATAGATAAAGAATGTCAAACCTAAAGTTTCTAAGCTCAAACCTGAAATCCCAGTGCTCTTTTATATACATATACTACACAAGGGAGACAAACCAGTACAAGACAAACATGACTCTTTCTCTCCCCAAAACTTTCAAGACAAAACTTGAAAAAGTAACCAGAAGTATTGAAGAACTAAAAAAAGGGGAGCTTGTGATTATGGTAGTCTTTGAAACTACCTATCAGTCTTCTACTGTGTCTCCCCCTTTCTGTAAATATCAAAGGACAAAAACAAGATATGTAAAAACTAACTCACTACTCTCTCTCTCTCTCTCCTCTCTCTCTCTCTCTCTCTCTCTATCTATCTCTCTTTCAGACTTCAATATAACTTCAAGACTGAATGTCAGAACTTAGTTTCCAGATAACTATAGATTTAAAAAGAACCCACCAAATCCCAGCATAATTGCTCCTGGTGTTGCTTTAACCCCCACCCTCCAGCTATAAATATGTAAAAGACAGAGGAGGCTAGGGAAGGTGCCTAAAATTCTTCCAAACCAGCCTCAAAGGGGTAGGTTCACCTGAAGTCTGGACATTCTACAAAAGCACCTGAACAGAGCAGACATGGTTTATAGGGAGGGATTTAAAACTTTCCAGTGGCTTAAAGTGAAAATTTGAAATGTGTAGCTTTTGAAAAAGTTCATAAGGAAGAAAGAAACTCCATTTGGCAAGTAGGTGTATGAAAGAGAAAATATGTATAAGGAAAAATAGAGAGTGGTAGCACACCAGGACAACCATAAAGCAGAGCTCACAGCCTTTTCCAAGTCCAAGCAAACAAATTTGCTGACCATGTCTGGACTTTGTTACATCAGAGGGAAGGGCATAACTAAAGCTAAGAACCTTCATCATACCCCAATGTCATAAGAATGAAAAAAATGAAAGGATTCATAAAATATAGAATTATTCCAAAAAATAAAAAAATTGTGCAAATGAGGAAAATTTACGCACACACATACGTGCACACACGAGAGAGAGGAGAGAGAGAGAGAGAGAGAGCAAGACCTAGAAAAAAAGAACCATAAAGCAAAATTTATAAAAATTAAATATATAAAGATTCAATCACTCCTTCTCAATAGAAATTCAAAAACTTAGAAACGAAATGGTCAAAATAAGAGAGATTCAGGAGATTTTTTTTTTTTATTTTAGTTATTTTCAGGACTCTGTGATATATTAGATCCAGATACCTTATTAAATTCTAATTCATGGAAATGGGTAAAATTATTTAATCATTAAGCTTTAATTTGTATTTAACATAAAATTTTCAAAAGAGATGGTAACTATGACAGCCTTCTAAGGGATTTGGGAAACTTGCATATTCAAACTACATACATGTGACTTTATTCTTCCTTTCCTTTGTTGTTATTATTTATCAGCTCATCCTGACATGTTGTGGGGTTTTTACTCTGCCTCAACGCTTTTGCCTCAACGCTTTGGGGCTAAGTGCTCTGGTCAAGAGAGAGAGAGAGAGTGTGCTCTGCCCGGCCAGCCTGTGAGTGCACCCGGATACCTCCAGACACATTCTGGGGGATCCATAGAACCCATAGCCAGCGCTAGCACTCCCCTTCCTCCTCTGCTCGCCCCCTCTTCTGCTCTGAGGCCTGTTAGTGAGTGTACCCCGGATACTGCCAGACACATTGGGGGACCCACAGATCCACAACCAGCTTTAGGTAGGAAAACCACATACTACCTACCCTGAGCTCATAGCTGGGTGCCCTGAGTGCTCCAGAATCCAGCAGATACCACCCCCCCCTGCCCCTGCAGCTAGCACCCCCTTCTGCCAATCTCCCGGGTCTGAGGCCTGGACCAGACCTCTGCCAGGTCTGCAGTGGTGTGGACCCCGGATCCCGCCTGAGACATACTGAAGGTCCACTCAACCCAGAGCCACAGCGGAACACTGAACTCGCGTGTCAGACAACATATCCTGAGAGATCCAAGAGGAGACACTGCACCCAGAACAGCAGACAACTAGCTGTACTGCTACCTTGGAGGCACCCTATCCTGAGGCATCCTAGAGATACCACAGTAATCAGTGCAGCTGGAAAAAAAAAATCACAGAGACATCTGGACACCTAGAAGACCAAACACAAGCGAGACAACTGGAAAGGCAGGCTTCATCAGAGACAGAAGTACAGGTAGCACTAGATTTAACCAGATGGCAAAAGGCAGGCACAGAAACGCAATCAACAGAAACCAAAGTTACATGGCTCATCAAACCCGTTCCCCCATCATAGCAGCCCTGAACAACCCCATCACACCAGAAAAGCAGGATTCAGAATTAAAATCACTTCTCATGATGATGATAGAGGACTTTAAGAAAGACATAAATACACTCCTCAAAGAACAGATAGAAACACTTAAAGAGAGAAACACAAAAATCCCTTAAGGATTGCACGAAAATGCAACCAAACAGGAGAAGGAATTAAACAAAACCATGCAGGATCTAAAAATGAAGTAGAAACAATAAAGAAATCACAAAGGAGAACACCTGGAGATAGAAAACTTAAAAAAACGATCAGGAGTCATAGACACAATATTCCAACAGAATACAGGAGATGGAAGAGAGAATCTCATGTGCAGAAGATACCATGGAAAACATTGACACAACTGTCAAGAAATGCAAAATACAAAAAGCTACTAACCAAAAATGTACAGAAATCCAAGACACAATGAGAAGGCAAACCTAAGGATATATGGAATAGATGAGGGGAAGACTCCCAACTTAAAGGACCAGTAAATTCCTCAACAAAATTATAGAGGAACACTTCCCTGACCTAAAGAAAAGAGCTGTCCATAAATATACAAGAAGCCTACAGACTCCAATAGTTTAGACCGAAAAGAAATTCCTCCCGCCACATAATAGTCCAAAACATCAAATGTACAAAACAAAGAAAAAATACTAAAGGCAGTACGGGAAAAAGTCAAAGTACATATAAAGGCAGACCTATAAGAATTACACCAACTTCTCACCAGAGACCATAAAAGCCAGAAGATCCTGGACCGATATCATATAGACCCTAAAAGAACATAAATGTCAGCCCAGACTACTATACCCAGCAAAACTGTCATCATTATTGAGGGAGAAACCAAAATATTCCATGACAAATCCAAATTTAGACAGTATCTCAAAACAAACACAGCACTTCAAAGGATAATTGGTGGAAAACTCATCACAAGGAGGGAAACTACCACCTAGAAAAGCAGGAAAGTAATCTTCCAAAAACCGTAAAAGAAGGTAGCTACACAAACATATCTCCCACTGCCCACAACAAAATAACAGGAAACAACACTCATTTTTTCTTAATATCTCTTAATATCAATGGACTCAATTCTCCGTAAAAGACAATAGACTATCAGACTGGATACATAAACAGGACCCAACATTTTGCTGCATTCAGGAAACTCACCTCTGTGGGAAGGACAGACACTACCTCAGAGTAAAAGGTGGAAAACACTTTCCAAGCAAATGGTCCCAAGAAACAAGCTGAGTAGCGATTCTACTATCAATAAAATCAGTTTTCAACCAGAAGTAATCAAAAAGATAAAGAAGGACACTTCATTTCATCAAAGGAAAAATGTACCAAGAGGACTTGCAATTCTCAAATCTATGCCCAAATGTAAGGGCACCCAAATACATAACAGACACTTTACTAAAACTTAAAGCTACATTGCACCCTACACAATAATAGTGGAGATTTCAACACCCCCCTCAGTTATGGACAGATCATAGAAACAGAAACTAAATCGAGACAACAATGAAACTAACAGAAGTTATGAACCAATTGGACTTAACGACATCTATAGAACATTTCATCCTAAAAAAAAAATATACCTTTTTTTTCAGCACCTCATGGTACCTTCTCCAAAATAGACGCATATAATTGGTCACAAAACAGGCCTCAACAATACAAAGATTTGAAATAATCCCTATACCTTATCAGACCACCATGGATTAAGACTTGTCCTGTGGACATGGACAAAACAACGAAAGCCCACATACACTGGGCACTGACAAATGCTCTACTCAATGATAACTTGGTCAGGAGAATTAAAAAGAAATAAAGACTTTTTTATATTTAAATGAAAATGATACACATCATATCAAACATTTGTACTCATTGAAGCAGTACTAAGATGAAAAAAATCATGCTCTAAGTGC